>NC_134143.1:63186428-63488571 GCF_033958435.1 Carettochelys insculpta
GTCTCTAAAGCAAACAGACTCCCAGCAGTGTTTGCCACCCACCTCGTGGGGGTGGTTTACATATAGCACTGGAGAGCTCTCTCTGTCATGGACATGTGGGCGTGGGGGGTAGCATGAGGGGTCATGTGCCCCCAAATTCTGAGTGGAAGGGGCAAAGGGCCAGCCAGCAACTGCTGTGGGTTCTAGTGCAGGGCGGCCCTGGTGCCTGCAGCAGGGGTCCTGCCCTCCCGTTCTGCTCTCAGCCATGTTGCTTGGAGGAAGGATGGCGGTGGGTAGGTGGGCCCCCACTGGCAGGAAGTACAGTGAGCTAGGGCTGCATTGCTCTGCTTCCCTGCCCTGCTAGTGAGTGCAGGGGGGCAGCCCCATGCTGCTGATGTGGCCCCAACCCCACTACTCCCCCAGGGCCACATCGTTCATGGGGAGGGAAGGGGGCAGAGCTAGGGTGGGGTGAGGGCAGAGTGGGGACAGGAAAGGACAGGTCTAGGGCCTAGGGAGGCTATCCTAGCACCGTCTCTGGGTTGGGGAGTGGCCATATGACCGGTGCCCTCCCTGGGCCCCCTTCACCAGTTGCCCCTGCTCCCAGCACTAGTACCACGACCATGCTGGTGCATTAAGGCACAGCCGTGCTTTAACTTGAGCAGTGCGGACTAAGGCATTGTGCAGCGATGCTGCCTTCAGGTTCAATTCTCAGCTCTTTGGCTGGGCGTTGACATGCAGTTCAGGAGAGAGCGTGAATACATAACTGTGTCTCCTTTAGCTTCAGCTGCTCTTCCTTTGCTGGGGCTCTGAATTCTACATGATCTCTGACCTAATAGGCTCTTTCCCCTCCATTCTGCTTTTCCTGTGTACGGCCTGAAGCTGCGTCCTGCCACCAGCCCAGCTGTACCGGATAACCCTGAAGTGGGGGCACAGTTGTACCATGGCAGTGTTTTTCTGCCGGCATAAGAATGACCTCCCACCCCAAAACACAATCAAAACAAAAAAGCAGTCAAGTAGCACTTTAAAGACTAACCAAATAATTTATTAGGTGAGCTTTCGTGGGACAGACCCACTTCTTCCGACCATAGCCAGACCAGAACAGACTCACCCAAAACACAATGTTAGCTACATAGATGGAAGCATTCTTCTATCAACATAGCTGCATTTAAACTTCAGGAGGAGGTTGGCAAAGTCACAGGTGAGGGGGTTTGGTTTATTTGTTTGCGGGGTGGGGGGAGGAATTTGCTGCATCCTATGGGGACAAAAATCTGTGAAATCCAACCTCCTTTTTGAAAAGGCCAAAGGTATCCGGGTGACGTTTTTTTGTTTCCAGAAAATTGAAACATTTTATTTCACTTCCTACACTTCACAATGCGTGCTCATTTTTAATGATAAAATTTAAAGAACGCTTTGAGCAAAAAACCCACAAAAAACCCTCCCTCAGAAAATATCAACTTTTTGAGGGAGTTTTTTGTGTTTTTGTATGCTAGGGCAATTTCTTTTTTGTGCAGCAACTGAATGCACAAAACTCCTTTACCACTGAATCTGCATAATTTTTTCCGTCAATAAAGATTGAAATACTCTTTTAACAAGCTCCGAATAGAATAGAAGAGAGTAGCTGTCAGACCTATGGGTGCATGTTCAGTGGTAGAAATTTCCACTGCTCAGATCTAGCACAGCACTCTGAGTGCCTCAGGCGCATGCATGCATCACTCTGGCTGTTTCTCTTTGTGTTCGGAGAGAGGAACTAAAAGATAAAACATTTTTGCTGAAACCCACAATCCCACACCTTGGTCCAGCCCATCCTCCCCGCAGCCAGTTCAGTGCAGTGCATTCTGCATACGAGTAGTAGCACTGCTGAAAAGACACCTGTTCTGCAGAGTGAAATTGCCTTTACAAGAGATTTTGTCAGATGCAAATAACGGAAAAGGGCTTAAATAAAGTCCTAATTGTCTCTCAGAACAGTTACTCCAGTCATCATCCATCTTCCTATTAAACTCGTGAATTTCAACTACTCAGCCCTGCTGGCATCTCTCCTGCCCTGCCTCTTCTTTTTAACTTCTATTTATATTCTTTCAGTTCTTTCTGCCAGAAGATCTCATGTGGATACATTAGGCCTTTTCAAACAGGGAGTTGGATTTCAGTGATATTTCTCCCTGTGGGATGCAGCAAATCCAGCCCTCCACAAAAGGAAGATACAGTATAACTTCATTCTAGATGTACTAATCTGATCAATTGAAAGGAAAGCTTAATGATGCTAGAAAAGGCAGGAGCACTTTTTCTGCAGGTAAAACAAAAAAGCAGTAAAGTAGTACTTTAAAGACTAACAAAATTATTTATTAGGTGAGCTTTTGTGGGACAGACCCACTTCTTCAGACAACGCAGGTCTGTCCCATGAAAGCTCACCTAATAAATTATTTTGTTTAAGTGCCACTTTACTGCTTTTTTGTTTTGATAGTATCTCGACTAGTACAGCTTTCTCTCTGTTACTTTTCTGCAGGTAGTGAGTTTGAGTTTGTTGTTTACTGAAGCTGATGAGTTGACTCTAACATGGGTCAGCAACATTTCCATGGCGGAGTGCTGAAATTTGACCTTTGGACAGCTATGTACAGTCCGAGTGCTGGTGATTCTTTTTAAAGTCACTCATAGTCCTACTTACAACAGCTTTATTAATATATGGTAAAGTGCTGCGTCTTTACTTAGGGCTGTGGTGCCCAATATGCTGCCCATGTGCCATGTTACAAACTAGACCACACAGTGTGGCAAAGTGGCACATTTGGTGGGACAAGCCTGAGGCAGCAGCAGCAGAGAGGGAACATTCTGTGGCTCAGGGTGGTGGGAGATGGTGTGGCTCTGGCATAGGGTGACCATTGGTCCTGTATTTGGGCCCTCCCCGTCCAATGACCGTTTCCGCCAGCAGCTGCACAGACAGGACTCACTTCCCTGAGCCGTGGGGGAGCGTGGGTGGCTGCCCTGTCCCTGGGGCTCCTGGGGCAGGCTGACAGCTGCCACCTCCTTCCCAGTGCCCCAGGGTTTGGTGGAGCCAGGAAGAACTGCCCCTCCCCCCCATGTCCCGGTGCCGTATTTGGGACTGGGAGATATGGTCGCCCTGCTCCGGCGGCAGCTCTGGTGGGTCACCAGCAGTTTGCCTGGATCAGGGTGCCTGGCCATGTGCGGGCGAGTCTGACTGGGGCGAGGGACCTGTGATGATTGCTTGATTGCTAAATTTTGTTTTGCAGACCACTGTCTTAGGAGGTGGTTTGTAACTGTAGTACCCAGAGGCACTGAGACCTCATCTGGGGTGAGTGAAGTCTCTCCCCTACAGGCTCAGCTAAGAGCCAGCTGGTCTTCAGTGCATGTGGTAGAGTGCAGGGCTTTAGAACCTATGCTTGCAGGTTTGATCCCTGGGGCTGGTAACCTGGGTCTGTTGGTGTTATACAACATTAGCTGTTTTTTTGTACGACCTAGGGTTACCGTATTCGGCCTTTCAAAAAAGTGGACACCCCTGAGAGAGAGCGTATCTGCATCAGTATCCACCAACTCACCCTGTTACAGTGTATATACAGATACAGATGCAGTCCCCCTCGGGGTGGCTGGCTTTTTTTATATGGTAACCCTAAATCTACAGGCAGCATGGCAGAGCCATAGCAAGCTCCTGGCTGCGTGGGGGAGAGTGGGGGAAGGGCTGAGCTCCTGCCTTGCACGCTGATGAAAATTGGCTTGTGCCACTCTTGGCACCAGGCTGGGGGCTGCCGACCCCTGCGCTTGCAAAGTTCTGCTGTGGGAAGATAAGGAATAAAAGATTTGGTGATAGCACTCGAGAGTTATTTTCACTTCAGCAGGTTGTGTTGTGTGCTGACGCTTTTGTTTTATGGCAATCAGGCTATAAAGGGCTTTACAGTTATTTTCTAACCCATTGGAATAAATGCCAGTTTATTTGTGCTTTTATCTATGGGCCACTGGCTTCTGTGCTTGCGTAAGCAGTGCTGATTTCAGAAGGGTGCTTCTGGTTATTGACTCTGGCTGGGTTGAAGTGGTTTGTGCCTATGGACAAACCAACTGCCAAAAATCCTTGTCTTTGGGGAAAATGCCAGAATAAACAGCCTTCTGCGAGCTCACAACTGACATCAAACCACAGTCTGTGTAGTTGTGGGGTGGGGAGGAGAGGGGAACTTAAACAAAAATGCTGGTGAAAAGGTAGCAAAAATATGTAAAATTTCATGTTCTTCCAGACTTCGGGGAGGGTGAAGTTTAATCAACGCAGGAGTCTCCATGCTGCTGCAAGATGCTAAGGGTATGTCTAATCCACAAAGAAAAGAAGTACAGGCAGTGAGCTGGGCCAACTTACTTGAGCTTGTGCTGTGGAGCTAAAAGTAGCGTTAAGTATCTGGCTTGGTCTTATACTAGGCAGGTAAGTCAATTGCAGATGTGTGATTCTAGTTATGAAACTGCATAGCTAGAATTAAGTCTAACATCTGTACCTGGCAAATTCGTAGAAACAATAGTAAAGAATAAAATCATCAGACACGTAGAGGAACATGATTTGTTGAGCAAAAGTCAACATGGTTTCTGTAAAGGGAAGTTGTGTCTTACTAATCTATTAGAGTTCTTTGAAGGGGTTAATAAGCATGTAGACGGGGGGATCCAGTAGACATAGTATACTTAGATTTCCAGAAAGCCTTTGACATAGTCCCTCACCAAATGCTCTTATGTAAATTAGGTGGTCATGGGATAGGAGGAAAGATCCTTTCATGGATTGGGAACTGATTAAAAGACAGGAAACAAAGGGTAGGAATAAATGGTAAATTTTCACAATGGAAGGGGGTAACTAGTGGCGTTCCCCAAGGGTCAGTCCTGCGACCAATCTTGTTCAACTTATTCATCAATGATCTAGAGAAAGGGGTAAGCAGTGAGGTGGCAAAGTTTGCACATGACACCAAACTGCTCAGGATAATCAAAACCAAAGCAGACTGTGAAGAACTTTAAAAAGATCTCAACAAACTGAATGATTGGGCAGCAAAATGGCAAATGGAATTTAATGTGGGTAAGTGTAAGGTAATGAACATTGGGAAAAACAACCCCAATTATACATACAATATGATGGGGGCAAATTTAGCTACAACAGATCAGGAAAGGGATCTTGGAATTATAGTGGATAGTTCTCTGAAAACACCCACGCAGTGTGCAGCGGCAGTCAGTAAAGCAAATAGGATGTTAGGAATAATTAAAAAAGGGATAGAAAATAAGACAAAGAATATCTCATTTCCCCTATATAAAACTATGGTATGCCCACATCTTGAGTACTGCATGCAGATGTGGTCTCTTCACCTGAAAAAAGATATATTGGCGTTAGAAAAGTTTCAGAAAAGGGCAACTAAAATGATTAAGGGTTTGGAACGGGTCCCATATGAGGAGAGACTGGGACTTTTCAGTCTAGAAAAGAGGAGACTGAGGGGTGATATGATGGAGGTATATAAAATCATGAATGGTGTGGAGAAAGTGAATACAGAAAAGTTATTTGCTTGTTCCCATAATATAAGAACTAGAGGGCACCAAATGAAATTAATGGGTTGCAGGTTCAAAAACTAATAAAAGAAAGTTTTTCTTCACACAGCACACAGTCAACCTGTGGAACTCCTTACCAGAAGATGCTGTGAAGGCCGGGACTCTAACAGAGTTTAAAAAAGAGCTTGATAAATATTTGAAAGTTAGGTCCATAGATGGCTATTAGCAAGGGGTAAGGTATGGTGCCTAGCCTTTTGTCGAAGGTGGGAGATGGATGGCAGGAGACAAATTGCTTGATCATTGTCTTCGGTTCACCTCCTCTGGGGCACCTGGCATTGGCTACTGTCAGCAGACAACATCCTGGGCTAGATGGACCTTTGGTCTGACCCAGTATGGCCATTCTTGGCTACGTCTACACGTGCCCCAAACTTCGAAATGGCCACGCAAATGGCCATTTTGAAGTTTACTAATGAAGCGCTGAAATGCATATTGGGCTCATGGGAATAAGAGGACTTCGAAGTAGGCGGCGTCCTTTCGAAAAGGAGCCCCGTCTGGATGCGCCACGCAGCAGCAAGCCGCATCAATTTTGAAGCACCGCGGCAGCCCGCATGCTAATGAAGCGCTGAATATGCATTTCAGCGCTTCATTAGTAAACTTCGAAATGGCCATTTGCGTGGCCATTTCGAAGTTTGGGGCACGTGTAGACACGGCCCTTATGTTCTTATGTAGAATTGACTTATCTGCAATCGACTAATTTGGCTGCCCACACAGGGAGGTCAACCTCCCTTGCTCCTCATGATAGCGAGGGGTACAGGGGTTGACTGCTGATCCCAGATAGAGATGAGCGGAAAAAATCGAGCTACTGGGCGCATGAACTTGAACTCCAAAAGATCAACGCTGAATGGGTCGACCTTCCCTGTAGTAGAGACAAGCCCTCAGTATAGATGCTTGGGTTGGAACCAGGGACCTGAGACCACCTCTCTTGCCAGGTTTCACAGCCAGGATTCCCACACAAAAGTGTGCACCGAGTGAACCTGCCTCAGTTGACCTGGGCTCTAGGACTGGCTGCCATGGGGATGGGTGAGTGGAGGGAGTTGCAGTGTAGATGTTCGTAAAAGACAGCTGTGGAGCAGCAACTTTTTGTTCAGGGCCTGAGATCTAGACTCCTTCCCCTCACCCCTGCAAGGCAGTGAAGCATCTAAATTTGCAGATAAATCTGAACACCCTCCCCCATCCCGCCCTTCATGGAAGATAACCAGTAATTTAGACCTCAAGGTCTAAACACAGTTTTTGTACCCATCTAATACAATGGCTCTGTGTATGTGTGTGTGAGAGAGAGAGAGAGAGAGAGAGAAAGAATCCTGCGACGGGCTCTAGAGTGGCAGTTACAGTTACACAGGAGGGTGCCTTATACTGCTGTAGCTTAATTACCTTCTTGCAAGGGTCCCGGCACATGTATAACACTAGGCAGTTGAGCAGAACTGTCAGGCTGTACCTAGTAGCCTAAGTAAGTCCTGTGTGATTTCTCACGCTGGTGTGGATCAGGAGTAGCCCCCTGGAAAAGAGGTGACCCAGAATGAACATCCCACTCTCCCTGAAGGAGATGCCATCTGCAGGGGAAAGAGTCATGCCCACTGCCTTATAAAGCTCATTATAGTTCCTCACATGCACAGTTTGGAGCTGACCACTGAGAAGGAAATGCCAGAGTATTGCAAGCCAAGAGGAGCTGTTCTCAATGGGAAATTCCCTCCTCCGCCCCCTAAAACATGATCTTTTGCAACCATTAATAGCTGAGAGAATCTAAAGCATCATTGGAATGTATAAGTCAAAGACTTTTTGTGGCTGCATAGCTAAACAGTGCCTGTTTTCATTTGTATTAAGCCAGTTTGTCTCCCTTTCATTTGTGACAGTTAGACATCACTGTATAGATGTCTAAGCAGTGTCCCACCAGTGGGAGAGGAGAACCTGGCCTTTTAGGCATAGTTATTCACTGTGCTTCACAAAGAAGCATCAGGACCTCAAAAACAACAGGACAGACTTCAGAAGGATCAGACATCTGAGACAAGCTTCTTTCCATGGTCCTGCACAGGGCCTTTCTTTCCCACCAGAGACCTGGCTATCTTCCACCTGCAACCACTGCTCCATTCCAAACACGGACCTGGTTACTGTTTTGTTTCCCTTTGTGCTTTTCCCCCATGGAGCTGGACTGAGGAAAACAGCCCTGGCTGACTCCAGTTGGTTCCTGGAACCAGAGAGTCAACCTGTTCTGAAATACGGGACTGGCTTTCTGTGGGGAAGTGGGGTTTGTTGCAGCTTGTGCTCATGAAGGAGGGAATTCTCGGATTTGGAGCTCTTATTCAATGAGCCATATGTCAGAGCCATTGACCACCATTAGCTCCAGTGTATTGTACACGTGGGATGGTTTATGGCTTTCGTGGTGGGCTTTAGATACAGATGTACAGAATTTGAGCTGTACAGAATCCAGCTTACAGGAGCTGTTCAGATGCCTCCAGGAAAGAAGTGGGTAGCCTGTACAGTTCCTAGTGAACAAGTGTATGCCTGTGACAACTCCCTCACCACCCCCGTCCCCACCCCCTCCTGCCACCCACTGCCCTTAGAAGAGGGGCTGCAGACCTGTGTGGGCTTTGTGGTGGCTCAAGTAGTCTCCTGCTCCTGAAGGACAACAGGCTTGAAGCCCAGTGGGGTTGTATCTTTGTTCGAGGATTATCCAGAAGATTTAGGCCTTGTTCTTTGAGACAGAACCTGTAGTGCTACTCTTTTCCCCTGATATGTGGATAACCTTGGTTCTTATCAGGCCTTCAGACAGGCTGGAGTAACCTCATGGTTCCATCCCAGGGGCTGCTGCATCACTATGACTTAGCCAGCGAACAGCATTGCTCTGGCCATGGCATCCACCCTCAGTCACATCTCCAGTTTGCCTCCTGTGGTACCTGGAGAGTCACGAATGCTCAGGAAGGCCACACTTTCCAGATTAGGACAGCTTTGTAGCCCACTGTACAACCATACCACAGAGGCTGAGCTTGCAGCCTTACCCCTGTCCTTAGTTGCTACACCTATTAGTCTAGCAGACTTAGTATCTTCAAGTACCCCCTTTGAATGTGATTCCAGCCTTCCACAGGAGCTGTTCACTCAGTCCTTTGTGCAGTGCTTTTACGCCTGCCTCAGCCACATCCCTGAAGATATCACATCTCAGTGTGAATATTTCACACCTCCTACGCAGTACGAAAAAGTGCAAGCACACACCTAAGTGTTGCCATGACTGTTTCTGAAGCTGTACATGTATGGCTCTGTTTTGCACTCTGACCCCTCCCCCAACCCCATCCAGCTGCATACAGCAAATATTTTAAACCACTTTGTTTTCCTTCAGGACTTTAATGAGCCAAACTTACTTTTAATTCAATTTAGCTGTGCTTGGCTGAACAGATCTGAGGCACATATTCCCCTGATACACACATAGAGAGGCTTTCCCAGGCTGAATTAGTTCACCACATAAGTTGGCTGCTTTTGGGAGGACGTGGAAACACAAAATTGATTTACATTCTATTTTTCTTTTCTGCTGCAAATCCTAACTTGCCACAACTCGCTTGGTGCACAAGTGAGAGCAAGACTTGGGTGGACAATGTTCTCTGGGAGAGGTGTGCTAACTGCTGCAGGACCTGTGGTTTGAGTTTAAACCTAATATGACCCACTGCAGCATCAGGGGCCACAGGACTAGAAAACTAGAGAAATGGGAGGGAATCAGGTAAGAAACAACAATGATGAAAGCATTGGAAGGGCTTATTTAGGAAGAAAGAACACTCTCTTCTCTCTCTCTCTAGTTTGATGTGTCATCTAAATAAAGTCCTTAACTGTCTACTACAAGCATTCAAAGGGTGTGATAGCACCACAGACAGAGAAGAATTGGAACATCTAATTAGGACTAAAAGCATAAACTGAGCAAAGGAAAATATGCCATGAGTATCAGTAATGGAGTGTCTCTGAGGTCCAGCAGACAGAAGGTACATCTACACGTGCTGGGAGATCGACCCTGTCATGGCTGATTTTCTGGGGTTCAGTTTTACGTACCTAGTGGGGGATGTGCTAAATCAAACTATTGGGGCTCAACAGTGAACCCCTATACTCATCATTATCATGAGGACTAAGGGAGGTTGACAGGAAAGTTGTTGAGGACAGTCAGATAAGTTGATTTCAGCTATGAAATTGTCGTAGCTGGAATTGTGTATCTAGAATCACCTTTCTGGTCTAGCGTAGATCTGCCCTAAAATAGTGTCCCTGAGAAAGAGGTAGAAGATTCAGCAGTTGGGATGCTTAAAACTAGACTGGACAAAGACCTAGATAATAGGCATTGTAGAGACCAGCCCTATATTACAATGGGGGTGGATAAAAGGACCTCAAAGCTGTTATTTCCTGACACAAAATTCTATCCGTACAGTACAAATACACTGCTCTGAAGCTAGTGCATAAAACTGATGAAAGGAGCTGTTCACAAGCGCCAATGGCAAGTCCATTAATAAACTTTGGATTGGGTCTTAAGAGAGGAGAAGATCAAACCTAAAGGTTGCAGGAAGTCAGTCACAACAAATATTCAGACAAACGTTAGACATTCAAATCTGGATTGGAGCCAAATGGAGATGCATAGGTAAGTGGTAAAGAATATTTAATTAATAAATATTAACATAGTGGTAAAGAATATAATCTTTGGTCAATATTTGCACTTTTTCTTGAAAGCACAGAATTGAATGAAGCCCAGGCCTAAACAAAGAGAAAATGATCAAATTTCAGTGCAGTGTTTCAGAACAAATAAAGCTATTTATTGAGACGCTGCCTCTGAACTGGTCTTAGAAGTTAAAAATTTATAGAGCAGAGACAGCTTTTCATTGCCATTGTGGTTTACAACCAAACTAGCTGCAGATGGCAGCTTGCAAAATAAAAGAAAGCATAAAATTACAACATAATCACAAAATTAACACAGTGATTAACTTGGCATTCACTAGCAGTAGTGATGGATGCACTTATTAGTATTCAGAGACGAGTCTTGTGCTGGTATAAAACACTCTAAAATATAATGTGCAGCTCTGTTTTAAGGGATATTTGATTGGCCACAAATAAATCAGGATGCGGTCTGTTCTGAAAGCCTGCTACATCTCAGCCCCTGCTCAGAAGCAGAAAGAATCACGAAAAAATGTAGGGAACAGGGAGGAGGCTTCTATTATGTGTGGTTTTTTTGTTTTTTAAAAGCTCCTGACACGTACCAACAGGCAAATGGAACAGTCTGAGACTGCTTCGGATGAAGTGTTGCGAAAAGCAGGGCTGAAGCTGGGAATTTTAGCTCCTTGCACTACAGAATCCATGGACTTTTTCTAGTTTTACGAGACTTCAAAGAGCAATGTCTCTTACATCCTTTTCCTAGAAGAGCAGCATGTGTTCAAGGTAGATACTTCCGGCTGCAGATGAAAGGGGAAAGACAGGAAGAACTAGTACTCTGCTGCCCATTTTTGCTGCTTCATTCATTCATCAGTCACTGTCACTAATTGATCTCAATTGTTAGGGGACTGGTCAGCAATCTTTGGATTTCAAAAAAGAGTCTTATCAGTCATTAGGAGAAGCGAGGAGGGACAAGTAACAGATTCAGATTCATCTCATCAGACGGCAGAGGTCAATAGGGTCCTCCTCACTTTTGCAAACACAGCTGTAGTGATTAGTTTTAAGTGCATAACTTGCACTAAATTTCAGTGAAACTGCTCCACTTTCCGGCTAAGCAATTACCTTAGGCATCTGCGGGATCAGGACTAGGCAGAGGTGGAAAAAGTACCCAAAAGTTACTTGAGTAAAAGTACAGCTTTTTGGGGGTGGAGGTGGGGAATGTACTTAAGTACAAGTCACTAGTGTCCCTCTGGAAAACTATTTGAGGAAGAAGTGTACACACATCACATCTAGATTGTACTCAAGTATCCAGAAGTGAAAACAGCTGCACTTTTACTCAATTAACCTTTTTTGGGTACTTTTTCCACCTTTGGGGCTAGAAGTAGATTCTGGAAATTGGAGTAAGGATCTGATGGAAAAGAGCTCCAGAAAAGTCTCCATATAAAACAAGTGGAGGTAGGCAAAGGGTTTTTATCATGAGAAGACAGGTCTGTGTGGCTCAGAGATATTCCAGAAAGAATTTTGAACAGGTCTGAGAAGCATCTTCTTGTTTGATGTTGCTTTAAGGAGGTTCTCCAAAATTC
Organism: Carettochelys insculpta; assembly: GCF_033958435.1. Classification (NCBI taxonomy): domain Eukaryota; kingdom Metazoa; phylum Chordata; order Testudines; family Carettochelyidae; genus Carettochelys; species Carettochelys insculpta. The sequence continues at coordinate 63,198,161 of NC_134143.1, forward strand.
AGGACTTTTCTGAATGAGTGGAAATGTTTTTTGTCTGGACTTCCTCAGTGTTGCTGATCTCTGAGATTGCTCCCCACCAGTCCAAACATCTAATCTGAGTGAGTAGAAAACAAGGATGGGGTAAAAATCTTTGAAGAACACTTCCTGTCTGTACTATACAACTGCTAGTCAGCTGGGACAAATCATTTGGGAAACTAACTTCCACTTGCCTCCAAAGCCACCAGGGTCTGTTTGTGCTGGGTTGGAATTCCATGTGATTCTACTCCAGTCCTTAGCCAGGTGAGGGAAAATTCTATAAGACTCTGGAAGACAGCGCCTCAGCAGTTTGGCTGATGGCCTCTCCCCTCTCTGAGCATTCAAATGTCCTATTTTCTTGCGGTCTTGAGCCTTGCAGATTTATGTAGCCAGTCTTGCTTTCATACAGCTGCGTGGGCAAACAATATCCCAGGCCATAGTCCAGCTCTGTTGATGCAGCAGGGAAAGGGAGCTGATTAGGTATCCCTGATTCTGTTTTTGTCCCAGCTCCAGTATAGATGGGGAGGGCCTGTATTAGGGACATTACAGGGTGGCATAGGAGTCAGTTTCATGTCTAGTGAAGTGAGAAGGCCATGTTTGCCCCCTTTGTGCTGTATGAACTTGTTCATATCTTCCAAATACAGTAATGTGTATGTAGAGCTGAGGCATAGATATTGTGGGGGTGGGGCCTACATATCCCCAAGTTACCTCTAACTGTAGACTTACTGACATGGATGATCTTGGGGTTAAACGGACAAGAAATTGGCTATATAGATTCTAATTCCCAGTTTGCCGCCTTGTTTGACCTTCAGTGGGGCATCCCACTGTGTCTGTGTTCCACCTGCACAGCAGGGATAATACTCCCTCCCATGGGCGGAGCTCCTCAGAGGGAAGACACCTAGATTGTACTTGAAAGAGTTACTGAAAAACCCCAGGGCAGGGGCTACGGGGTCTGCTTGAAAAATCTGGCCAAAATGTCACAGTGGGAACTTCTGGGGGCCAAGCACTCATCAAAGTAGGTTCGGACCTTTACCAGTAGAGCTGTGAATCTAGATCTAAGGTAAGCCCTCAGGGGCAGGCATGAGGTTTGTCTGTTACCTGACACAGGACTGACCCCTGCATAATCAGACAAGGATGTAGCTAGACAGCATATTTTGCTACGGTTTTTTATTTTTAATCTCACATACCTGTCAATTATTTTGTGCAGCAGAACAGGGGAATTTGTACAATGGAACAGAACCATGGTCCATCTCATTCCATATTCTGTCTCCAAGGATATCCTCTGAGGCAGCTCTTGCAAAAATCAGTATGGTATGGGGGTAACCTCCCCTCCCCTCCCACACATTGCCACACTTCCCCCATCCCGTGTTTATCTTCATCCTTGATAGCAGAGGCTAGTTGGAGTCCTAAAACAGGAGGTTTTTATCAACTTCAAACCTTTTTGTTAATATGAACTCAGGATAGTTTCGTTAGCCATATAAACATCCAGTTCCTCTTTGACTCCTGCTAACTTCACGGCTTCGGTAAGCCCCTGTGGCAGTGAGTTCCCCTGTCTAATGACTAAGTGGAAAAGTTCCTCCTTTCCTCGGTTTTAACTGTGCCGCTTTTTAGTTTCATTGAATATCACCTTGCTCTTGTTAGGAGACAGCAGACTTGGTGCAGCCTGCTCTAGACCACACATTACTTCTGTCATGTCACCTTTTGTTTGCCTCCCTCCTATCCAGTGGCCACCTCCTTTGGCTATGCCTGCCTATTTGTTCTCTGTATTTGATGGCAGAGGGGTGTACATTTTGTACTTCTGTAAGCCATGCATATTGCCTGCATCAGGGGCTCCTTGCATCCCTTTGTTCTTATCCTTATCTTTCCCTATTTTAGCTGCACCCGGCAGTTCCTCCTGCTTCCTTATGCCTGGTGCTAACTGTGATCCCCACTGCCAGCCAGGGGCTCTGTGAGAACTGCCATCCCCTCAGCATGCCGGGAGTTCTATGTGCCCCCCATTTCTCCCAGACTGCGATGTCCTATTCTCTTCCATCCATGCAGGTCCTTTTGGTGCAGTCCCATGCACTGTTTCTTCCCCCATCTCCTTATCTCACCCCATCCCAGGTTCCCCCATTTCTCCTCTCCCCATCAGAGGTCCTGGCACCTCTTCATCCTCCCCGACACTGTCCACCACTCTGGGTGGTCCCTTTTCACTACACCCTCCTCCCCCAGTAGTTCTTTGTGCCCGTCCATTTATCCCTCAAGGTGGCAGCATTATTCAGCTGTGTGGGCTGGATGGACAGTGTGGAGAGGCTTTGTTATGCTGGAATAAGTTAATGGTGGCCATTAACCACCACTTCCAAAGGGGGTTGAAACTGGCAGCTCTGCTAACCAGATGTGCATTGGGAGCTGGGGTGGGAGGATAAAATTATCCATTTATCAATTATCCATTACCCTTTAAGTTATCTGATTTTTTTTTCAATCTCAATAAATGAGCCCTACTTGTTGGGGAAGGTTCCCTGAAGTAGTGTTCAGGAGTTGATGCATTTCTCAGAGAAATGCCATGGAGTTGGAGTTGTGTGGTTTTGCAAGCTTCAGCCAATGAATATATAAATTATGGGCAAAGTTGGGTAAAGAGGTATCAGAGCTCATAACAGAGGCCCCAAATGAGATCTGGGTCCTGTTGCACAAGGGACAATGTACATGCAGAGTCAGACTGCCCGCCCTGATGCACTTTACAATCTAATCCAACAAGACTGAAAGGGAAATGGAGGTAAAGTGAGTTAGCCACCATTACAGCAGCTAATCAGTAACAACTGGGCACAGAACCCAAGAATGGTCTGAGGCTCTGGGTTGGCACTTAGGGGATCTGGGTTCAAGTTTGGGCTCTGATGCGTACTCCCTCTGTAACCTTTGGCAAATCACTTATGGACTCCTTTCATCTCAAAGGTACCCATGAAAACTCATTATCTACTAAATTTGAGAGCCTTGAAGGTGCTACAGGACTACTTGTTTTTTTTGTGGACTCCCTTAAGCTACAGTCAGATCTCTCAAGTATCCTCTGCTCTGTCTGTCTATGTCCCTCTCTGGTTTCCTTGTCCTTTGACCCTCATTCTCATCCCTGTTTTTATGTGCTGTCCCCTGCTTGCCTTCTTGGCTTAATCATTCCTCCCCTTTGGACAAGGGGGTGGGCCTACAGCTAGTCTCACTTGGCAGAATTGAGGGGGATAAGCAGATAAGGTGGCAAGTGAATTGGTCAAGGAACAACTACAGCTTAGGGCAGAGTGGAGCCTGGCTACCAGCCCAATACTTTATTTACTGGCTCCTTGCTGTTTCTCTTGGTGATGGGGATAACACGTGTTAAAGAAAATAGAACCAGGCTGCCTTCCAGATCAATACTTCTTTTGTATAGCATCTTTCAGCTGAGGATCTGTGTATTGTACAGGTGAAGTCATGGCAAGCAAACATCTAAAGAAGCACGAACTGTGCCTGTGGTCTTTAAGCTGACTGGCTGACAGGACTCACCTCCAAGAGCAGAAAGATGGAGCACGATAAAAGCACAGCGGGGCTGTCTACAGGTAAGCTGAGGGCTTAACAAGAAGTTAGCTGTAGCACAGGCACCCCAGGTCCCCCCGGGGGAGTTTCCTCTGCCCTGGGCTTCCCTCCCCCGGCGGGAACTGTCGGCAGAACTGAAACCTCTTTCGCCTTCCTCCGGGCAGCGCATTTCAGCAGCGGCTGTTCAGGCCTCGCCAGCGCCCTGCGGGCAAAGCTGCTCCGCCCCGAGTTGTCTGTCATACCCGAAGCCCTGACCCCGCTGACTCGGCGGCACTTGCGGCAGAGCAGCCCGCTAGGGTGCCGAGGCCGCTGGTTCTTTTGAAGCGAGCGCCTCAGCTTTTGCCGCGCTCCGTCCCAGCTCCCGCTGTGGCCGCGGCAGCGGCAGCTCCCAGAGCAGAGGTGCCCGCGCGGTCTGAGCGCCGCTCCGGGCAGGTTTACGTGCCTGGGCTAGAAAGTGCAGCCCTCCCGCCGGCGCGGCAGGGGCCGCGGCTGTGCCGCAGCTCCCCCGCAGCCCCGCCAGGCGACTTCGCAAGCCGCGGGGCCAGCAGCGGGCTGTGACCTCACGGGGAGGAGCTCTCGGCAGGGGCGCCAGAGACGCGGACCGCGGCCACAGCAAGCGGCTGCCGGGGCTCGGGACGGAGGAGCCGGGCGGTGGGGAAGCGCGCGGCGGGCGAGGCGCCGGGGGCTGAGCGAGCCGAGCCGAGCCGAGCCGAGCCGGGAGCCCGCACCTGGCGCCGCCCATGGAAAAGTACAAAGGTGCGCGGGGGCTCGTGCTGCGTCCCCGGGGAGAGCGGGGGGGGGGGGGGTCCCCGCTGTAAAGGGGCTGGGCGGGGGGGGCGCAGTGTCTCTCCATGGCTGGCACCCGCCTGCCCGGCCGCGGCAGGGGAGCCGGAGCCCTGCGCGGGCGTTTACACGGAGCAGCGGCGCTCCGGTTCCCCGCGGGCCGGGCGGCTCCGGGAGGGGGAGGGGGCGGGGGCGAGGCGCGGAGGCCCCGGGCAGGACTGCGGTCCCGGCGGCTGATTGATGGATGGCCGGGTTCGGGGGCCGAGCAGCGAGAGAGACGGGCTCCCCCGGGCGGGTCCGGTCCAGGTGCGGGGCTGGCGCGGCCGAGAGCAGCGCGGCTCTGGGAGAGGGGGCAGATTTCCAGCCGCCCCCCCACCTGCCAGGTGCCCCCACCTGCGGCTGCTGCTTGCGGGCGCGAGGGAGGAGCTGCACGATCGGAAGTGCCCCTGCCCGGCTGCCGCTCCCAGCCCCGGCCCAGCCGCCGCGGGAAGGGCTCTTTCCCCACCCCTCCTGCGGGCTGCGAGCGCAGCCCCCGGGCCGGGCTGTTGGAGGGGGCGGCAGGTGCTTGCAGTGTGGAGCCCGAGTCTTATCCGCTCCCGCCGTGCAAAGGCCCGGAAGGTGACTGGGGGCTGAGTTCAGCCTAGCCCGCGGGGTGGCCTGGTTTTACCTTCCTAGCCTGCGCCCACCTGCCGCCTGTGGGGGAGAGCCCAGCCGAGGGCCTGTCCCTGCCCTTGGGATGAATCAGCCTGCAGGGGGTTATGCCACCCAGGGAGCTGCCCAGGCTGACACAGCCCAGTACCACAAGGGTCCTGTCTGTGCAGGAGTGCCGCCTCGCTGACCAATGTCAGCTAGGTTGATTTGAGGCCTTCTTCCTTCAACATCACCCTATCTCCACTTGAGTCATCCTGGCGGGTGTGTGAGAGAGCCAGCGCTCTTGCAGACCAAGGCCGGAATGGCCAGTCTACTGCCCCTTGTTTCCTATAGGGCTAGTCACTTGCCACTTCCCATGGGATTTAGTAGCCAAGACTGTAGCTGCTTAATTTGAAAGGCTGAGAGCCAGTGGCAGTCTGGACCAACATACCCACTAATCTTTCCATGCAGATGCAGAATAAATGTTGTGAAGTGCACGCAGGCATGTCCAGAGGTGCACTGCCGGGGTAAATACAAACCCTAGCTGTGGGTGCTCTGTTAATTAACTGGGTGGCATTTGAATTTCTCATGAGTGGCCGTACCAGCACACAGCTTATAAGGAACACTGGACGTAACTTGGTCATTTTCAACCACTCTGTCTCAGCCAAGCATTCAGGGAGGATGCCCTGAAGGAGTGGGTATCTGGGACTGATCCTGCTCCCATCTGCCTCTGAAAGGAGCAGCTGGCACTTCCATTGCAAGGGAAACCTTTACATGATTGTGCTGCCAAACAGAAGGAGCATTTGGTCTATTCGCTGGCCTGCCCTCTCACAATGTTTTAGTGAGGTAACGGGGAATTTCATGTTAGGCCTCCAGGTCCCTGCCTAACTTCTGAGTTTGTTGCTGCTAGTTTCTGAGAAAGCGACTAGAGTTTATTAGAACTAAGTAAACTGTGGTGATCATACCCATTTTAAATTATATTTAACTGACTGGGCCCATTGCTTAAAAATGCAAAAATGGAAAAGCTTTCTATATCGTAAACTGACAAGGCCCATGTGAGCGAACCTCCAACCTGGCAGGAGTTGGTGAATTTTGCCAGTGAGTGCGTTCTGACTATGCTAGCACATTGGCTAATTCAGTCATATGTACTTGATGTAGTGGGAATTACGGTATTTTCAGCAAGGCTTTACTGAGACCACAGGAAGGTTTTTTAAGTAGTGCTAGATGTTCTCAGCAAGCTAATGAAACCACGTTAAAGATAAAATTCTACGCTGACCTTTCAGCCCTATCCTGCACAGTTCCATTCAAATAGAAATATTATAGCTGCCTCTTCATTAATTTCCTACCAGGGATGGGGGTGTGGGGGCAGGTTGTTTTAGCAATATGCTCCTAGCCCCACCAGAATAGCAGAGCTGTGTTCTGTACGCAAGTGTTGAACAGAAAGCACAACTTGTTCAGGAGTTGGGATGGCACTTTCTGTATTTCTTTTTGTGTGAATAAGAGCTGATGTGCATTAACAACAATGCTGAGTGCATGTGCCGGTGCTCGAGGGAAGAGTTTTGTACATATTATTGAGACAACTCACTGTGGAGGGGTGGAAGGTCAGCTGTTTTTCACTTACAGTACCTGTGTCATTCCAGTGGGGGTGGGGGGAGATGGAGGAGAACAGCAGGACTGGGAAGACTCTGCGAGAGTCCCGGAAGAGGGAAAGAAGGTTAAGAGGGCTGAGAAAGCCCTGCAGCGAGATGAGTTAGTGGCAAGTGGCTTTCTTGGGGCATGCTCAGTTTACGTGCATGTCACTCTTATTTTTGTTTGTTTCAATGCCAGAATTTGTAGAACTCCCACATCGTACACATTGTGGCCTATATACAAGCATATAGGGCAGTACAGCGTCCTTCATCTTTGGTAACGCTAAGATCGTGTCTGGGAAGTGTCTTGCTGCTAGTGGTGATTGAGCTCCAAAAGAAGGGTCAAAATGCCAACTTACTATTGTTTTAAGGCAAAGACTTTCACTTTAAGAGAGAGATGGATTTTTGCTGCATCTTTACTTACACGGCAAGGTCAGTCCCTGGAAGATCAATCACGGTGTGCTGACCCTCCTCCCCCAAGTATAGACATATCCTCAGTGACATTGTTATGGAAATCCTGTCAGAGAAGCTGTAGGGAAAGATGTAAACCTGAGAAGTGGTTTCCAGCTCAGTATGGTCCAGGATGGAGTCTTATGATTTGCCTCCAGTAATCAGCAGAGGGCTCTCTCTATGCTAAAACTGGGATTGTAGAGGGCTGCCTTATCCGCCCCTCCAAAATCTTTTCTCCTTCATATCCCCAGCTTCTAAGAATGGAGGGGCAGGATACTGCTAGCTCGCAAGTTTCCTAAGTAGGAGATACCCTTGAGGGGTGCTGTGAAGACTTTGGAGCAGGATACTAGGAGACATCTTTCTGTGGTGCCTGATTAAAACTGGAAAGTGTCTCTTGGCCCTCTCAGCACAGAGACTGCCCATTATTTTTTTAAAGGTTCTTTATGTTTCAGCAATGCTGTGTGAAGCCATAGCAGCAGCAGCAGCAGGAGAAATAACCCCTCTGGGACTGGGAGAGGAGAAGTGTTTGGGTGGATGACCTGCTGTGCCCACCAGTGCAGTGGCAATGTACTGGCATTGACAAGATAGTTTTGGGAAAGAAAAAAAACCTGGCAAACCCCTGTAGCTCCAGCCAAAGCATGAGTACTAGTCCCATCTTGCAGAGAAGGACACCTGGGCTTCCCCTTGCTTTTCCCTGCATGAATTGCAAGAAGTCAACCAACTGTGTTTCTCTTCGTCTGAGGATCTCCAAACATTTTGCAGGGCTTGCAGTGCTCCTTTGGGGTAGATATGTCATACTGTGCCCATTTAACCTATGGCTACGCTAGCAGAGAAAAGCGGTGTTTTAACATGTTAACAGCTTAGTGTAGATAAGGGTTTACCCTGACCACATGACACATGTTAATACAACAGCTTACCTTGCCTAGTGAAGACAAGGCCTTAGAGATATGAACAGGCATAACCAAAGCACAGAAAATTTAAGTGGTGTATTCAAGGTTAAGTAATAAGGCAGAGCAGAGAACAACAAATCTCCAGTTCTGACTCTTATCAGTCGAAACTGGAGTTTGTGGCCTTTCTGTGCGGCCAGGCCTATACTAGGGGGAAAAATCAATTAAGATTTGCAACTCCAGCTACATAAATTGCATAGCTGGACTTGACATAGTGTAAATTGATTATTTTTTTTCCCTGCTGTCCCTACATCAGGAGATCAACGGAAGAAACTCTCTTGTTGACTTCTGTTACTCCTTGCTACAGTGTGGAGTACCAGGGTTGATAGCGGAGTCCTGATGGAGCCCACTAGGCATGCTAAATTGGGCCCTGGAAGATCAACCACCACTGTGTCTATCTTCTGGTAAATGTAACTTAAGTCCATTGGCTATCATCTTGAGTTAACTCGTATGATTCTAAATGCTGGTCTGCAGTCTCCACAATTGGTGGTGGTGTTGTCTAGAACTCCACACTGGAAAATGTTTGCGGTTGTTAGTTAACTTGAACTCAGTGGCAATCTCTGAACTACATTTAAAACCAGACAACATGCTGTGCCCTTGTCAAACCCTGCATCCTCTGCTATACGAGCTAGTGTACTGCCGCATGTAACACCTGGTTAAAAAACAAAGCCGATGACAAATGACTGTCCTCCACCTAACACACCTGTCCTGTTAGGAAAGCGAGCCTTGTAGATCTGTGTGGAGGGAGCAGAGGGTGCCAGTCCTGGGCAGTAGGCTGGAGCGTCTCCGTTGCTCAGTTGGGATCCAAAGAAGAACTCCTTTGGAAGGTTGTGAATGGCTTCCAAAGCCACAACCTGATTCAAGGATAGATCCACAGTCGCCATCCTCCAGCCAAATCCTGTCCTGTGTACAGGCAACCAAGCCAGACTATCACGGCCGCCTCTTCTAGCACAGATGCTTCTCTAGCCTTGACAGTACATGGGGATCCTGTAGGTTGCTGTTAGTGAATGGGTGTCTCTGTGCTGTGGGTTTTGAGGCCAGCAGGGCCTGCTGTGATCACCTCTTGTCCCAGAGCTTCCTCCAGTTGGCTTCCAGAGCAGAGCTGTTAGAAAAACCCTCAGTCTAGGCTTGAACAAATGGCTCATGATGGCTGTAATGATCCCCCATGATCCTTTGTAAGCTGTTCTCACGTTAATCCCTGTTGGAATTACAAGGTTGTGCCTTGTTCCTCAGTCTGAATTTGTTGATATTCAGCTTTCAGCCTTTGGATTGCATTGTGCTCAGACAGAGGGGGCAGGGAGGGGCATCTGCTCTGGAGCCTGGAGATATAAAAGGGCTCAGGACTCCAGCTGCTGCTGCTGGGCCCTTTTTAAATTGCGCTTGGGCCAGCACTGAGGGCTGCCTGGGGGAGGTGCAGCACCAGAGGCCCCACACCTTATAGAGGTGCAGAGCAGGCTCCTCTCCCTGCCCCACCTCACAGGCCTTGCCAGGCTGTTGGTCCCACTGCTTACACCTTTCTCTCTGCTAGCTCAATGAGCCCAGTATCAAATATTTGTTCCTTATATTGGCACTTCTAGATGGTGATCCAGTTACCCGTTAATCGTCTGTTTGCTAAAATCAGCAGATTTGCTCTCTGTCAGTCACCTGCTTGGAAGGCAGGTTTTCTCACCCTTCTTCAGCCGTGCTCAGGGCTCTCCAGGCGTGGACTTGATTGGGGAAAATCAGGGAAACTCTTTAGCATCCACCTCAATTGAATTTGACAGTGATGCGTTCTTGTACGTGCCTTTAACTGTCAGGCTAGTGAGTATTCCCTTATAGTCCTCCAGGGTGCGCAATGAACACTGGGGGCCTGGTGGTGAGACACCTAGGATGTGCTGTAGGATGAAAGGGGCTGCACAAATGGGTTTTATTATTCCAATATCCTCCCCTCCACCCCTTCCTGCCTCTTCCTCCCCAGCAGGACAGTACCTGGACCGCCGTGCAAGACAGAAGCAGCTCCCGGTACAACAAGCCAGCAGTCCCAGTTGTCTCCCTTGAAACACCTGCCTCCAAAGGACTGGAGATTAGGAGGCACTCCCTTGCTTTATGCGGCTGTGCTGCTTTATTACGTCAAGGCTTGGCGAAGTCTGCTTCCCTTCCCCAAATGCACACCCTTCCCCCTACTTTTTTTCCTGCTTTTATGCAATGGGATTTGTTTGCATTGATTGCCAGCTAGGGAAGAGAGAGCGTTTGTTTTGAATGAGCTTATTGTTGTGTTTTCACTGAGTCTTTTCACTGAAGATCACAATCCTAGACCATATTGAGTGGCTATGCAAAAACACCCAGGCTGTTCTTTTGGAATGTTCCTGAGACTTGTCAGGCAGAACTGGGTAATGACAGGCGTTAGGCCAGGTCTACACGTATATCCTGGCAAAGCAAAGCATTCCTCCTGCAGACTCAGCTTATACAAGTACAGCTAGGTATAGCTGTCTCTGCTGCCGGCTTCTATCTTGGTCAGGATGTGAATTTTGTAGGGTAGACCCAGCATCAGTCAAACAGACTTGGCAATCATCCCAAGGTTCCATGGGTTGCGCACAGGGAGATATTTGTCTGTTCCAATGTAACTTCCAGAAATAAAAGCAGATCTGAACACTTCCAACTTCATTCTGGGGCAAAATGTTTGACTTGCTTTAAAATATGGTACAGCTGGAAACAGATGGCCATTTCTACTGATTCCAAGGTCATCAGACTGGGCCCTAACTATGACATTTTAAATAATGGTAATACATTCCTTTTTCCTTCTTTCCTGGTTTGGGACCCACGGGGCTCACCTATGCAAGTTTTTCACAACAACTGAGATCATCATAAACTAACTTTGTGAGAGAGATTCAGCTTTCACTTGAAAACCACATGACTCCAGGAGCTGGAGCTTTCAGATAAATACCAGAGAGCAGACAATAACCGCACAAGATGATGAAGCTGGAATGAGCTGGGGAATGGAGGCAGTAAACAGGGTGACTATCAAAGTCACTGTAGTCCAGGCAATTCAATGTGGATTCTGTGAATGTGCCTCATGGAGTTGGCAAATTGTCTTGTACAGTTACATCTCTGTAAGGACCCTTGAGTGAAGGAAAGATGTTCAAAAGGCTAAATAAATAATTCCCTGGTGAATGGCATGGGTTCAGAGGTGGCCATTGCTTTGGGCCAGGAAGAAAGGGGGGATTTCTGGATACTGAGTTATGTCTGTGCTGTAATTAAAAACCCACAACTGGCCCATGGCCTCAGGCTAAAGAGCTGTTCTGTCGTTCTATAGAGGCTTGGCCTGGAACCTGAACTTGAAGACCCTGTGAAGTGGGAAGGACCTAGAGCTCAGGCTGCCGCCTGCCCAAACACCTACGTCACAATTAACTAGCTCCTTAGTTTGCCTGTTGGCAGGTGATGACTGTGCTTGTCTAATTGCAGGATAGACGTGGTAGGAGGGAGGATGGGTGAGCAGCTATGCTGATCCACTTTGCCCCTACTGTAAATTGTCCACCCCACTTCCTGTCATCATCCTGGTCCTCATGAGGTTTGCGTCCCACTGCGTCTGGGATTAAGAGCTAAGACTGGGGAGCTGAGGCATGATAGGAGAATAGACCATAGCAGAGATGCATGAAGGAGCCAGTGAACTCTCTGAGGTGGGAGACCAGGGCAGGCAGGGGCATGAGGCTCTCTGCTTGCCCAGGATGGGGGCAAACTGAGAAGCTGTGCAGGGTGCAAAGGAGATTCCAGACTCTAATTTTGTAATGAGGAAGGGTGAGGGAAAGAGGTAGGCTGGAGACCTACTCCGCAGTGAAAATCACCCAGGATACTTATTCCTGCACTTGGAGAGCTGAATTGTTAAGCTCCTTCCTGCCTTGGGCAGCCTGTGGCCTACCTAGAGTCTTCCCAGCAAAGGAGAATGAGATGGAAATGTTTTCAGAGCTGTTAGCCATTTGGGGCCGTTCTGTGGGGTGACCCTGTGCTGAGCATTGTGGGCCGGATTCTCCTTTCCATGTCAGTAGTTCATTTTCTCTCTTCTGGTTATATGTCAGACATGTTTCAAAATCTCCCCCCACTCCATCCCTTCTTTTTTTTGAAATCATGAAAGTGGCAGAAACTTAAAAAAAAAAATCCTGATAGCTGAGGGTGTGTCTTCACTAGGAGGAATATCAATCCAGTCATGTTTGATCTTCCTGGGGAGTCGATTTCATGTGCCTAGAGGGGATGCATGAATGAAGTATCTGGGGTTGGCCACTGACTCCTGTATTGCTCACTGTTGCAAGGAGTAAGGAGGGTTGAGGGCAGAGTTTCTCCTATCAACTTCCCTCTGTGAGGATGACCCAGTAAGTTGATAGTAGGGAAGTAGAGTCTACCTGCAAAACTGCTGTAGCTAGAATTGCGTACCTACAATTGAGTTTAATGTCTCATGTAGACCTGGCCTGAGATTCACTTGACTCCAGGACCTGGGATTTAAGAAGACCAAACATGATGACATTTGCAATAAACTCATCAGAGTTGGTTGGCTCCACTGGTGTGAGCCTGGCTGCTTTATGCAACACAGATAGCCCTAAAGGGGCCAGATACTAGCCAGCACCGAATTCCACAAGTAAAATTGCTGGTTTGTGAGCTGGCCTTGTCCCATCATGGGTGGTTTGCATAGTGATCCAGGCAAGGAAATATGAAGGAGACAGGGCTCCCCTCTGTTCTGAGGATCTGCGCTGCTGTTTCTGCTCCAGCTGCAGCTCAAAGTGCGCAGGAGTGAGACTGAACGTAATTGAAGCTGGATGTCTTCAGAAACAAATGGTAATGATTGGCATTGTTTAGTAAATGTGGCGGCTGGGCCAAGCTCAGTAAGAACAGCTGTTACTAAAGGAAGGGCAAGCCTGGGTAACAGCAGCTGGCAAGCAGAGCCTGACTCCCTGCCTGTTGTACTGTAGACTAGATGAAACGTGCTGAAATATGTAGCTGTGGAAATAGAGACCCAGCTGGGTGTCAGCAGCTTGGGGGATGTTTGAAATCATACCGGGGAAAGCATGAGAGAGTGGCAGTTGTTTGTCTGAAGTTCCAAATACAAAGGTTAACTTTCACTAAAATACTTCTTTCCCCAGTGGCCTATTGCCTTCTTTGTAGGCAAAATTCTGTGGAAAGCACATCTGACATTTTGGTGGATGACAGCATGACCTCTACATGGAGCTGTTTATAATGGAAGACAAATATCTTACTATCGTGGGATTCAACTGTGACTCCCACGTAACATACATACTATGCCATTTGTGATTTGTGAAAAGCCAATGTCTTTTTTTTTCTTTTTCCTCAAATGGTTGACTGTGAACCCCAGGTACTTCAATTTTACACATCCCTTCTAGGCGCGAAATTGACACCTCCTGCCTCGGGAAGATCAGCCATGACTGGGTTGATCTTCCGCCTAGTGAAGACATACCATCAGCTATTGGGAATTTTTTTTTTTGTAAAGTTTCTACCGCCTTCATGATTGCAACACCAACAAAATTTAAAAAGGGTGGGAGTTTGGAAACATGTCCGAGGTATAACCAGAAGAGCGAAAACAAACCCCAGACTGGCTTAAAAAATCAGACTTAAAACCAAACTCATTATTTTGAGCATCCTGATTCATGATTTTTGAACACTTGGATTGGCACTACCAACTTGTTTAGAGGTGCCCCCCACCCCATCCCTGTGGGTTGATGCTTTTTGGGTATGAATAGAATGATTCTTATAAATGAGTGGGAAAGATCTGCAAGTCTTGCTGGCATTTGATCTTTCTTGTTATAGTTTATGGAGATTCCAGACTTCCCCAGAGATTTTAGGGGCACTTTACTACAAAAAAGTCAGTGGTTTGCAAAAATGCCTGAGTGGTTTAGAAGCCCAAGCTTCAAAAACGAGACTTAGATTTCTAAATCACTTAGGTGCTTTTGAAAATTTGATCCATAATGCATCAGCAGAAATGGATTGACTTTTACAACAATAGCTGGGCAGCCAGGAGCTTTCTACGTGGAAGGTCAGGTGGGCAGTTTTTGCCCATTTGAGTGCTGTAGTTACATCAACCTAACTTCTAAGTGTAGACCAGGCCACAGTTAGGGAGAAGGAGAGCAGATTTGGCCACCATCCTTTGGATCTTGCTATCACACAGGTAACTAACTGTTTCAGATGTGAGTGAAATGTACGTGTGCCTCCCCCCACCCTCCGTCCACCCCTTATATCCTTTCTTTGCTCTTTCTGTCCCTGCTCTGCCCCCCGTCCCATTTCCTCCCTTGAGTGTGCTGTGTCTGTGCTTCTCCCCCTCCCTCGTGGGAGCTCAAATGACTTGAACCGGCTGTTTGTGGTGCTCTGGAAGCACTGGTGTCCCCCGCCCTCATGGGTGTTCCAGCCCTGAAGCAACCATGGAGTTGCAGCCTGTGGTTTTACTGACAGGGGATCCTAGCTTTGGAAGGGACCTCGAGGGGTCGGCTGGTCCGGTCCCCTGCACTGATGGCAGGGCTAAGGATTATCAAGAGGATCCCAACAGGAATCTGTCTAACCCTACTCTTAAAAATCTCCAGTGATGGAGATGCCAAACCAGTCCAGCTACATATTCTAGTGCGTGGCTAATCCGACTGCTTGGAAGCGTTTTGTAATGTCCAACCTCAATTGCCCATGATGCACTCCAAGCACGTTCATTATGTCTTGTCCTATCCTCAGAGATTAAGAACAATCTTTCTTCTCCCTCCTCCTAGTAATAACCATTTTTATACTTGAAAATGGTTACCGTGTCCCTTTTCAGTCTTCTCTTTTCCAGACTAAACAAACCCAATTCTTTCAATCTTCCCTCACAAGTCATGCATGTTGAATAGTAACAGAGAGGAAGCCGTGCTAGTCTAGACACTATAAAAACAAAAAACAGTCAAGTAGCACTTTAAAGACTAGCAAAATAGTTTATTAGGTGAGCTTTCGTGGAACAGACCCACTTCTTCAGACGATAGCCAGACCAGAACAGACTCAATATTTAAGACACAGAAAACCAAAAACAGTAAGCAAGGAGGACAAATCAGAAAAAGATAATCAAGGTGAGCAAATCAGAGAGTGGAGGGGTGGGGGGGAAGATCAAGAATTAGATTGAGTTAAGTATGCAGACGAGCCCCTATAGTGACTCAGAAAGTTCCCATCACGATTTAAACCACGTGTTAATGTGCCGAATTTGAATATAAATGTCAATTCGTCCGCTTCCCTTTCTACAAAGGAGCGATAATTTCTTTTCAGTAACACACATACCTTGAGGTCATTGACAGAATGGCCCATTCCATTAAAATGTTGACTAACTGGTTTGTGGATCTGGAGTGTTTTGATGTCTGTTTTGTGCCTGTTGACCCTTTGTCTAAGGGAGTTAGAAGTCTGTCCAATATGCAAAGCATCTGGGCATTGTTGGCACATGATGGCATATATGATGTTAGTAGAGGAGCATGAGAAAGTGCCCATGATTCTGTGAGTAACCTGGTTAGGTCCAGTGATGGTATTTCCAGAGAAGATATGTGGACAAAGCTGGCAGCGGGCTTTGTTGCAGGGAAAGGCTCCAGGACTGGTGTTCCTGGGGTATAGACTGTGGCTGTTCTGGTCTGGTCTGGCTATGGTCTGAAGAAGTGAGTCTGTTCCACGAAAGCTCACCTTATAAACTATTTTGCTAGTCTTTAAAGTGCTACTTGACTGCTTGTTGTTTTCACAAGTTATGGTTTGTAGACCTTTCATCACTTTGTGATGCTCTTCTCTAGGCTTTTTGCTCTTAGTCCACCTCGGTTTCTTGAAAGGAGACACCCAGAACTGGACACAATACTCTAGTTGAAGCTTAATCTGTGTGAGTAGAGCAGAATTACTTCTCCAGTCTTGCTTCCAACACTGATCGTAATACATTCCAGAATGATACTCTCTCTTGTCTGCACGAGCATTACCCTGTTAGCTCCTCTAGCTTTCGGTTTACTATGGCCCCCACATTCCTTTGCACCTTACTCCTCCCTCAGCAGTCATTTCCCGTTTTGTACACGTGCCGCTGTCTAAGTGGAGTGTTTTGCCTTTGTCCTTATTGAATTTCATTTAATTCAGACCATTTCTCCAGTTTCCCCAGATCACTGTGAATTTTAGTCCTGTCCTCCAATGCACTTGCAGCCCCTGCCAGCTTGGTATAGTCCAGAGACTTGATCAGTGTCCTCCCTATGACCTTATGTAAATCAGCGGTCTGCAAAGTGGGGGAGTAACATTTTTTAATGGGGAGCAATGTGATCAGCTCCCCCCGCACCAGCTTCCGCTGCGTCGCCAGCCCTCTGCTTCCTCCTGCCAGGCCTCTGCTGCTGTGTCACCAAGGGAACGCCCCCCCCGCCCGGCCAATCAGGGAGAGGGGGCAGGTGCACCTCTGGCTCCTGCCCTGCTGCCGGGCTGAGGGGGATGGTTTCTGGGAGTGGGGGCCAGGCTGCCTGGGGATGGGGGTGTCCTGGCACTTGTGCTCGCCACATGGCCCTGTAGGTAGCCCGGCCCTGCAGCACTTCCCCTCTCCCCTAGGGGGAGCCACTGCTGACCCAGTGCCTGAGTCCCCGGGCCAGCATCTGCACACAGCTGAGCAGCCTGTCTGCTGCCTGCTGGGCAGAGGGGAGGGAGTGCAGAGGCCCTGAGACGAGCAGTGGGGGCATCCGGTGAGTTCCCAGCGTGATAAGGTACTCTCTTGGGGACCCTCTTTGGGTCCCCCCAAGCTCCCCTCCCCCTTCAGGGCACCCCCTGGAGCCCTATAAAACCCCCCTTCACATTTTTCCACCCCTCTTTCAGCGCTCACCTCTTTCCCCCACATCCCTTCCTGTGGTCCTCCCACAGGTTGGGGGGGCCCGGCTAATTGCAGGGCCAAAAAGAGGGGCACGACCTAAAAAGTTTGCTGACCCCAATCTAAATCATTGATGAAGATATTGAGCAGACCCAGAGCCAGTCCCTGTAGGATCCCACTTGATGTGTCTTGTCAGCTTGACTGTGAACCTCTGTTACCTACTGTCTGGGAATGCTTTTCCAAAGAGTTATCCACCCAGCTTATAGTAGCTCCATCGAGGTGGGGGGTGGGTAATAATTTTTGATGTGGGGGGCCACTCCAAGAATATGGTGTGTTGTCAGGAGCCAGGTTTTTGAATGATATTAATGGAAGTAGTGTAGGGTCTGGGGTAGAATTTGGGTACAGGAGTGAGCCCTCAGTTAGGGAATGTGGGGTACAGATTGGGGGGGTGGATCTGGGAGGGAGTTTGAGTTTCAAGTTGGAGAAGGGGTGCAGGAGGGCATGCAGGGTCTGGGAGGGAGTCGGCGTGCAGGGAGGGGTTGTGACCTGGGACAGGAGTTCGGCTGCAGGAGGGGGTGCCTGGTGTAGGCTGTGTCTGGGAGGCTTTTACTGCAGGGGGCACCCAGCAGGACCCTTGGGCAGACTCCCTGCCTTCTGTGCCCCCCCCCCGCTGCTCAATATAGGTGGTTGCTGGGGCCAGCATGTCTCTGCATGCCCCTTGGGAGGTGGAAGGGGAGGTCTCCATGTGTCACAGGGGCCTGCAAGCACTGCCCTTGCAGCTCGTATTAGCCAGTTTCTAGCCAAGGGGAGGCTTAGAGAATAATACTGGGGGTGTGGGTAGACATGGAGACCTCTACTCCTCTTCCAAGGGGAATGCAGAGACACGCTAATCTCAGTAGCTGGTCACTGAGTGGTGTGGGGGGGCTGCAGCAGGCCGGGAGCCTGCCCAAGGGTCCCATTGGGCCACAGAGGCATGGATCCACATGTTTGCCAGGCTGGACATGGCCTACAGATCATATTTTTCTTGCTCCTGATCTTCGTGATTTCCTTAGCATATGCATTCGAGACCATGTCAAAAACCTTACTAAATTCAAGATATACCACATCTACCACTTCCCTGCATCCATAAGGCTTGTTGCTTTGTCAAAGAAAGATACTGGGTTAATGTGATATGATTTGTTCCTAACAAATCCACACTGAGGGTGCATCTACACTTGCATTCCTCTTTTGAAAGAGGTATGCAAGTGAGGGAAATTGAAAATGCAAATGAGGTGCATATTTGCATATATGGCACCTCATTTGCCTGTTTTTTATTTCGAAAGAAGAAAACCCATATAGACACTGCTCTTTTGAAAGTAAACCCCATCTTCAAAAAAATCCTTCTTCCCTTAAGTTAACGTCTCATGTGAAGCAGGTCTTTGCCCACAAAATCTTATGCTCCAAAATATCTGTTCGTCTGTAAGGTGCTACAGGACTTTGTGTTGTTCTTTGCTCCATTATCTCTCTGGATACTGAAGTTAAGATGACTGGCCTGTAGTTCTCCATGTTGTTGTTGTTGTTGTTGTTGTCTTCCCCTTTTTATGGATTGTCACTCTTTGCACTTTCCCCATTCTCCCTGAATCTCTTCCATCCTCTGTGACTTTTTAAAATCACTAATGGCGCAGATATGTCTTCGGTCAGCTCCTTCAGTATTATAAGGTGTATTTCATCAGGCCCTGGTGATACAGCTGTCCAATCACTATTCAACATTTTTCTGAAAACAATTTTCATTTTGCACTTCTGCCATTTCCACATTTTCTGCAGTTATTTTTCCCACCCCTCACAGAGTTGCAGGCCTACCCTGTTCTTCATCTCAATCTTACTTGTAATGTGTTTGTAAAATGTCTTCTTATTACCTGGGGCCACTGAGCCAGTGAGAGTTAAGCAACTTACAGGCTAAGTGACCTGAAATCAGCCTTATGGAACATATTAGAAAAGTATATAAATGCACTCTGGGGGAAATTCTGTGCCAAAAATCTTTTAAAGCTGTCAAAGTAACAGCACATGATCACGTCAGTTGCAATTGTTTTGGTAGTTTTATTTCAAAATTACATGTCAACAAGTATGTCTGAAATAATAGAGAGAGACACACAAACACTTTCTCCCAGGAGCAGGGAGTTAAAGAAACCTCTGTGGAAACTCAGTTCTCATTTCTCTGCATTGGCCCCTCCCAGAGCCGAGCCACAGTGGCCAGTGGTCTGGATACCCACACATACACCCCTCCTGACCAAGGCCCAGCCAAGTTGCTCCGGCACCCACCAGAGTTCCCTGTAAGCTGAGCACTTGCGTGGCCACGTGGGAGAGATTCAGGTGCTGCCCAGCTGATTTGCAGAGCACCCACAGCAGGCTGCAAATGCTACTGCTGGTAGTGCACATCCACACACGCCTTGGTGCACATAAGATTTATTCTGCCCGTGAATGGAAAAGACAGAGGGAACACTAGCATCCATCTATCCACCCCATATGGACCAGCTGTGCCCCACCACCTGCCCTCCTATTTCTCAGAGCCTCAGGATCCAATGGGAGAAGCAGCCTCATGCCGGGTCCCAGGTTTGAGTGGAGAGTCCTGCTGTCTCCTTCTCTTATGGCATGCAGGCAACTGCGGCGGCTGGAAACCTTCTGGCTCCCTCTCCCTTCCCTTGGCAGTGTCTTCTGTATGAGAACTGGGCTGTGCTCAGTCCAATGGCTCCCTATGTGGCCTGCAGCACTGCAGCCAACTTCTGTGAGGGGAAGGAAATTCTGCTTTATAGCATCAATTTCCGAAAACATCTGCAGTGCGCATTGGTGCAGAGTTGTCCCATGAATAAAAAAGGATAATGAGGATTTTTTTCTTATAGCTCGTCATCAAAGCCTTATAAGTGGACTCAATCACTTGAAAAGCAAACCCGTATTGTTAGTGAACTAGAAGTAAACATTAAGGCTGCATCTATACTACATTCCCCTTTCGAAATGGAGATGCAAATATGTGAGATCAGAAATGCAAATGAGGCATGGCTTTACGTATCTCATGCTTTATTTGCATATTCTCGTGTGATTGCACTTCTGAAAAAGCCTTTTCCGGAAGCACAAGCAGACAGGTAGGCAGGGTCCCTTCAGAAATAAGCCCCATTTTTGAAAGAACCCTTCTTCCTGAAAGAAAATAGGAAGAAGGGTTCTTTTGAAAATGGGGTTTATTTTCAAAGGAACTCTGATTACGTGGCTCTTTGTGCTTCCAGAAAAGGCTCTTTTGGAAGCAAGCTCATGTGAGACTATGCACATGAGGTGCAAGATATGTAAATCTGCCCCTCATTTGCATTCCCCTTTTGAAAAGGGAATGTAGTGTAGATGCAGCCTAATTGGATTTGGATGTGTGCACCTCTATATTATTAGATATTAACAGTGTAATCAGATTAGCCTGTAGATGCTAAACTTCTGTGCCTCTCTGCTTCTATATTCTATTGATGCAGAGATCAAAACGGGGGTATTAGCATTTAGATGAAATGGAGTGTAATAATATCCCTGTCTATATTTCTCTTTGAAGTTTGTAGTAAACTGTCTATGAATTGCCAGCGTGATTAATTTTCTTAGGCTAATGAATGCAGCTAGTTACCAGTATGTGCCTAGGCAATAGGAGGTTTACTTCAAAGCAACAAGTTATATTACCTATTCTTCATCCGAGGAATGCCTGCTGTTATCTGCTGTCAAGAACCTATCGTAGCTTGCCAGAGATCTGTAAAAGCACTGTAGGACCTCATGCTTTCCATCTTGGGCCACATCTTTATTACCCTGGAGGATTGACCTGATCATCTGGGGTTCAATTTTGTGCATCTGGTAGGGATGCACGAAATCGACCTATCGGGGTCGGCAGTTGACCCCGCTGTACTGTATCTCATGGAGTAAGGGAGGTTGACAGGGGAAACTCTCTCATCGACTATCTTCAGTGAGGACAGTCAGGTAAGTGGACTGCAGGTACACAGTTCTAGCTGTGGCAGTTGCGTAGCTAGAATTGATGTACAGTAATGCCTCAAGATACGTGCATTCAACGTGTGCGTATCTCACTTCTACACGAGAGGAGTGGGTGGGGGAGAATATGGGGGGTGGTGAGATCCCACAGGGCCAGCTGCAGGGTCCCATGCCAGGAGGCAGGGAGACCCGCAGCCCCGTGGCTGGAAGCCAGCTGGGCAGCCCTGCAGCTGGAGCTGAACCAGCTGCCGGGTTCCCGATGGCTGGGGGAGAGGAGACCCACAGCCTCACAGCTGGAGCCTTCTCCCTCCTTTCCCCCAGTCATGTGGAGAAGGCTCTTAGCCTGGCTCCCAGCTCCTCACTTGTGGGAACCAGGAAACTGACAAGCCATAAGCCGGTCAGTTTCCCGGGCCCCAGGAGAGCCAGGAGCCAGGCTGCCTCCTGGTTCCCAGCTTCCTGCCACTCTGGGAGCCAGGAAACTGACCAGCTTAGGTGGGCTGGTCAAGTTTCCTGGCTCCCTGCACTTGTGCAAAAATTGGAGTTATGCTGGGGTTGCAGGAACGCAACCACCATGTAACTTGAGGGTTTACTATATCTGTAGTCCACTTACTTGCCTAGTGTAGACATAGCCTTATATGTGCTTGTCAGGGGAAGTCTGTCGGGAGCTGGAGACCTCAGTCTTGTGTAACCCCAGAGGCACTGAGAACACTGACAAGAGAGCGTGAAGTCTCTGTTCTCAAGCCTTAGATGTGAGCCAAGTGACTTTTAGCTCGTGTGGCAGAGGCAATGGCTTTACATCCTAAGGTCGCAGGTTTATTCCTTCCTGCTGGCCACCCGGTTCCCTCAGCCTTACAATTCTTTTTGGATTACCCTGCAGTTTCTCATGAAAGAATTTAAATACACTCTGCACACAGACTGCCAATTGGACTAGAAGAGCTAGAATAGATTCTGGAAGAAATTTGACAAGAAATTTATTCATGTCTGTATTTATCACCCTTAGCAGTACCTCTCGCTTTCCTTTCTTTTTAAATACATCTTTGATAAGTTAATAAGAATTGGCTATAAGCATCTATTGGGGTAAAATCAGACAGTCTTTGGCCTTATGGGCAATGTAGCCCATCTCTTGTGGTTGGTAGAACTTTATATCTGGTGAGTAACATTTGAAGTCATCCTCACCATATTTGACTTGGCTCACCCTGGACTGGCTTGCATTAGGGGAGCTGTATTTTTGGCTTCTGGTTAACTGGTAAGATGTTGTAGAAGCTTTTTTGTTGCTGGCTTGGTAATGTAGATATTAGAATCAACCACCAATTTGGGATTGTGTCAGCCCTATTCTTTGCACTGTTAGCTAGGTCAGCGGGGCCCCTACAGTAAACATGGTTACAGAGGCACCTTTTATGTCTCTAAGTAGTTTGGTTTCATTTTGTGCCTTGGTCTTTCTAATTTTGTCTCTATGTGCTGTGACTGAGTTTTGTACTTTATGAAGGCCTCTCTTTTTCAGATCACTGGAGGGCTCTTGGTTAAGCCATTGTGGTCTCTTGCCATATTTTTCCTGTTTTTTGTACACAGTGGGATAGTTTGCTCACATCAGCCGTGTCTACACGTGCACGCTACTTCGAAGTAGCGGCACTAACTTCGAAATAGCACCCGTCACGGCTACATGCGTCGGGCGCTATTTCGAAGTTAACTTCGACGTTAGGCAGCGAGACGTCCAAGTCGCTATCCTCATCAGGAGATGGGGATAGCGCCCTACTTCGACATTCAACGTCAAAGTAGGGACTGTGTAGTCATTGCGCGTCCCGCAACTTCGAAATAGCGGGGTCCGCCATGGCGGCCATCAGCTGAGGGGTTGAGAGACGCTGTCTCTCCAGCCCCTGCGGGGCTCTATGGTCACCGTGGGCAGCAGCCCTTAGCGCAGGGCTTCTGGCTGCTGCTGCGGCAGCTGGGGATCCATGCTGCAGGCACAGGGTCTGCAACCAGTTGTCAGCTCTGTGGATCTTGTGTTGTTTAGTGCAACTGTGTCTGGGAGGGGCCCTTTAAGGGAGCGGCTTGCTGTTGAGTCTGCCCTGTGACCCTGTCTGCAGCTGTTCCTGGCACCCTTATTTCGATGTGTGCTACTTCGGCGTGTAGACGTTCCCTCGCAGCGCCTATTTCGATGTGGTGCTGCGCAACGTTGAAGTTGAACATCGACGTTGCCAGCCCTGGAGGACGTGTAGACGTTATTCATCGAAATAGCCTATTTCGATGTTGCTACATCGAAATAAGCTATTTCGATGTAGGCTTCACGTGTAGACGTAGCCATGCTGTTACTAACACCTGCTAGGGGTGTCAAAACACTAACTGATTAAACACTAGCCCTTAACACCCAGCCCTGTTGCAGCCACGAGGTCCTGCCACCTGTCCACTGCCGCTGAGAGGGGTCCCACCACCTGGCCCATCTGGCCACCACCACAGTTCAATGGCAAGGGCAGGTAAAGTGGTAAACATACCAGTATGCCTCAGGAGGGGTGGGGACAAGTAGCTCCATGCCTCTAGAAGGGGCAGGGACTCAGTTGGAAGGAAAGTGGCTGGGGGCAACCAGCCTTCAGCACCATACACTGTGTCACACCGCACCCCTCTTCCAGGGAGTCCTCAGGGCTGCCTGCGGAGTGCTGCGTGGTTCTCCATCGACAATTTAAAGGGCCCAGGGCTCTGGCCGCTGCTGCTGTGATGGTAGTGGCTGGGAGCCCTGGACTCTTTTGAATCACTGGGTCCTGAGCCACTTCTCCCTCCCCCACCCACCCCTTCAGTGGCCTGCGTGTTGTCAAACAAAAGCACTTTCAGCAAGTTCAGGTACTAGGGCATTCCATCTCCCCATCTAAGGCGATGTCTTCGCTAGCCCCGGAGCTGCAAAAGGGGCATGATAATGAACCTAATCGAAAGATGCTACTGAGGGCCGTGTCTACACGTGCCCCAAACTTCGAAATGGCCACGCAAATGGCCATTTCGAAGTTTACTAATGAAGCGCTGAAATGCACATTCAGCGCTTCATTAGCATGCGGGCGGCAGCGGCGCTTCGAAATTGACGCTCCTCGCTGCCACGCGGCGCGTCCAGACGGGGCTCCTTTTCGAAAGGACCCTGCCTACTTCGAAGTCCCCTTATTCCCAGGAGCTGATGGGAATAAGGGGACTTCAAAGTAGGCGGGGTCCTTTCGAAAAGGAGCCCCGTCTGGACGCGCCGCGTGGCAGCGAGGAGCGTCAATTTCGAAGCGCCGCTGCCGCCCGCATGCTAATGAAGCGCTGAATGTGCATTTCAGCGCTTCATTAGTGAACTTCGAAATGGCCATTTGCGTGGCCATTTCGAAGTTTGGGGCGCGTGTAGACG
Source organism: Carettochelys insculpta (assembly GCF_033958435.1). Classification (NCBI taxonomy): domain Eukaryota; kingdom Metazoa; phylum Chordata; order Testudines; family Carettochelyidae; genus Carettochelys; species Carettochelys insculpta. The sequence goes on from NC_134143.1 coordinate 63,222,287, forward strand.
TAGCCGAGGTGCCATAACCAAATAGGAATAAGGGGCTTTTTTGAAGTGTGCGGGGTCCTTTCGGAAAGGACCCTGTGTAGATGAGCCACGTGTGGTCGAAAGCGGCGCTCCGCAGCCACCATTTTGCTAATGAAGCATTGCATATTCATAGCAGTGCCTCATTAGCATATTTTGATTAGGTTCTTTATCATGCACCTTTTGAAGCCCTAGGGCTAGTGCAGCCTAAGTGGGACATGTCTATGAGGATCAAACATAGGATAGCTTGGTAGAGTATGTATAGTTCTCACAGATCTGTATAGGTGGTGAACTGAAGTTGTTACCCACATGTCTGGGGCAGGTTTGTCTGTGTAGCTGTAGCAAGCACTGTGCCTATTGGATTCTAATTCAAGCAGCATGCTGGGATCTAGTTCTATTACTTGGACTCTTTGCAAATAAGATTTAAGTTTGGGAAGGTGCCCTTGGGCTATATAACATTAACTTCTCAGTAGGACAATCTCAGACAAGGGCTTCAGCCAACCACAGAATCTTTGTAGTTGAATTTTGTTCTCATGTTGGACAAAATTTTTGTTGGAAACTCTCTGTTGTCAGCATATGTTCTTGTTTTTCCCCATAAACATAGATGTCTCGTTGGCCCTCATTTAAAGGAAACACAAAAGGCCAAATTCATTCACTGTGTCACTCAAGCAGAATCAGCAGAGTGACTCTAGGGAGCAGTTTGGTCCAAAGTTCTTAGGTTGGGTTTAGAGAGAGGTTACCTGTTTTATAACCATGTTACTTAACTGTGTTCCTCGCCTTTGGTAAGTCCCCAAATCAAATTTTAACTTAGCAATATCTGTTTCTATTACAGGAGCAAGGCAGAGCTGGCAAAATCGTTAGAAAAACACAGGCACTAATATTCCAGGGCTTTAGTACAATTACTATGGCTAACGCTTTGTCGAGAAATAATTAGGGCTATTAATTGGCAAGAAAGCACATTGCAGCTACATACTCTGGTCTGTTGTTGGTTGGCATTCTAGCTCTACCTCGTGGGCCTGACCAAGAGTGAGGTCCCATTGTTCTGGGCACTACACAAAAACAAGAGAACTTACAATGTACATCAAGCATGTTATACATGTGGCCTGGGAGCTGCATGTGGCCCAAGCAAATTTTTTCATGGCCTGCAACTACATGTTGATAAAGTACCTAAGCACGACCCGCACGCCTGCCCCTGGGCGTGCAGCGGGGAATCCCTGCTGCCCCACCCCTGCCTGCTTGCGTGGGGAGCCACAAGTGACCGGCTAGCACAGTGGCAGCTCCCCACCCCACCCTTGCTGTCATTGGTCTGGGAGCCACTGCTGGGCACAAGGAGCCGCGGGTGGCCAGCTCCGGAGCCAAGTGCTTCAGGAATGGCAGCAGCCCCAGCCTGGCACCCAGCCTGTGGCAGCAGGAGTGGCACAGGGACCTGCCCCTGTTCAGCCCCAGCACCCATGAGCTCCTGGTGCTGCTCATCACCACCACTGGCATCCTCGGCTTGGGCCACGACATACTGGTGCTGTACATCTGCTTCAGGCACCTGCGCACGCCCCACCCTCCTCTTCTTGCTCAACATCAGCTTCCACCACTGCTGGCCCTGGGGCGCAGCCGGCTGCCTCTGGGATGGCTTCAGCTACAGCCTCTGGTAAGGCAGGGAGTCCCCCTGCCCCTGCCCCACTGCATCCCCCACTACTGCCCTCCTCCCCCCATTCTCCACGTTCCCTCCTATTGCCACCCCATCAGAGGTGGATTAGCAGGTCGTGGGGTGCCCCCCCTTTTAACTCTCCCCAGGGAGATGGGCTGAGGGCATGGGGGCATGCCTCACGCTCCAGCAGGAGTGCCAGGCAGGCAGAGCAGGTTGGGCCAGGGCTACCTGTGTTTATGGGTGCTCCAAACTGGCTTAGACCCCTGGTCATAGCAGGTGGATCAGTGGCTAATCCACCTCTGCCCCCTCTCTTCACCCACCTCACAATAAACTGACTCCATTTCCCTCCAGCCCTTCCCACTTCCTCTTTCCCCAGCCCCGCTACCTACTTACTTTTCTTCTCTCATTTCACTCTCCAGCTCACACCTGCACCACACTTTATCCTCTGCCTTCCACGACCACCTCACCCCAACTCCATCCCCAATTGTACAACATTTGCTATCTTATCCTCCCCCTCACCCGCTCCAGCCCCTCCACGTGAACAACCAAATCTCCAGACCATGAGCGTATTTTCCCCCTTATTCCTACTGACTCTGTTCACCAACATATTCTGCCAGTTTCAATCTCGTATTGATATTGTTTCCCCACCACCTCTTCCTTCCCTTTGTCCTCCAGCATCTTAAATTTATATCTCAATTAAAAGTGCTTATGCATGAGCAAACAATTTACACATCACATCTTATGACCTGTAAATGTGAATTTTGTTTTATAATTTTATTAAGTATTAAATCCTCAGTTTAAATGATTGTATTTTATTCAAACAAGACCTGAAGAAATACAAAATACATCTAAAACATAATCTGTAATAAATAATTGTGACTTTGTGATAGAACTACATTTTCTTTGGTGGCCCAGAAAGCTGTCAGTTTTCATTTGTGTAGGCTCTGAGTTTGACATGCCTGAATAGACAAGATGGACAAAGGATAGGAAGGAAAACCGGCACAGAGAGATGAAGCTGACTCACAAGCTAATGCCCATATTTGTTAGCAGACTGCTTCCTTGTCATCCTCATTATGACTTCCTAGGTGCTGTGTCACTCCTCAGCTACTTCACCTGGGGAAGTAAACTGAATCCTTTCAGTCTTATGGAGTCTACTTCGGCTGAACAGAAAAAGCAGCCCTTACCATCCAGTAATGCGGCATCCTTACTTTCACCCTTCTGCTTGAGCACTCTTCATCTCGAGCAGGCTGGGGAACCTTTTTGGGTTGGGGCCCACTGAGCCAGACACAAATCCCTCGAGGGACACACAATTGAGAAACAAAACAAGCTGCCAACCCCTCATTGACATGGTCCCTAACTGAAAATCAACAGAAAAGATGTTCCCCTCACACACTTGCTGCAAAGCCTAGGAGGGCCAGGGCTGGTACATTTCGTGGGCTTTTCTGGGCTCTGGGGCTGGTGTGTGAGGAGAATGAGAGGTTCAGCTTGGTTGGGGGCTGCCAGGAAGTGGGCTTGAGGTGTGGGGTCTGGCCTGCAGCAGGGGTACAGGCATGGGCTGAGGGTGTGGGTCTGGGTGGGAGAGGTTGCAGGCGGGTTTTGGGTACACACACAAAAGCACACCATTACCTTATCTCTCCCCCGGGGGTGGGGGGCGGTGTCAGGAAACAAGGTCTGAGCGGGGCTCTGGCAGCGCCAGCCTGTTGTAAGTAGGAATATTAGTGACTTTAAAACGTATTACTAGCAGTCGGACCCTAGACGTCAAAAGGTCAAATTTCATCACTCTGCCCAGGAAAGGCTGCTGACCTCTGGTCTAGCTGCTACTGCATTGCTGATAAATACAGACCTTTATATAGGAACGCACTGAAGTTTAAATGGGACTGCTGTTTTGTTTAAGGTAAGGCATGTGCAAAACAGGTTTCCTAGATTGGAGCCCTAATAGGGAAAACAAGTGCAATGAAGCCAGGAAGGGAAAGAAGAGAGACACTCAGTGCAGGATGTTTCTGTAAATAGAAAGCAGGGTGGCAATATGTGACAGTTAAATACAGTGCATAACTGTGTTTCATGGCAGCATTGATATTATCCTTCCCTCTCGGCTGCTAGTTGGTGGATAACGTTTTCAGTCTCTGGCTGTGGTGCCTCAGCATAGTCATCTGTACAATGGGTATATTTGATTTACTTACTTGCAGAGGTGGTGTGAGAATTAACTAAAGTTTGCAAAGTGCTTTGAGATCCTTGGAAGAAAGTATATCCTTTTTATTACTGTTGCTGCATTGTTAATATGTACATTATAACAAAGAAGAAACTGGAAGAATGCATTGTACTCTTCCATGAAATATGTGGTACAGTTAAGGTATCAAAGTCTTGTTTACACCAGAGGGATCTCCTAGTATATCTGTACTAGTAGAGCTGTACCTGAAAGTCCCCTAGTGGAGATGTAGCAGCAAGAGAGTCTTTCAGCAATAAAGCTAAAGGAGGAACAAGCTAGACCAGGAAATATAAATATACGTATAATTGCTATCACTATAATGGCATTTACACAACAATTTTTTGCCAGGTGTGCCAGCAAAACTCCTAAGTGTAGTAAAGGTCTGAATGTCTGTGACTCTCACAGCAGTCAGGGGAGGTTAGGATGCCCAGCATAAGACTGGACCTTTGACCCAACAGACCTTTCCATTGACAGGAAGCTGGACATAAATGTTAGAAAATGTATCTACCTTTCTACATCTGTGGAACTATAACCTGTGGAATCTGTTGATGTCTTTGGACACCTCCCAGCCTGTTGACAATTGATGCATATTAATTATAAGTGTCAATCAAGGGAGGTACATTTAAAAACTAAGGTGCCAGAGGAACAGTTTTAAACTTTTTGTAGTTTACATTTTAATACAATTTTGACCGCCAGTGAGAATAATGAGGGTAGTAATTACGTTATGATGAAACACATACCAGGAGTTTTGAGGATCGATACAGCCAATGAGAAACAGATACAATGAAAATTTCTTCTGGCATATTTTGATCATCTGATATAATGTTTATTAGTCAACCAAGATCAGTATAATTAAGTGGTAGGAGAAAATTAATGAGTCCAGCAGGGAAAGAGGAAATAGTACTTCAGTGGAGCAATGGCAAAGGAGTCTAAACATATGGAAAAACCAGTTCTATGGTGAGTTAAGTCACTCTTACATAATCAAGGTTAATGGAAATGAGCTGAGGTCAGTACTGAGGCCTAACATATGGATGGAAAGTGGTATTGTAACCTCCTCTACAAGAAACCTGCTAATAGCAAGAGAAAGTTCCAGTCAGGATCTAAAGCCCATTAAAGTCAGTGAGGAATTTTTCCCCTGACTTCAATGGGGTTTGGATCAGTTTCAAAAAGAGAGTTGGAAGTCAACTGAAAGTATCACTTTGCAGTGAACATCCTTGTTATACAGTAAAACCCTGGTTATCTGACATAGTCGGGACCACGTGATGATTGGACACCCAAATATGTCTGGTAATGAGGGGTGGGCTGGGGGATGGTGGAGTGGGAGGCTGGAGAGGGAGTGGCAGGGGGGCTACATGGGCCAATTCTGAAGAGCTGATGGCCAGCTCCCTGGGGTGGGCTGCAGAATGCTGAGACCTGGCGGGTCCTGAGATCCTGAGTTCCAGTTTGTCCTGGGGCTGGATCTGCTCACAGCCCTGAAGTGTAGAGCCCCAGCTGGTCCTGGGGTATGGAGTCCCAGCAACTGGGGCATGGAGTCGCCAGCATCCCTGGGCCCCAGCTGCTGGGGCACGGAGCCACCACCAGCCCCAGCTCCATCTCCCTGGGCTGGGTCCCAATAATTTTGGGCAGCCAGCCCCACCAGCAGCCCAGAGCACAGAGCCCCAGCCGCAGCCGGCCCCAGGCAGGTTGCCCCAGCTGGTCCCAGTGGGGCTGCGGGCTGCCCAGGATGCACTGCAGATTGTGCGGTGCCAGGAGAGATTATCCAGTCCCCTCAGTTATCCTTTGAGATGTTCCCTCTTAAAGCCATCTTTTCCTTCACCATCCTGAGCAGCACTGGGTACCAACTGGCCAATCCTGAGAATCTGGGCTAGCATCTATATTACTAATCCGAAAGCCTGTTTAATTTGGAGTGAAACCGACTAACATTTGCCAAACTATTTTTATTTTATATTTAGTTTGAAGAAAACAACTGATGACTTTTGGAAAAAAGTCATTGCAGGTAAATTGAGTAGCCTGTGACAATTGCCACAATGCTGCACCCAGCTAATTGGCAATTCAAGTAGCAATGAATATCCACATTCACGCTAGCAGATATTAACTCAATGGGACTGTTTGGTGGAAACAATGATTCCTTTGAGAGAGTCTCTCAAAATGAAATTGGCTCACCAGTCTGAACTGGGTTAGTGTCTAAGGAAAGATGCCATTGGTTGAACAAATAAGGCAAAAATACCGACTTCTAAATGTAGTTGGACTTGGCCATCATATAAAGTGGACCGTGCCTGTGGGTCAGTATGAAAAGAGAAAAGCCAAAGGCAGAGAGAAGGCTGAGCACAGAGGAGGATGGAAGGATCTCACCCAAAGTCATTTTTAAATAGATGTAAACAAGAGACTGAAGTGAACACATGAGGTACATGCAAACTCCCGATGCTGACTCTGCTCTGACATTGATGCAAATCAGGAATAGCGTCATTGAGATCCAGGGAGGAAAAAGCAGTGTAAAGATGAAGTGAGCAGACTTTATTTCTCATTTCCTCACTATGAGAACTTGTGTGAACTAGAAACAAGACTGTCCATCACATGGACAAGCAACAACCACGTGTGAGGGGGTGGCTGCATGAGTGGCCCTCCTTCACCTCAGTGGGCTGCAGCAGCCTCCTTCCCCCTGGGATTCCACCTGTGGCTCTGTGCAGGCCCCCCACTTCACCTCTTGCAAACTGGGCAACCAGCACCCCACACTTACCTGTTCCTCTCCTTCCTCTGAGCACTTTCAGCGCGTGAGTTTCCTGGTTTGCACTCCATCCCACTCCTTCCCCTCCGTCCCAGAGCTGGAATGCCTCAAACAGCTAATTCACTGCAAATCAGGCAGTTCATAGCTCCTCCAAAAGTGCTGGGGAGTAGGGCGGGGAGAGCGCAGGGCTCCAGTGCCCCATTGCATGAGAATCCTGGAGAGGTGGGTAGAGGGTCCCTTGGAGACAGATGAAGTCCCAGTGAGCAGCAGGTTACCTCCCACCGGTCTGTCACTTATTCAGTGCATATTCTTCCTGGAAGCCAGGCATGAAGGAGACCTGAACCTGTTTAGCTTTTACATTACTTTGGAAGAAGGCTTCTGAACCTCCAGAAAAGCCTTCTTCCAAAATAACGTAAAGGTTAGACAGGTATTGACATGGTAAACTCTGGGCGTGGGGACTATCCTGTTTTGTGTTTGTGTGGTGCTTAGTGTAATTAGCATCCTTTTCTGTGATTGGGGTATAATAAGAAATATATTAGCATTGTCTCTTGGGGTTAACTAACAAAAGTTGCCTGCTGCAATAGAGCGAAGTTTTGGCTCAAAACCAGCAATCACCCAAAAATTTTACTTTTGATGCCTCAGACATTTTTTTACATTTAGTGCAGTAAATAAGCCTCCTCTGCTTAACACTGTCTAGAGACACTTTCTGCAGTGTGGAGGAACTACTCATATGATGGGGCTTCACAGGGGAAACTGAAAAAATGCTGGTTCCAATGATGCAGCAAACACGCCTCCTTTCTGCATAAGCTCTGTCGAGTCCCATTGCAAGTCATCGTACATTTTCTCTGAGAAACAGCTGCCAAAGAATCTGGGAAGAAAAACATTCTTCCCAGTCTGGATGAGCTGAGACCAACCAGCTGGTTGAGGAGCTTGCCAAACCTCAGCACGGTTGTGGAAAGGTGAAGTAACTGGACGCAAGTGGTTATGATCCAGGAGCAAAGGTACTCATGAACCCTTTTCGGATTAAAGCATGAGTGCTTCTTAATATCGGGAAACTGATGACTATCTTTTGGCAAAGGTGGAGCCATTATTAAGTTGCAATGGATAAACTCCTCATTACAGTGAATTCTCTCATATCTGGCAGCAGTACTTCATTTACTCCCCAAGTTAGTGGGAGCAACAAAAGAATATATTTCCGTCACAAGAAAATTTTAACTAATGCTCAGAAAAGTCCAAAGGTGATTTACTTGCCTTCAGCGGATAACTGAGCAAGGCTGGCAGTGGGAAAGGAGTGTGATCTAACGATGAGGGCTGTGAGTAGGGGCTTGCGTACTGTTCAGGAATTCAGGCTACAGTGGTGTGAATAGCAGTGCACCCTTGTTTTGAAAAGGATTACACTGATACAAGCTAGGAACCTTCTAGTTGATGCCAGCAGCATCCACACAGGAGGTGAGAAGTGCAGCCCTTTGGTACGCACTGCTATTTACTCCCCGGCCTCCAAACTGAGGGGCAATGTGGACATAGGGCGACTGGTGAGGTGGCACACGGGGCCACCTGTCATGTGACCCCCTCCTCCCAGCCTGGGGAAGAGCTGGGACGAAGCCTGTAGATGCTACTTTAATAATAATTGGACAGAGTCACATGTCAGGGCTCAGTTAGATATGTTCATGGCCTTCCAAGGGAAAAGGTGAGAGCCCACACACATGAATGGTTGTGACTCGACAAAGCCCTCGGAGATGTACTGTATGGAACCATCCTGCCTTGGGGACAGATGACATACGGACTCTTTTTTCCATGTCTAGTTTCCCTGAGACGAGTATTTGCTTTTTGGATGCTTCGTTCCCCTCTTTTCACAGCTCCTGATTTTAAACCAGGCGACTTGTGCTTTTCAGTGATAAAATGTGCAACCTTTGGTTCTCTTGTTGTTGCTCCCAGTGCTCTTCTGGCTTTCTCTGTGTCCCATACTGACTGCAGCCAGTGTCTTGGTAATGTCTCTTGGTAGAGGCAACGTGTTATTCGTTCTATTTCTTAGATGGGAGGTGGGGAACCTTTTTGGGTTGGGGCGTCACTGACCCACATAAAAATCAGTTGGGAGGGCACACACAAGTGAGGAAGGCCCCTTATTGACCTAGTCCCCAAGTGAAAGAGAGAAAGAGACACACTCACCTCACTTATGCAACTTGAAGTGCCAGGGTTCCCCTTGCACTCCAGCCCTGCTGAGGCAGTGAAGCTTGGGGCTTCTCCCCAGAGCTGCATTAACTATCCTGGGGCTCCTGCATCTCTCCTAGCCTCAGGGTGAGGCCAAAAATGAAGGATTCAGTGTGCAAGAGGAGACTGCTAGAGAGCGGGCTGGGGGTGAAGGTGCAGGGTCTGGGTAGGAGGTAGGGTGCAGGAGTGGGGTGAGGGTGGGACTGCTGCAGGCTCTGGGAGGGGGATGGTGTGGGAGTGGGGTTGGGGTGCACGGCCTGGGTGGAAGGGAGGGGGCAAGGGCTGGCTGGAAGGGAAGGTGCATGAGTGGGGTGGGGTGGGGTGGGAGAGTGGGTGGTGGGAGGTAGGGTGCAGGACTGGCCTGGCAGGGTGCACGTATGAGCTCTGAGAGGGAGCAAGGTGTAGGAGGGGGCAGGGGATAAGGTGCTTACTTGGTGCAGCTCTGGGAGGAGTGGGAGGGAAGAGGAATATATTGCTCTGCTCACCCCTGTGCTTGCAGGCATCCCACCTGCCCCATTTCTGTCATTGGCTGCAACTCCTAGCCAATGGAAGAGGCAGGGGAAAAGTCTGCTCGCTTCCATGGGCTTCTCCCAGCTCAGGGGATCGTCAGCTTGGAGAGCCACTTCCTTCTCCCCACCAGGCACAGCTGGCCACTCAGGAGCCTTCCCACCAGCTCCCCACTGCTTTCCCCACACCTGCTGTAGCCGTGGGGGAGTCCCGAGCCTTGCTGGCTGGAGCTGGCTGCAGGTGGTAGGTTGCGGCATTCCAGGTCATATCCTACATCATCCCCTTCCCATCACTTTGTCTTTAGAGAATGAGTTTGTTTCTCTTGGCTCCAGGGCCTGGTCCACCCTTGAAAATTTTACTAGCATAGCTATAGCGATGAGCTGGGGCTGGGCAGCCACACCCCTAAACCACACAGAGGTGCCAGCAAAAACCACCGTTGAAATGCAGCTATTGGAAACCATATTCCTGCCAGGGAATGGCTGCAAACCACAGGAAATTTTTGCCCAAATAAGGTAAGCCTTCCCAAGGGATGTCGCTGGTATTGTGGCCTGGCTGGTAAGGTGTTGCTGTATGGTTTGCTAACAACTCTAGCCCCCTCCTTTATGTTTTAAAAGCTTTTGCCTATATAAGGGGTGGGGAGGTGGGGCAGGACATGGATGTCTTCCTGGTAGAGCCAACCCTGGCTTCTGGGAACCACAAACCTTGGGGTAATGTAGCTCAGGCTCATCCCCGTTACAAGCAGTGGGTTCCATTCACATTGGTTATGTTGGAGGCATGTGCTTCCCAGGTGCACGTAGGCCTCTGTAGCAGCCCTGGCCAGAGGATGTGCTGAATCAGCATTTCATCAGTGTTGTTGCCTGGACAGAGGAAAGGCTCCCTCCTCTCCTTCTGAGGCATGAGCCAGGTAGCTGTGGATCTTACAAAGGAGCCAGGGTTGTCATCTCCCCCTCCCTCAGAATGGACTGTGTTACTGGAGTCCCCCTGCTGTGGCATATGCTAGCGCAAGCCATCATGAAGGTACTAAAGTCCCGTGAGTGTTGTTTCAAATGAGCTGATGTGAAACAGTAGCCCAGGTTTTCGTAAGGGTTCCTCGGGTGAAAGTCACCTGTGTGCAGAGGGCCAGGCGGATGTCAGTGCATCACCACAACGTTCACCTTATGGCACAAGGGGCATTCAGTTTCTGCAAAGCTTTGTGCTCTCCTTCAGCATGACGGGGGTAGTTTTGCCATAAAATTCGGCAACTTTGAAGGCTGTCAGGTTCTTGTCCCAAGAACAGGCCAGGTATTATTCCAATTGTTATGTAGTTGGGATCTCCGGCCTGCACAGTTGCATCACTCGCACTCTAGGAGCTCTTCCGTATTTACAAATGGTTCATTAATAAATTTAACACTGTCACAACCAGCCCAGCTCAGTGAGGAAGCTAGAGAAGCTACAGGATGTCCATCTGAACATCCCTGTGGCAGCCAATCTGAGTTTACCTGGCTCTAACCTGCAGTAAGGTTGTTCTCCAGCCCTGGTATGAATCCTTGTTTGCTGTGGAGAGTATCTTTGGCTGCTGTCTATTTTTAGAGGTTTGGAAGCTTCATTGTTCTGTTCCTAGCCAGATGATCCAGCATCTGGATCTCAGCCTGGTTGGGCAGGAGAGCTTTCGAGTCTCAGTGCACATCTGTAACTCTGTAAATGTGACCACTGTCATGGTTTCCATTCCTCCAACTTAGACCGGCTGTGCCAAAGGTCTAGTAATCTCTGATGTTTGGGGGTGGGCAGAGATGGCTTCCAGGATTTTTTTTTCCCTTTTGCTTCACAGATGAGATTGACATAATTCTGTTACTGGACAGCGGTTCAACATCTGTAACATCTCCAGCTGCAGACAGGGAATGCTGTTTGAGGGTCGTTTTAGGCAGAATCCTAGTTAGCTCCATTTGATCAGTAAGAGTGATGAAGCTTTCAGCTGGGATGTCACCTTGCTTCACTATACAATCGATCACAGCCATACTATGTTTTCTGCATTTTCTTAAACACTGGGCCTCTCATATCCATTCTGCAGAAAGTGTCGGGAGTTTGCACACTAAAACAAAATGCACAATGGAGAAAACGTGACATTGTTTTCACATATAGCAACGCCTCCATCCACCAGAGCATGTGCTACTGCCCACATCTCAGCTTTAAATCCTGAGGGGAAACAATAGACTAAGTCATCTGGTTTCATGCATATATTTACAAAACAAAGGCTGGAAAATCTTCAGAGGGCTGGTGGATAAAGTGGTGCACTTAGGATTCTGGGAAGATACAAAGGTGGCTGTAGAGTTTCACGCACCTCTGCTTTCTTGTGCGACTTGCAAATATATTTCAGCAGTATTATGGGATCACCACGGGTGAGAGTCCTGAAAACCGGCAACCAGGGATGAAATAACCAGTCAAATAACTTGATATTTCTTGGAAAACATGATTGGAACACTCTGGGGAGTACTAAGAAGGTGAAAAGGCTAGAACAATAAAGCACTTTAAGATGTTTAATGCTCATCTACTCCATACAAGATGGGGGTGGTGGGGAAAGTGTGATTCTTTCTCTTTTCCCACAGGACCAGACTTGATGGAGGAATTTAGTGTGTTGCGTTGACAATTCCACTTGCTGAAATCATTGAACTTTATATTAGTTATAGGCTGTGGGAGCCTTAATTTGATGTCATTTACAGGCCACAGGCCTATTAATTCCAGGTGTGATCCTCAGACGCATTTTGGATCAATGTAACCAGCCAGGGGAAGATTTGCCTGCAAGGGGAGAAGCCTCTGTGGTTGTGGAGCTGAACATTTGGACCCGATCCGCAAACTGTAGTCCTAGATGTGGGGTGGTGAGGGCGAGTGAGGCATTGCTAGACTGCCCCTGCTGCCTTGCCAGTCCCCAGGGCAGCTCCCTGGGACAGGGCCATACAGCTGAGCGTATGTCAGCAGTAGTCCTCCAGCATCAAGCACAGAACGCATTGAATTTACATAGGCATGAGACTTAGACCAGGGCTACACTAGATCTGAATGTCAATTCTAGATACGCAATCCCAGCTACAGCAATTGCATAGCTGGAATCTAATGATACCAGGCTATCCTCACAGAGGGAGGTCAATGGTAGAAACTCTCCCATTGACCCCCCTTGCTTCTCTGGAGAATGAGGAGTACCAGGGTTGACTGTGGAGCCCTGATGGTTTGATTTTGCGCATTCCCACTAGGTGCACAAAATTGAACCTGACAGGTGATATCCCAGTAAGCACAGATATACCCGTAGGGAAATTATGTAGCCACAGAGGCTGCGTCTACACTGGCCCCTCCCTTTTGAAAGGTGCATCTTCATGAGGGACTTTGGAAGATGCTAATGAGGTGCTGACATGAATATGCATAACCTGATGAGCATAGTGGCAGCCACACACCATTCGAAAGGGCCACTTTTGGAATGCATGCCACCCGTGTAGACAGGGGCTTTTCATAAGGATCCCCGCCCCGACTTCGAAAGCCTCTTCTTCCTATTTAGTTTTAGGAAGAAGGAGCTTTTAAAGTCTGGGGGTCTTTTCGAAAGGCCCCTATTTACATGGGCGGCATGCGTTCCGAAAGTAGCACTTTTGAATTGCGCGTGGCTGCCATAGTGCTAATAAAGTGCTGCATATTCATGTCAGTGTCTCATTAGCATCTTCCAAACTTCCTCATTAACATGCGCCTTTCAAAAGGGAGGGGCCAGTGTAGACGCGACCAAAGTGAGAAATCCTTTTCCCTTTGTTCCCTATATCCCCTTCTTGCTCACATAATAATGAAATAGCAACAGGGAATTTCCTGCTCCTGTACTCTTGGTTTCATTTCCATTCCTCCTTCCATTACACTGCTGGTTGCTGATCTCTTCTTAAAGAAGAATCTCATCCAGTAGTGCCCTTTATCCAGGGGGGCATCTCCTGGCTCACTCTTGTACCAGTTTGTTGGGGCAATACTTTATCAGATTTGGTTCAAAAACTCTGCGCAGCTTTTCGAAGGAGAACATTGCCATAGATGATTTCATCTGAAAGGAGAGGGTTGGGTCAAAGAGCCCTGCTTGTTTTCTCTAGTGTTCAGGGAAACAGGACTTGATGGAATCTTCTGTATTTACAAAGGTCCCCAGTGTTTCAGTCAGTTTCTCTTCCTAATGGAAACAATCCCTGGGTCAAAAAGGGGTAACAGTATAATCTTGAAAAAACGAGAAGTCCTGTGGCACCTTATAGACTTATTGGAGCATCAGCTTTCGTGGGCAAGCTCCTACTTTGTCAGATGAACCAGATGCATAATCTTGGTGCTCCCTTACCAATAGAAGTGAGGGGGAAATGGCTGTCTGTCTGCACCAGTGTTCCCTGCAACCTGAGTGCTTGGGTGGCCATCCAGGAGAGATTAAAATGCCACCCTGCTTACTACTGGTGGTGCACATCCATGCATGCCTCAGTGCACATACAATTTATTCCATGTATGGATATAAAAAATTAGAGGGAACATTGGTCTGCATCTTGCTATATGCTTGTCCTTCCCACAAAATGTCAACCTTCACCACTGTAGACAGTCTAGTCTGAAGAGTACAGTGGAAACTGGTCACTAGGCCCTTAATTGTGCCCCCCATGGTATGAGAATAAGGAGCTGCTGATGAAACTAATGATAGGTAACTGTGAAGGAAATAAAAGATACAGAGATTTGAAAACAAGAAGAGCATTGTGATCATCCAGTCTGACCTGCTGTCTAACACTGGCCAGAGAACCTCTCCAAAATAATTGCTAAAGCAGATATTTTTGGGGGGGGAAAAAAACCTCTCCATCATGATTTGAAAATTGCTTTTAAAAATAGGCTTCACCATCACCTTTGGTAAATTGTTCCAATGGTTAATTACCTTTGCTGTTAAAAATGCTTGTGTAACTATTAGCCTGACAATTCCAGTCTGGTATGGGACAGCTGCACTCTACCACGTGAGCTAAAGGCCAGGTGGCTCTCAGCTGAGGCTGTAGAGCAGAGACTTCACTCACCCCAGATGATGTCTCAGTGCCTCTGGGTACTACACGCTTCCCTGGGCTGAGGGAGCACGTCCAGAGCTTCTGAGACCTTCCAGCAGTTCTTCCTAGCCAATGCATCAGTTGTAATCCTGACGGACCTAGGTTGCTGGCCTCAGAGATAGAACCTGTGAGCATAAGGTCTAAAGCCCTGTAGTCTACCACAGGAGCTAAAGGCCAGGTGGCACTCAGCTGAGGCTGTAGAGCAGAGACTTTGCTCACCCCAGGTGAGGTCTCAGTGCCTCTGGGTACTACACCCCCATTGGAAAATTTTAGGGGTTCACAAATGAGAGCGAGAGAGATGCTTCTGTTTCGTTGCACAGCATGGAGACGGCTTGCAGAATTCTTTACCTTAGGTCAAAAAGTCAAAGACTTTTTTTTTTAAAAACAGAGCTGGAAAGTTTTTTAAAAAGGGCTTAATAAATGTATGACCAATATTATCACCTACCTGTGTGCCAGGAAGACAACAGGAACAATTTGTGAAGGGTCGTCATGGTGGATTTTCAAGCACTGTCAAATTCAAGTCAAGATTTACTGTCTTTTTTTCTGAAAGGGCTGCTCTAAGAATTATGTTGAGGAAGGTCCATGGTCTCGGTTCTATGGGAAGACGGATTAGAAGCTCACAAGGGTTTCTTCTGGCATTGGAATCTGTGAATTGGATTGTGTGCTCATAGAGTATAAACATATTCTTCACATTCCCTGTAGCGCTCCCAGTGAGATCAGGGCCTTTTTGTGCTAGACAAAAAGCAGCAAAACTGGGGATACGCTCCATGCCCCCCATCTCAATCCAGTGCTCTGGCCACCAAACCCTGTTGACTACTTCAGAGATGAAGGTGTATTAAGAAGGTTCACTTTTCTTTGTGTAGGTTGAACCTCTCTAATCTGGAACTCTCTCATCCAGCAAACTCCATGATTTGGCATGATTTTAGTTCGCCAGACAACCACTTATCATGCCTGTGGCCAAGTTTCTTGTGGCCTCATAAAGTCTGTTTACGGCCACCAGTCCTGGCTTTCAGTGTTCTGTGCTGTTATTTAGCTGTAATTTACCCCTAAATATCTTCCAACAGCCCAGTAAGCCATGGAACTGCTGGTAATGCTGCGAGACTATATTGGCTTCCCATGGTCTGGCAAATTCTCATTCAGCAGCAGTTGGGTTCTGAGAGTGCCAGATTAGAGAGGTTCACCCTGTACCGGTCATAGCTGAAAGCAGGATTTCATGGATTAAGGGCCTGATCTATTCTTGCAACCCTTCTTTTCCTGTGGTTGTATCACAGAGAGGCTGGGATTTAAGACAATAGGATTTCTGTTTTATGTATTCATAATCCCATAACAATCTCATTGATGTTCTGGTGATGGCTTTCAGTTATCTTGGAATGAAAAACAAATACATGAGTTGTCGTCTAGTGCCCAAGAACCAAGGGAAGCCTATGACTGTCATGTGGCCACTCGGACACTAATATGTGATGTCCTCCTTGTAATTTGCAATGAATGGTCTTGAATGTTTTTCAGAAGGTCATTAACACACAAGACCCTGTTGTCTGGCTGCCATAATATGAACCCTGATGGCAATGAGCTCATTGCTGTTTTTAATTTTTGGTGCTGGTTTCAGACAGTTTTTCTAAATGAGTGACTTCTGTGCTACATGCAGCCCATGTTACAGTTGGTGTCAGGCCAGCCCCTCTTATGGCCGTGGTGTCCAGACACATTATTTTGAAAATATATTTATTGTTCAAGCCAACTAGCCACACTCAGCCAGCCAAATAGCCACATGTGACTAGCGTGTTGGACACCATAGTCTGATGGGGTCACCGCATCCTGCTCTGCTCCCCTTTTGCTGGAAAAGACTCAGCTCCCCTGGGCTGGCAGGAAGCACTGCTCAGTGAAGGTCACTTCTCTGAAAAGTGAACCTCGTGTACCCATGTGCTTCACAACTGCTGCAGGAATTGGCCATCAGCTCTTACTATGGCTTGTCTACACTACAGCATCAATTTAAATCTAAGACACTTAGCTCCATTTTGAATTGTGAGTGTTCACACATCAAGTACCTTTATTTCAAATTTAGGGGATGCTACGGACGCTATTCTTAATCTGACAGCCAGAGTGCGATTAACGGGAAGTTCAAATGTAAGCAATCGGATTCATGGTAGTGTGGACACCGCTTCCGTTTAGAACAGTTTTGCTGGCCTCCAGAGGAGTCCCACATGTATCCCACAGTGCCCCATGGTTGTCCATTTTCGCTGGTTGCATCTCCATCTCTAGATACGCGTGTAACGGGAAGCCCATGAATTTGAATTTGAATGGTCTCAGGAATTCTAATTCATTTTCTTTCTGACCAGTCTCTCCCCACTTCCCCTTGTGGCAAAGATTTCAAGGGCTGGCTGTTGCTAGAGAAGTCGGTCCTGTCCTGCCCCTACCCCTGGGCAAAGATTTCAGGGGCTCTAGTGTGGAAAGATGCCATCACATCCACACAACCACTTACAGGGCGTTTTCTTCCCATACTGCACCAGCGGAAAACCCCAGAATGCTGTGGAGCTGAGGGATCTGTGGGATAGGTTCCCACAATACACTGCTACAACAGTCAAGCTTTGGTGATTTAGTGTGGCAGCACTAACTGGAATGTGTGGGGAATTTGTGGGGTAGTGAGGATACTCAAATTCAAATGTATAAAACCCAGCGTTACAAATTCAAATTCCATAAATTCGTATTTATTTCATAGTGTAGATGTAGCCAAACACACCACAGATCTGGGCCCAGCTCCTAGGGTGCCCTTGAGAGATAGGGAGTGATCCTGTCCTGTTGCTAGCACGTATGGGGAGCCGGGGGGGGGGGTGCGGGCAGGACCGGATGTGGTGTGCTTACTTTTTGTCCTTGCTGTTGGTCTTCCTTCCCGTACCCCAGGACACCCACACAGAAGAGAATAGGATCATGGCATTATTTGTTTACTTAAATTGCCAGCCCTCTGGGACGGGAACGGCTTGTTTGTACAGGGCTTACCACGGTGGGGTCCCTAAGCATTCCCACAGTACAAAGAACACAAGTTACCCTTATTTATTACAGCTGCTCCCAGGGGGCCCCAACTGAGACCAGAGTGTGCAAGGCACTGGCCAAACACACAGTGAGAGACCATGGCTTGGCCTAAATAATACCATGTAGGTAAACTGAGCCTTTGCTAGAAAGTGGCTGGGGTATGAGCGGAGCAATGCCTGCTGCTCATTCATTCTTTCTCAGAGTATTTTTAGTGGAGGAATGCACCTCCTGACCCCCTCTTTGCAGCACTGCTCGTGAGAGCTCTGTTCTCAGAGGCCACTCTCCACAGGGGGAGTCGGCTCCCAGGCATGTTCCAGCTGTGGCTGTCCAAGCTGTTTGTATTCTGGGAATGGCTGGGTGTTTCCAGGTCCCCTGGGGATGGCCTTTGTTAATACTGCTCAGGCTGCAGAGAGAACTTGGAAGTGAGACAGAATCTTTTATTGTTGTGTATTGTGCATTAACCACTAACACCGCTCCGGGCTCCTTGGCTGCTGGGAACACAGGCTTGTGGATGTATGTGCATGTGTCAGCTTGTTATTTCCTTTCACTCTCTGATCCCTTAGGATGCATCTCACCTGGAAAGCAAACAAAGCTCTTCTCTAAGCAGGTTTTCAGAGTGCATGGCAAAGACTAGCCCAGATTCCCTCCTGCACCCGGGTTCAGGGGAAGTTGCGATGTCAGAAAACAAGCACTCTTATGGTGCTCGGTTGGCAATGCCTCAGTGATGTGAAAAAAAGCCATTGATGGAGGGCATGTGCAAGAGGGCTGGCTGTGGCACCCTGGTGGCTGAGGATGCTGCAGCACAGAGAAGGCTGCAGTGGCGGAAATTGGAAGCAATTAACCAGTTTGTGTGTGTTGGGAATGAGGGGGGAGATGGATTAATGACACAAGTGGTAAATGCTGAGCTAATGTGGCACTTGGCTCAGCCTCTGGGAGGAATATATAGTCGGGAGGCACAGAGAGTGACCTGGGGGAGGAGAGAATGCTGTTCGTGTTGCCTGCTATACATCTGGCTCACCTTCTGTTTTGTTTGGGAACTAACACTACAGAATTAAGGCAGCTTAGCTCTGCGTACAGCCGCCTCAGTCGTTACATAGCTTGTGTCTTTCTACGCCTTTTGCTCCTGGTGTCCATGTGGCAGGTCCTCCCCCAGGATTGTATTGATTGTACTGCCAGAGTGGGGTGTTGCAGGTGGGCTCTGAAAGTCAGCAGGAATGTAGTTGATGTAAACAATGCAGTTTCAACCATGCTGATACCGTACTGCCCTAACTACATCAACTGTGACTCCATGCCGCTTTTAGGAGTGGCGTTATTACGTCGAAGTGGCTGTGCAGTTTCCTTGGTGGGAGCAAAGCTGAAGTGTAGACACTTCTGCAGCTGGGTTGACGTAAGCTGCCTTGCAGAGATCTAACTCCAGAGTGCAGACCAGGGCTCAGTGTTTGCTTTCCAGCCTTTGCACAGCCTGTGAGTGCTGGTACCATGCGATCAGACTAGGCAGTGCTGCTCGCTGGGGGGCTGAAGAAGTGCCTTGTGACTGGACTGCCCTAATGTGAGATGAGTGGCAATGACCCCTAGAGGATTTTACGCCAGTCACAAATCTGGCAGAGCACAGACACAATTTACCTTGTCCCTGTTTGCCTTCCAACATGGGATCTCTTGCCTTTGCACCAGTGGGCAAATACCAGCCCGTGGTCTGGATTTGGTTCACCAGGGTTTGCCCCTGGTGGGCTGCTGCTGTATTTACCTGTGTCTCCGTGGCCAGGGGGAGCTGCAAGTCCCTGTATCGGCAAAGGTGCCAATAAATACAGCGGCAGCATCCCTCCAGGAGCTAACCCCGGTGAAACACTACCATCTTCATGCCTGCCCCCCTTTAGAGTCATTGGGATTTAAGCACATGTTCCAGAGCTTTGCTGAGCAGGGATTGACTTAAATGTGAACTTACCTCCCTTCCTGAATGGGCCAGGAGTAGGTACACCAGCTTGCAACAACTGTCTTTTTGGAGAGGTTCTGTCTTTCTCTCAATATCGAAAATGGCTTCTTTAATCTGGGAGAGGGGAATACATTAACACTGCAGACTGTCAGACAACTTTTTGCTGCACAGAGGTCAAAGGGCCATGCTTCAAAGTCATCATGCACTTGGTGCTTTGCTGAATCTGGATCATTTAGGGAACTGGGGCCAAGATTGGTGAGCCAGCCGCTCCTGGGAGTCCTCATATGCTGATTTCAGCTCTGTCTTCATTACGTGATTTCAGGGGTTTATTTCAGCCCTTTCATCTTCTCTCTATTTTCTTTGAGTTTTATGAAAAATGTTGTTTTGTTCAGGGTAGCTCTGAAGCCGAGGTCCTTCTGGAAACCATATGTGTCGACTCAGTAAGATAGCCTGTCTAAATATTTTCAAACAGAAGTTCAACTTTATATCAGAGGTGAGAGCTTTCTCACTCCTCCTGGCTGGTTTGTTCTTAATGCTGTTTTTTCCTCTGATTGCAAAGGAACTAGATTCTCATCTGGTTTACACTAACCTACACCAGGAGTAACTCCTACCCCAACCTAGGGAGTTACACAGCTGTAAGCGTGGTCAGCAACTAACTCCTTATTGACAGAAGCTTCTAAGAACTAAGGAGAATGTAGATATTCCTTAAGCATGAGGTAGGCGTGGGGCAAGCAATTCATGGAATCCACCCACGGTCTTGCCCCAGTGTCATGCACTTACAGGAATTGTTTCTTAGCAGTGGGATTGAATAAGGAAAATGGGGGAGATACAGGATTTTAATGTTGTCCTCGTCAGTGAAAAACAGAATAAGAAGCCTCTCTCTAGTGGGAGCACTTGCAGCTGGACCAGTGATGGGCTGAGAATGCTAAGCATAGGCTAACAAAACAAACAAGCAGTCCTGTAGCACTTTAAAGACTAGCAACATACTTTATTAGGTGATGAGCTTTCGTGGGGCAGAGCCACTTCTTCAGATGTGGAGATAGCGCTGCACTGAGAGTAGGACTGAAAGCGAATTGGCATGACGATTCTGTAACAGAGAGTTACAAAGAAAAAAAATTGAAATGAAAACTGACAAATCAGGTACATAGGACAGAAGTGGGTGCAAAGGTGGGCAGGGATAGCTTAGTGGCTTGAGCACTGGCCTCCTAGACCCAGGGTTGTGAGCTCATTCATTGAGGGGGGCCTTTTAGGGATCTGGGGCAAAATAGATTTAAAATAAAAAGGAAAGGTGCTTGGTCCTGCCAAGAGGGCAGGGGACTGGACTCAATGACCTGCCAAGGTCCCTTCCAGCTCTGTGAGGTATGTATCTCCACAGAGATATAGATATAGAGATATACATATATGTTAATGCTGACTGTTAAATCCAAATGGTTTTACTGTATGACAATGCACTGACCTTCCCAGCCCATCACTCACACCTGTCCTCTTTCCCCCATTCTTCCCTTCACACCTCCATCTCCTGCCCTCAGTTACCAGGAGAGGAGCTGCGTGCTGGCCTGGCTCCTTCCACCTCCCATGGCTCTTGGCATGCTCAGCACTGCAGCTCCTCTGGCCACAGCTGCTCCTGCTCCAAGGTGGCAGCTTTGGTGAGTCGCCAGCATTTATTTGTTGGGGTCGGGGGCATGGCAGACTGTGTCCACTATTTCCAAAGTCCATTAGATCGGGGTCCATTAAACGGAGGGTTTACTGTGCTGTAAGTGTCTATTAATTGACTTGCCTGGGATGACTACAAATATCAAAGATGGGGACGGTGTCTTTGTACTGCGTAAAGTAACTGCTACCTCTGCTGAGGCCAAGTAGCAAAGTATCGAATTTGAGCACAAACTCTTGTTCAGATGTCTCCCTTTGTAATCTGGTGTGAAAGTCTCTTTGTTGGAGGATGCATATTTTCAGGTCTTTAACAATGTGGCCCCCTCCTTTGACATGCTTGCTGATAGGTTGATGTGTATTCAGATTCCTGATGTCTGATTTGTGTCCATTCATGCTTTGATGAAGTTATTGTCCAGTCTGTCCAATATACATAGCCGAGGGGCATTGCTGTCAGTGATGGCAGATAAAACATTGGTTGAGGTATACCTCAGAGCAGCTGCATTCAGAGCAGCACACGTGGCCCCTGCAGCCACCTGTTCCGAGCATGTGCGAGAGTGGGGCAGAGGCTGCCCTAGGGACCTGCTGGCCACGAGCTGCCCAGGTAAGCCTGCCTCTGGCACCCTACCCCTACCCATGCCCCAGCCCCCTATCTCCTTCCAGACCCTGCATCCCAGTCTCCTGCACCCCTCCTGCTGATCACAAACTAGGGTGACCATATCTCCCTGTCCCAAATACAGGACAGGGAGATATTGGGGGGAGGGGTGGCTCCTCCAAGCCCCGGGGAGCCGGGAAGGAGGTGGCAGCTGCTGGTGCTCCCTAGGAGCCCCAGGGAAGCGGCAGGCACCAGTGATCCCCTGGAGCCCTAGGGAAGCGGCAGCTGCCGGTGATCCCTGGGAGCCCAGGGAAGCGTCAGCTGTCCATGATCCCTCTGCTTCCCCGAGGCTGCAGGGGAGCAGGGGGTGCAAATACAAGACAATGAGTCCCTTTAAAAAAATTGGGTTGCCTTTTTGGCATCCCAAATATGGGACTGTCCCACCCAATGTGGGACAGATGGTCACCCTATCACAACCCCCTCCTAGGCCCTGCACTCCCCCCTCCAAGTCAGAATCCTCTCCTCCATCCATACCTCCTCCTGGACCCTGAACCCCATCTGTACTGCAATCTTCTGCCCCAGATCACAGCCTCTTCCTTTAACCAAACTGCTTCCCAGATCCATGCCCCCTCCTGCACCCCAATCCCTTATCCCAAGCTCCCTTCTGTGCCCAACCCCCATGCCAGACCCTGCGACTCCTCCATTAATATCATAAAAGAGTGCAGCCCTTGACCATGTACCAAATTCTTGGAGTAGCCTCCATCGAAAATTGTTGCCCATCTGGGGTGTAGATGTAACCACTGACAGGTGGATTTGAACCTGGGACCGCTAGAGCTTAGTGCAGCAGCCTCTACAGTGTGACCTGAAAGCCACCTGCCCCTCAGCTAAGGCATAAAGGAGACTCATTCTTTCACTCCACAAGTCCAGCTTATTGAACTCCACTGTTGGAGTTCTTTTGGCTGCCATAATTTACTTCATCTGGGGAGGAGGATCAAGGATCTCTATATGCAAACTCCTTTAGCTGGTGTAAACTGCTTCTTCCTTAAGGCCTAGTCTGCAGTGTACACTAGCCCATGA
This sequence comes from Carettochelys insculpta, assembly GCF_033958435.1. Taxonomy (NCBI): domain Eukaryota; kingdom Metazoa; phylum Chordata; order Testudines; family Carettochelyidae; genus Carettochelys; species Carettochelys insculpta. The sequence continues at coordinate 63,244,908 of NC_134143.1, forward strand.
CAGAGAAGGAGCATCACAAGTCACTCAGCAAAGTCAAAGGGACAAATTCATTGGCATGCTCTGGCTGCTTTAGGCAGCTCTGGTGAAGCAGGGGTGCCATAAAAGCAGCTTATCAGGGAGGTTTACAATGGCAGAGTGGCACAAAATAGAGCATGCTGGCCCAATGGAAATGCATTGGTATCAAACACCTGCCCGCCTACACCAGGGCTAATCAGGAGGATCTCAGCTGAAGTCATTGCAGTGACATTGGTGTGGAGTGGAGAAGCCCAAGCCTTTCACACCAGAACATTAGCTGGTATAGCCCCATTGATCACAGGAGCATGGGCCCCAGTTGCAAAGCGAAAAGAGAATGGGTTATGTTAGCAGATGGGCAAAATCTCTCAATTTCTTGCAAGAGATGTGCAGTGGGGTCTCCAGGAAACCAACCACACATGAAACTCACCTGGGCTTTGTGGCAAACTCGAGGCACAGAGCAGGTTCTTTTCACTCTGCAAATCTTACCCGTGGGCTTGGGGTGACTTAGAGTTTCTCATGTGAAATTCACAGTTTCCACGCGGTTGCTGTGTTTTCCAAGGCCATTTGGGGCTTGGGGTGCCTGAACCTGGACAAAAGGTGTGCCCGGGCTCCTGTGAAGTGAAACAGATAGGCTGCCCCAAGCCATGCAGGGAACCAATCAACTTTCTCCACGTTGTTTCATTGAGAGACTGGATCCTTCTCTTTTGCTACTAGAACTTACTAAAGCCAGAACCTCGTCTGGTGTCAAGCAGCATAGTTTTGTTGACTCTGGTGGACCTGCATCGATTCACAGCAGCTGAGGATCAATGTTCCCGCTCATCCTACCCATTCCACACGTGGATTTTTTCCATTTGTGTGTGGAATAAATTTTATGTGCATCAAGGCATGTGCAAATGTGCACCACCAATAGAAACACAAAACCTAGCTGTGGGCACAATGGGCGGCATTTGAGTTTCTTCTGAACAGCTGTTCAAGAACACAGCTTACAGGGGGAACACTGCTGAAGATCTGATCCAGACATGTAGTGTGGACATTGAGTTGCCCCGGTAAATGAGTAGCTGCAATGCAGCATTGACTTAGCGATCCTTCTGCTCAGAGGGAGATTCAGGGCCCTCAACCTTTTTCTTTCTGAGGCTCCACCAACATGCTCAGGGGAGCCGACAGCCTTACCAGGCCCCTGGGCAAGGTGCAGGGAGGCCCTGGCTCTGCATTCCCAGAAGGACTGAGGCCTCAAGCTGAAGGGCTCATGGCACTTCCCACCCACATCCAGCTCTTAGCGCTGCCGGGACTGCATCATGCAGCACTCCAGTGGTGAGAGCCCAGGTGCTACTGCTGTAGGGGTGGCAGAGGCCAGGAGCCCTGCACCCTTTTCAGTCAACTGCCCCCTTTCCCTCCCAGTCATTGGCAGGCCTGAACATGCTATAAAAAGTGAGTGGCCCAGCTGTGCTGTCACTGTTTTTCTGCATCTACAAGCCCAGGCTGGTGTTAGGGGGTAGCAAACAGGGCAGTTGCCTGAGGTTCGTTCCTAGGCCACAGGAAACACCACAAAGCTCAGTTGCTCAGGCTTTGGCTTCAGCCCTGGGTTGAGGCCCTGGGGCTGCAATACTGCTTGGGAGGCTTCAGCTCTCTGCCTGGGGCTCCAGCAAGTCTAATGCCAGCCAGCAGGCCGACAGCCAGGCCAAGGTGGGAGGGGGGCCTGGCTCTGCCCACCTGGAAGGGGTGGGGCCAAGGGCAGAACGGGCAGGGCCAATGGCAGTCAGCCCTTAGCACGGCTCTGACGGCTGCACAGGAGCCTCCTTCCCCTCCCTTACTGCCATGCAGAATGGCACAGCAGCTCTGCCATGGCTCTTCAAAAGGGTCTGGAGCTCTGGCCATCACTGCTACCAGTGTAGCAGCCATGGCAGCCACAGCTCCAGGCCCCTGGGCAACTACCCTCTTTGCCCCACATCCCTGACCCCATCAGGGGGTCTAACGCCTGCTGTGCTTGGCAGACCTCGCTGAAACCTGGTTGCAGCTCCCCAGGAGGCCCCAGACGCCTTGTAGAGAGGCAAAGAACTCACCCACCACACTCAGGGCACTTTAGGCTGCAAGCCACTGTGGGACTGTCCAGCCATACCTTTTGAGGGGCGCTCCTCCTTGGGAAAGCAACGCAGCCTGAGTGCAGACGTGAAACCGCTCGGGCGTTTGCTGGCGCTCTCAGTACAGAACAAGGGCCGCTGCTCCTCAGAGGGTGTTTTGTTTTGAGTAAGCCTAGCAGGCTATAATTTAGATCCTGGCCCATCCCTGCAAAACAGAAGCAGGAAACGCTGAAGTCTGGTGCAGCGTATCAAGCTGTGAGGCAAAGCCCAGGGCCCGACCTGTCTCTCTCACATAGTATCCCCCCGCCCCACGCGCTCCATGTGAATACACTGGAGGATCTCCATTATCCCTTCCTCAGAAAAGCACCATCTAACGTGGTTCCGGGGAGAGGGGGAGAGTGACAAGCAGTGTGGTGAGGGCAGAGGAAGGAGAAGGGTTAGTCAGACCACGTGCTTGTGGGCGCACGTCAGGTGTGTTCTCTTCTAGCTACCCAGGAGCAGCCGTGTCTGCCAACGGGGCGGGGTGGGGGCAAAAGGGGGCAGTTGCCCCCAGGCCCAGTGTTTCAAAGGGGTCTGGAGCTCCAGCTGACACTGTTACTTTGGCAACAACGGCATTTGAAGCCCCAGGTCCCTTTGAAGTCCCATGGCTGCACTGCTGCGCTGCTCCATGTGGCTGGGAGGGAGCAGGGGACGGCCCAGCACCGGGATCCAAGCGGTGCTGAGGGTGGAATGCCCTGAGCCCCGCCCCCTTCTGCCATTGGCCCTGCCCCTTTCAGGGTGCAGAGCTACCTTCCCCTGGGGCCTGAGGTGGCTGTTGGCTCTGTTGGGGGAAGCATTTGGATGTACGCAACTTTCCTCTTGCATATTGGAAGGAGAACAGAGGCAAGTGGGGGCCGAATGCTCCAGTGGAGAGAGCACGAAACTGGAGTCATGACAGCTGGCATTACCAACAGCTGTTGGCCTTGGGCAAAACACTCTCTGGTGTGTCTTTGGTTCCCTCCTAGCCTTTGTCTCTCCAGGGCCGGGATTGTCTCTGATGCGTATGCCCAGTGCCTTGTGCACATTGCAGTCCTGATCTTAGCTAGGGCCTGTGAGTGCAACTGTGATGATAAGCATTGGGCAAGCCTCTCTCAGAATTGTTACAGGCTCTGTGGAGGAGTCTGGAGGTCACACAGAGAGGCCATGGTGCTAGGTCTGCACACGGGCAAATTTAAGTACTTTGGCCTTCGGTTTGCAGTATGTGTCAGTCCTGCCCTTTCCAACCACGCCGGTCTCTCCAGCAGCAATTTTTAAGCAACGCGTTTGACCTTAAGGGCAGTAACCAGACTGGTCCCATTGCACCAGTGAGGGAAGGTGCTGGAGTTGAGGAAACAAGCTCTAGAAAGAGTCTTCTGGCAGAAGATACTGCAGAGCCAGCAGCAAGCGTGCTCTTGCAAGCCTTGGCATAGGTGATCTACCTGTAGTGCAGGGGATGTACCAGAGTGGGCCCACAGCACTGCAGTTCATAGAGCATTCCAAGGAGGTTGCATAACTTAGACCTCCAGGGATCTCTGCAGCCGCTGGACTTCCCAGGAGCAGGAAGATGGAAAAAATCTTCCTCAGCCCCATATTTTCCGCTCCACATCTCCCTGTGTTGTAAGTGTTGTGCTGTGCTACTTAGAGCTGTGGTTCTCCATCAAGGTCTGACCTTGTCTTAGGTTTTCAGTTCAACTGAACCGATCCTCTGAATATACATGTGGGTTCTCTCATAATTAATCATTTGTAATTTTAAATTGCCTTGATTCAGCTTATCGCATTGTAGTCATGGCTGAACGTAATTTCTGGCAACCTAGCACTCACGCCTTTGCACACATGGCGTTCCAGCAGGTGAGTGAGGTTGAATAGGGCCAGGGAAGCAGAGCTGTGTCTGCTGTTCTGGTAGGAGCAGTGAGCATGGTTTGGAATGCAGATTGAAGTCACATCAGGTTGATAGCAGGCTGCTAAAATCCCAGCCAGTTTTGGGGCTGTCATTGTGTTTTACATTGCAGAAGTGGCCATTGTATCCTGGTTTAATTTCAACCATTTCAGCTCTGGCCATACGTTAGGGTTGCAGGAATGAGGAGTGGAGGACTTATGGGGGCTGTAAGGGTGAGGAATGGGGGCAGGCAGAGAGGAAGGAGTGAGGGGTGGAGTCTTGGGCAAAGGAGATGGCCTGGGAGGGGTGAGAGGTGCCAGTATACCCCCTCCGTATTTTTAGGGAGTTTTCACTGCTCCTGCCATGGATTTAATAACCAAGAGAAGAGAGCTGTAAAATAGCACAAAGCAAACAGAAATGAGAACTAGTCATAGCTTTGAAGGACTCACCTTGGTAGTTTCTGTCACTAAGAGTTTATTCCTCCCATATGAGTCACGGGATTCCACCTGGACCATAGGCGACTTGCTAATTCTTTCTCTTTTCAGGGGATGGTGAATCATATGTTGATTGTCTGCACCAATGTCTGGGTCTGAGCTACAGCTAAAATTCTGTTGATGAGCATGTTATTCTCAAGCAAATGGCGGCAGGCAGGAGTTAAAATCAAACAATGGGCAAGACTAATTTTTTTCATTACCACTGGATTCTTTCCTGCTGTTTTCATGGTCAAACATGATCTTTCACTAGTTTTCCTAGTCACTGTGTGCCACTGATGAAACTCTCATTGGGTTAGTGGGCAAAAGACCAGATTCTGGGCCACTTGACAGATTTGAGCTATGAAAATATCATCCCCTTACCTTCCCCACAAAATGCTCACACTCACCCTGTAGTGAATGCTTGTAGACTAGGCCAAGATTCTACTCTTGCTGTTTTGTAGACCTTATGCTGCTGGTGACCCTGGACTTCCCTACCTCCGACCACACCTTCATCTGAATCAGATGACAAGAAGGGAGAATGTTGCTTTGTGTCTTCCAGCATTCGCATTTACTGTAGTAATGTCATTGACGTTGCCTGTAAGGGGAAAAGGCCCATGCATCTTGAAGTCAAAAAATGCTGTATGGGGCAGGACGTTGATCTAGTTGATACTTTTTGTTCATTTATTATTTGCTATTCTGACCACCAACAGGTGGATTTGAACAGTGGACTTGAACGTGGGACCTCTGGAGGTTAGTGCATGAGCCTCTACGGCAGTGGCATCCAAAACAAACGTTAGCAATTGCCACAGCCCCCACCTGGCACCACCCCTTGAGCTGGGTACCTGCTCCTCCATGCAAACTGCTGGTGACTCACCAGATCTGCACCACCCTGCGTGAGCTGCAGGAGGAGCTGCCACTGCCACTGCCGTGCGCTTGTTCCACCAAGTGTTGGGCGTGTGTGTGGAGTGGCAGAGGGCAATTCGCATGCACAGCTCCCGCCTCACCGTGCTGTGGTGAACAGAAAGCATATTGGACACCACGGCTCGACAGTTTGAGCTAAAAGGCAGCTGCCTCTCAGCTAAGGCTGTAGAGGAGACTCAGTCTTTCCCCCTCCGTATGTGGTCTATGTGGCACTACAGGGGACAATGACCCACACCCCTTGGTGTGCAGATTACACTATTACAGTAGTAACGGAGAGGGAGCCGTGCTAGTCTATATACTATCAAAACAAAAAAGCAGTAAAGTAGCACTTTAAAGACCAACAAAATAATTTATTAGGTGAGCTTTCGTGGGACAGACCCCCTGCCCCCAGATCACAGCCACAGCAGTGCCTCATGCTAGAAATATGCCCTTATAAAGCCTAACAATCCCTGCATTACTCCAGCAGCTCTTTTGGCTTGGGTGGTAGTATTCCCATTCCCGCCCCCGCCCCCCATTCTCTGTGACAAGGAGAACATGATTGACAGTGATCAGTACAGGCACAATATCGGGAGCCATTGGAGAATGGGGTGGAATGTCGGTAGCTTAATCCACTTTGCCTGGTTTTAGGTTTTGTTAGAAACTGCTAACCCAGGCCAGGCTCGCTAAGAGGTTTGCAAATTGTCTGCTGGAACTGGGACAAGTGTGTAAAGTTCTCAGGCTGATTCACTGTGTTGAATGAGAACTAGGTTATGGTGTGGTGGGCTTAGTTGAGTGGTTTGTTTTGAGTCTCAGGGTGTGTTTGAATCCCCACAAACTTAAAAGATACACTCAGGTGCTGTGAAGCCCTGGGAATGTCAGCGCACAAACAATCTGGCCAAAATCCCTAAAGATTTCAAACTACTGAACTTTGCAGAAATCTCATCTAGCCTCACATATGCTTGATTCTAATAATACTTGACCCAGCAGGCCAACCATCAGCAGAACAAACATTGCTATATACAGAAGTAATTTTGAAGCCTTTGTTTCAAGAAACATTATCTTGAGGAAACAAGATAAGAAAGATAAACCAATGCCTTAGAGGCAGATAAATCCAGTCCCTGAAGAAACAGCTTTTCCCTGGAGGCTCTCTAAAAGTTCGTTTCTGCCTAAAAACGTGGAAGAAGAAGTCATGATTAATAAACAGACAAGAGCAAGGAGATCAGGATTCATTTAGTTATACAGGCAGAATTCTTCCTTTCATTTTCACAGTGGCAATAGGTTGCTGGAAGGTGCTTTCAGACAGTGGTATAGATGCATCCTCCATTTCTAAAATGGGTGTGGATGCAGAGTAAATGCAAAAAAGAACTTCTGCTATTTGGAAGTGATTCAGAGGCTGTGGCCTACAGTACCGTTTGATTTACCTATCTTTTAAATTTTAATTACTTCCTCAGGCTTGGCACAGGCATTCCTGTCCTTGTCATTTCTCCTTTGAAGTTTGCTTTCCTAACCCTGCCTTTTCTGAAGCTTTCCTGCAGCCAGTCGGCTGACTAACCCTGCTCAGTTCTCTTTTCACTTCATTTCAAACAGCGGCTTAAATAATTTCACTCCTGTTTTTTTCAAACTACAACTTTCTGGTTGGTTGACACCGATCTGGGCGAGATAGGTACCATACCATACTCCGTTAATTAGCTAAAAGAGAGCAGATTAATAGAGGAACTACAGAATGACCAACGGTGCAAAAAATGCTGTGAATTACTGGAGAGTTGCCTTCATGTAGCTAAGGCCTGGGAAAAGCTAGTTCTGTGTGTACACATGCAGTGCACACATAATTGGTAATGCTCGGGGTACACACCTAACATTGAGTCTCATTCCTTTGACTGAGGAGTGGTAAATTGACCCATGTATGTTTCTTTTTATGTTAGGATGACTGATGATTGCGAGGCAGAAGTTTTGTTTCTTTCAGTTGTTTTGCTGTTCCCTATTTTCCCCCAGCTTTTTGAGATGTGCGCCGGCAACTAAGGAAACCGAAAATGAGTTAAATGGGCACCGGGGGGCAAGGGCACTTACACATCCTGTGCTTCATCCTAAATGCTGTCCAAGTTTTAAAGACGGAGAACTGAAACACAGGCAGATTAAGTGATCAGCTCAAGGTCCCACAGGAAGACTGGCTGAGCTGGGAGTTGAACCCAGCTTTCCTGAGCCCATATGCAGCATCATGTCACCATCTCAAATCCCAAAGAGAGGCAGTGTCCTTGCAAATTGGGTGCCACCTGGTTTGATCGCTAGCCAAGTGCCTGCCCTGGCTGTACAGACCATCCGTCTAGCTTATCATTTTGCGTCATCACTAACGGTTTTAAAGCGACTTTTGCAGTGTCACGTGCGCCTTTACAACTAACACTCCTTCCCTTTCGGTCACCCCATGTCCCTGTGCGACTAGGTGGAGTTGGACTCCTTTCCCATAACCACGATGGGGACATGCCTGTAATGCACACCTATGTCTGGTTAACTATCTCAATCAGTGGTACCGAGACCACTTCACAGAGAGGGAATAATTGTCCTCTGCAACCTAAGCTAAGAGCCAGGTGGCCTTTAGCTCAAGCTGTGGAGGCACCTGTACTGAGGTCCCAGGTTTGAGCCTGCCTATAGGTGCTCACATGTGCATTGCATGGAGAGTTAGACCTGCTTTCTGACTGAACTGCATGCAGTTCTCAGCATCCCCTCTAGGGAAAGCAGCCATTTGCAGATATCTCAGCAAAACGGACAGCTAAATTACATTGTACGTCAGCAAAAATATGGTCCAAAACACCCTGCATGAGACCTGCTTGCCCAGGGGGCCTCTCAGGTTATTCTTGAGACATTCTGCATAACAGCTCATGGTGTAATTTTACAAAGCACTTACCATGATGTTGGCTTGGATGCAGAGGCAGTAAAATCTAGCTGAAGCTGTTAGCTGGGACATTTCCTTTTCTGCAGAGGATGAAAACTTCTCTTGACTTGCCACAGGTTGCTTGGGAATCAGAAAGGCTTTTGTTCAGGGTGGGCAAGGGTATGGGAAGACAGCAGGATTTTGCAGGCCTTTGAACACTGCAGTGCAGCTGTGGGGTGTGATAACTCCCAAAGCTCTTCATCCCAAATGTCCTCTCCTAGCTGCCTGTCTTACCCCTGTAATATTTATTATGTGTTATTTGTGCCTCTCACATGCTCCAGGACAAGCAGCCCCTGCCGTAATTCAAAGCTGGACTGCCCCCGCCTCCTCCCCACCATTACATATGTACTTCAATGGGAGTACATTCTCGCCAGTGCACAGTGGGCCGAAGGATGTGTAAGTGTCCTTGCCCCCGGTGCCCCTTTAACTCATTTTCAGTTTCCTTAGTTCCTGGCACACATCTCAAAAAGGTGGGGGAAAATAGGGAACAGCAAAACAACTGAAACAAGCAACACTTCTGCCTAGCAATCATCAGGCTTTTTCTGAGCTTTGGGAGGATTGTGGAGCTCTGTGGTGCTGTGGTCTCTGGCTGGCCACTGCTTTGCCTTGGGAGCTGGGCTTTAAATGAATAATTGCTAGAGCGAAAGCTGAAATGTCAGCTAACTGCAGTAGGAGCCTGCCTGGAAAGGACTGATACAGGAAGAATTGGTGGTGGTTGGGAAAGGAGCCTGTATGATTTCTGCCCCCCTCCCGCAGCTCTGATTGGCTGGATCCCTGCTCCGTGCTGCATGGAGCTATGTCATTCACCAGTATGGTAGAGCCCCTTTAAATGTTGTCACTGGATCCTGCTGATGAGCATGGAGAGCGCTTTGATTGGAGCACGGGATTGGATGCTGCTCTCAGCTCTGCTGATCCCTTGTTTTGTGGCTGAAGGCAAGTCGCTTCACCTATTAGTCTATCTTCCTGCCTTGAAACTGGAATAATATTACCAGGGTTGTGGCTCTGCCTCTTCAGAGAGCTTGATAAACCTCCAAGAATGAACTGTTTGTGTATGTCTCCAGTGCTAGAATGATTGCTTGAGGGTGCTTTGTGTTTGCAAGGTGATAATTGTACCCTTGACTGAATTAATTCTGCAGCTGAAGGCAAAAGGAGTCTTTTTCACTCAGGATACGGCTTTACTCCATCACCAGGGAGCACCTTCCAATTAAGAGCCCTGACAAAAGTCTTGAAGTGAAAATTTCTATTACACATTATTTTCAGTATCAGAGGGGTAGCTGAGTTAGTCTGTATCTTCGAAATCAACAGGAAGTCCTGTGGCACCTCATAGACTAACAGATATTTTGGAGCATAAGCTTTCGTGGGCAAAGACCCGCTGCACCTGATGAAGCAGGTCTTTGCCCACGAAAGCTTATGCTCCAAAATACCTGTTAGTCTATAAGGTGCCACAGGACTTATTATTATTTTCCGTGGAAATAATGGCAAGGATCCAAATGGGTTCCCCAGCTGTGGAAAGGAGGGAATCTTTTAACGTTGGAAAAAGGCTTTCTATCTGTCCTTCCTATCCCATTGTCTTCTTTTCCCAGCCTTCTTATTTACACACTGCTTTCACTGGAGAGTTTGTTAGGACTGTTTGAAGAGGTAAAGAGGCATCATAGTTTACTGAGATAAATTATAGCTTTGTCTTTTCAACAATGGATCCTTTGTAGTTTCCCAGCTCTGCCGATGAGAGACAGAAGCTCTCCTAAGATCATTTTCTTAGGAGGAAGTTGAGCTGGTTAAAATTCTGAAGGATCTGTGAAACTACAATCACTGACTGCACATTGTCCAATTGGTGGCCCTTGGGCTGGATGAAGGATGCCTTTTTGCAGAACAAAATGGGTGTCCTCCACCAAGTGTGACCCGATAAGCACAGTATGAATGTGGTTGTAATGTATGGAGCACACGCGTTTGGGCTCTCTAAGCAGGTCCATCTTAGGATTTTTGGGGCCCTACACAGAACTATTAAATTGGTGCCCCTATTCCAGGTGGCAGCCAAGGGGGATGATTTTTAAGAGATGTGATTTTATAATCTTCAGCAACTCACTAGTAAAATATTTTGAAAGTAAATTTTTAACTACTGTCCTGTCCTGTAGACAGACTAACACAGTAAATTCAGAAATGGACTGTTTATACCTGGGGTTGGTCATTACCACTTGAGTGGCTCTTCCATGGGTTGAGTGTTCTGCTAACCGACCTGGCAGTACATCCTCTCCAGAGGAAGCAAAGCCACAAAAGAGGGCTAGGAAGAATCGGGTGGGTGCATAGTAAGACTCAGTGGTGCCCTAAATTTTTGGGTGCCCTACGCAGCTGCATATTCTGTATAGGGGTAAGCATGGCCCTGTGCCTAAGGCAAGCAAGGAAGTTTTTGTATGCCTTACTGAAAATCTCTGACAGAGCGGGTCTTTGCCCATGAAAGCTTATGCTCCAAAATATCTTTTAGTCTATAAGGTGCCACAGGACTTCTCGTTGTTTCTGAGGATACAGACTACCACGGCTACCCCTCTGATACTTGAAAATGTCAGGGCGCGCTGTGGCAGAGGTCTCTAGGTTCTCCTTATGTGCCTTCTATGCATCTAGGCCCAGTGACGATTTTGCTGGCTGTGCTCCCTTCCCTAGCTGCTGCCAACCCTTCAAGGAGCAGCAGGCTTCATAAACTCAGCCCAATGACTTCCTTTTCTGCACATTTTCCTTATGAAGGAAACAGAGGCCAAGATCTGTAATACCTCAGTGGGACTGAACTTTCCCTGGGGAGCTGGAGGACTGGGAAAAGAGAAGATAATATATGCAGGAGAAGTGACTGCTGCATGGGGCTCATGTTGCCGCATCTTTCCACAGCTGAGCAGGGTTCCGTCCCAGTCTGCTTCATCCTGTGGCCAGCTGCACACACCACTGAACTAAGCAACTTCTGCTGTGAGCTGCATTATCATGCCCATCCTGTAGAGCACAGTGGAAGACCTTCCTAAGCCAATAAACATTCAGTGCAGGAGTTGCCTCATTGCTCATAGACATGATGCTCCTACCTGGGAATCTTTCAATGAGCAGCCAACAGTGAGGATATGGAGCTGATGGGTGTGAGACATGAGCTTGGTTTCGTACCTCGCACTGTTGAGAAAGCTGAGCAAAACAGTAGGTGCACAGGACTGGATCCCCTATGTACTTCCCCTGGTGTAAACTGGGAGCTGCTCTGCTAAGTCAGTGGAGCTGCCCTGGTGGAAAATAGCACGGGCGAAAAAATCAGGCTAATTGTACCGAAACCCTGCTTATGCAATTGTCTGGGCTGATTTATACCCACAGCAATTAAGGGGATGTAAATAAGTGCGGGATCTGGACCACATTTTGCAAGTGGGCTTTTTTTTTTCATGACTCAGTCAGATCCTGCCTTTGTATCCTAACAGTGGAACTATATTAAGGCACACAGGAAATGAGGGAAAGTTCTTTCAAATGCAGCAAAACAACCATTTACCGGATAAAAGAGATTTTGTTACTGAGCTTGTCCTGGATTTTGTTTACATGAACAAAAGCCAGTTACCCAGAGTGGAAATAATATTCTGAATTCAGCCTCTGAAACCCATTGTATAAACACTGCAAAGGTATCACTAATCCTATCACAGATTTAAGAGTTAGATCATTGTTTTCATTTACTGTTTCAGCAGAAAATCTACAACAAGAAACTGCTGATGAACAAGCTAAAGCCCTGCCAGAGAGCTCCATTTCCTTGGGATGTTTTAACTCAGATTTGAGTCTTTAATATCCCTTTGGTCCTAGCAATCCTCCAAGGCACCACTTTAACTTGGCTGTTATTTAGCCAGTCCTGTGACTTCTCCTTTCTCAGTATTAGAGCCTCAAGAATACTTAACCTCATCCACTCTAATTTACATGCTACCTTAGCACACATTGTTTTAACCTCTGATCTGCTGCCTTAGAATTAGAGATTGGACTGGCCTGCACAATTCTGGCCCAGAACTGGATCCAGAGCTGAGCTTCCCTTTGAGGTCAGAAAGCTTAGATTTCAGAGGGTGGGGGTGGTGGAGAAAGGGTGGGTAGAGGGTATTGCAGGACACTCTCGGCTTGTAATTTCTCAAAGTGGTGACCTGGCATAAAAGCCAATAAAAGACCAAGTTGGACGTGCAGTGCATGCCTTGCTTATTGCGATAGCGGGCCTCTGGAACCCTGTCCCCTCCACAGCTGTGCAGTCTCTGGCTCCGGTCCCTAGAGTGTTCCATTGGTGTGCACTGTCTGTTTTGCAGTCTGTCCAAGTGAGGGAGTTATTCTGCATCAGAAGCTGGTTATGCCCATCGTGTGGAACAGCTGCTCACTCAAACTCCCCTGTGAGTTCACTCCCATTCAGCTGTGAGGGCTGGTCGCCCTGATTCCAGTTGAAGTGGGAAGGGAGAGGATTGCAGAGTAGAGGAAGGTGTTATACATCTGGCTCTCTGGAGACTCTCAGCTCCTTTTGTCTGCTGAACACTGCGTAGCATAGGGGATCATATGGCACATATAGGTTGTGCTGCAGAATAAGGGCCTGGAACTACATGGTACAAAGGCTCTGAATTTTAGCCAAATAAGCATAGAACATGGAAGCTGTGTCTACACGTGCACGCTACTTCGAAGTAGCGGCACTAACTTCGAAATAGCGCCCGTCACGGCTACACGTGTTGGGCACTATTTCGATGTTAACATCAACGTTAGGCGGCGAGACGTCGAAGCCGCTAACCCCATGAGGGGATGGGAATAGCGCCCTACTTCGAAGTTGAACGTCGAAGTAGGGCACGTGTAGACGATCCGCGTCCCACAACATCGAAATAGCGGGGTCCGCCATGGTGGCCATCAGCTGAGGGGTTGAGAGATGCTCTCTCTCCAGCCCCTGCGGGGCTCTATGGTCACCGTATGCAGCAGCCCTTAGCCCAGGGCTTCTGGCTGCTGCTGCTGCAGCTGGGGATCCATGCTGCATGCACAGGGTCTGCAACCAGTTGTCGGCTCTGTGGATCTTGTGTTGTTTAGTGCAACTGTGTCTGGGAGGGGCCCTTTAAGGGAGCAGCTTGCTGTTGAGTCCGCCCTGTGACCCTGTCTGCAGCTCTGCCTGGCACCCTTATTTCGATGTGTGCTACTTTGGCGTGTAGACGTTCCCTCGCAGCGCCTATTTCGATGTGGTGCTGCGCAACGTCGATGTTGAACGTCGACGTTGCCAGCCCTGGAGGATGTGTAGACGTTATTCATCGAAATAGCCTATTTTGATGTCGCTACATCGAATAAGCTACTTCGATGTAGGCTTCATGTGTAGACGTAGCTGGAGTGTGTCAGCTGGATAAATTACTCCAACACATTAGCTCAATTAAAAGCCAGGAATGACCATTCACATTTCTATTATTAATTATTCAAATAATAAGCAATGTGGCTCTATAATATTGAGCCAAAAATGTTGACACAGTAATTCACACGTGACTGATGGTTGAGAACTGTTTAAATGATGTTACTAGTTGCTCCAAAAGCCACACTTGAGAAAGAAGGCCATATTGGTGAAAAGGGGAAAGTGAAGGCAGTTATAAAAGATAAAATTACAGACAAATGGAAGAAAGACGAGAGTATAGCAATTAATGTAAATAAGAAGCTAGGGATGGTGGAATATTGGTAAGGGAAGCAAAGGGGCTCAAGGAGAAATCTATGGCCAGGAGAGTTAAGGATAATAAGGAGGAGGGGTTAAGAGTATATTTCGAACGAAAGGAATCCTAGTAGTGCTGTCAGCCCATTGCTAGGATGACATCAATAATAATGCAGAAAGGGGAGAAATGTTTAATAATGGGCTCTTCAGTCTTGCAGAGAGATTCGTGTAACATGAGCCCATGGCTGGAAATTAAAACTGGACAAACTGAGAGCAAATAAGGCATATGTGTTTCATGGTGAGACCAATTAACCACTGGAACAACTTACCAAGGTTTTGTGATGGATTCTCCATGGCTGACCATTTTAAAATCAAACATGGATGTTGTCTAAAAGATCCACTCTAGGAATTAATTTGGGGAAAACTCTATGGCCGGAGTTCCACAGGAGGTCAGCCTGGAGGATCACAGTGGTCCCTTCTGGCTTTGGAATCTAAGAAAAATAATTGAGACAGCTTTTTCTGTGAATAGTTGAGCAATGCTAAATAGCTGAAGAATCATACAATACTAGAACTGGAAGGCATCTCAAGAGGTAATCAAGGCCAGTTTCCTGCCTTCCTGGTAGGACCACACCCCATCTATATCATTCCTGTTAGATATTTATCTCGCCTGTTCTTAAATATCTCCAATGATGGAGATTCTACAGTCACCCTAGGCAACCACACTGACAGTTAGGACATTTTTCCTAAAGTACAATCTAAATTTTCCTGGTTGTCCTATCCTCAGAGGTTAAGGAGAATAATTTTTCTCCCTCCTCTTTATAAAACCCTTTTAGGTACTTGAAAGCTGCTATCATGTCTCCTCTCAACCTTCTCTTTTCCAAAGTAAACAAATTTTTTTAATCTTCTCTCATAAATCATATTTTCTAGAGTTTTAATCATTTCAGTTGCTTGTCTCTGGGCCCTTTCCAATTTCTGCACCTTTCCTAAAACGTGGGGCCCAGAACTGGACGCGGTACTCCAGTTGAGGCCTAATCAGTGCAGAGTAGAGCGGAGGAATGTCTTCTTGTGTCTTGCTCACAATATTCCTGTTAATGCATCCCAGAATCATGTTTGCTTTTTTTGCAACAGTGTCACACTGTTGACTCCTACTCAGTTAGTGGCCCACTATGACCCTTAGATCCCTTTCTGCAGTACTCCTTCCTAGGGAATCCCTTCCTATTTTGTATGTGTGAAACTGATTGATGTTTCCTAAATGAGGTGCACAGCAGTCCTGTGGCCGGATAGGAGCCCATCGTCTAAACCAGTTGTGGGGAGTTAATTCTGTCACAACACACCTCTGTTCCAATAGGACTGAGCTCAACCATGACTCATTTTGTTGCCACACTGCACAGTGCTATCATTGGATGCCTCATCTGGCCCAGGTTAATTGAAGGAAACAGAAGACAAGTGGATGAAAAATGCTAAACCAAGCTCTTTGCTGAGGGACAACTCTCCTCTTTGCTTCATTCATATAATTGGAGATACACATCTCCTAGAACTGGAAGGGACCTTGGGAGGTCATTTGTCCAACCCCCTGCTCTCTTAGCCGGACCAAGCACCACCCCTGACATCTATTTGCCCCAATCGGCTCCCTCAACGCTTGAGCTTACAAACCTGGTTTTAGCAGGCTATGGCTCAAACTACTGAGCTACCCCTTCCTCCAATGGTGCAAAGCTCTGGGCTTGTCTCTTGCAGTCAGGTCCAGTGCATGAATCTGTCTTGAAAACAGCTGATTTCTATGAGTAGCTTTGCAGCTGCTTTCTGGATATGGTTAGAAAACACATTAGACAGCTGTTTCTTAGCATACAAGTCAGCTGGTCTCGTTAGCTCCCCCCCAAGTCAGTGATGTGCAGCCCTTCCTGTGAGTAGGGAATGCGTGTGGGAAGCAAAAATCCCAGAAACGAGAGAGAGAGGTTTTAGGGGGAAGGAACAGGGTACAGCTGTGGGGAAAGGGGTGCCAATATGACAAGCCAGCATAGAGTTCAATTCAGTAGCAGCTCACCTTGGTTTCCTCAGCCAAAAATCTCCCTCCCCCATCAGAGTGCAGTGTCTGGACTCCCCCCCTAGAATTGTCTGCTCTTGTATACAGATGCTGCAGGGAGCGTATAAAGTCTTGAGAGAATCTGCATTTACTGGTACAGAGCTGACAGTCCTAAGCAGTCCCCTTGGCTTCAGGTGACTGAGCCATCTGACATGACTGTATTGATCGGTTCAATGGGGAGTAACTCACAATATTAAGCACTACACCCAGCAGCGAGTCAGCCCACAGGCAGTTCTAAAGCTGTGGGGACCTTTTGGGAAGATAGGTGCTCTATCAAGATGCTCTTAGGAAGGGGATGTGCCGCTGGCCTTCATTCAAATTGTGTGCAAAAAAATTTGCTTGCCAGAGTGAGTCTTGGTGTGAAGCAATGGCTGGGTATTACTGGAAAGCGAGGAGAGTCAGTGTTTGTTGTAAGCTGAATGCTTGGGTAGTTGCCGAGGAGAGATTTAGGTGCCCTCCAGCTGATTAGCAGAGAGCCACAGCATGCGTTTTGTGCACAACTGCACATGCCTCCGTGCACATAACAAAATTTATTCCACGCATAGATGCTAAAAATTAGAGGGAACGTTGGTGAGAGACCTGCAAGCTCCACAGGGTATTGCTGGGCTTTTGTCATGAAAGCTACAATGAGTCACCAAAAGGCGTGGGATCGCTCAGGGAAAAGCCCCTATTTCAGCCGTCTGAGTGCTTTTCATGCTTTCTCTCCCCTTCTTCCGCCCCAGCCCCCAGTATGCCATCTCTCATCTTCCGACTGAGGGGGAAAGTAAGCCTGTTGTTTGTTCAGAAAACTGAAAAGCCTTTTGTGCATCTTCTGCTGCCGGTTGGTTAAAGTTCAGAGTTTCTGGGTTAGAGCCGCCGGCTTGTCAATAAGATTCTTGTTCAACTGTCCAAAGCAGCCCACACGAGCTGGTGGGGTTCAACTATTCCATTCACAGCCTGCAACCAAGACTCATTGTCTGTCCCCCTTCCTCCATTATGGGCTTTGCAGCAAGATCAAACGACACATTTCTAACTTGGTGCATAATGTAAGGCCAGGCAATGAAATTATTTAGGAACCTCCGTTTAAGTGGTCTTTTTTCTCTCTCTCCCTATCAGAGCTCAGCATTTTGAAGTGTCAGTCTAATTGATTGAAGTGCCACAGTGTGCTCATAAGCAGTGATATTCCACATTTTTCTTATAAAGTACACCTTTAAAAAATTAGAAGTATCCCCAGACTTCTCGCACACCTCTAAGGGTCCTAAGGTAATCTGAGGTCTTAAAACAAGTGCCTTTTAGCCTTTCCAGATGAACGTACCCTTTTCAGGAGTCAGATTTTTTTTGCAAACCACCAAGTTACACCTCACTTAAAAACTACTTACAAAAACATGCCAAAATATTTCAGACTACTCCTGAAAACTTGCTGACTTTCTACCATCTTATTATCACATAAATGAATAGGTACAGACATATTTTGTTCTTACATTCCAGCACAAGGCATACAAAGCAGTAGAAGCAAGTCATTGTCTGAAGGAACTTTTAGATTGTACTGACTTTACTGGTGGTTTTATGTAGCCTGCTGTAAACCTAGGCAAACAGCTAGATGAGTTTATGTGCCCCCCCCCCGGGAGACCTAGGAGTACCCCCATGGATAATCATACCCCTGATTGAGAAACACTACTCTTATGGGCTTCCTACTGGAGGTTGAAAATGGGGAGAATTTTACAACACTTAAGAAATTTCAAAGTTGTTCCCTTTCTGCAAAGTGCAAAAATGCCACAGGTTTCTTTGTGAAGTTTGAAAATATAAATTTGTATCCGGGGGTGAAAGTAACTTACAGTTTCTTACAGGTACTGTCCCGCTGCAACCTCAGTCTCAGACTGCTCTTTCAGTAGCTCCCTGCTCCCTTTTAGTGAAACTGCTTAATGGTTCAGCTTTCCACTACGGTCTGAAGAAGTGGGTCTGTCCCACGAAAGCTCACCTTATAAACTATTTTGCTAGTCTTTAAAGTGCTACTTGACTGCTTTTTGTTTTGATAGGGTATAGACTAGCATGGCTTCCTCTCTGTTACTAGGTTACAAAGGTGCATGTCACATGTGAGCATCATGCTATAGCTACATGTGCCATGCTACGTTACATGTACCGTATTTGCTGTGTATCCATTGGCATGTAGTGTGCACTGCTCGGTCGTGCTTGAGTTGACATCAGTGGAGGAGTCTCCATGCTCCTGCCTTTGTGGTATGGCTATTTTACCATTTACCTGGTTCATCCTTCATAGGAATCTCAAGTGGGCCTGGTGGGGAAGTGGCTGCTTACTTGAAAAAGTAAGTGCTTTGTTATATTGGAGGACAGTCTCTTGTAAGGGTCATCCAGCTGTTGCAGCTGCCAATGGCGCCACATCTGGCTCATCTCACCAGTAGAGAGAAGGGCTTCTGCTGTCACCACAGAATGCTCTTGCCTTCCCAGCAACAGTCAGTCCTTGAAAATGTCCCAATTAGCCACATAAGAAAGGGTAGATCCCCACAGTATGCTAACAACATTCTCTATTCAGGGCTTTGAATGCTCTCTCTAAATTGGCTTTTACCCAGTACAGCATCCTGAGATGGTCTCTTGATTTTCTTTTCCCCTGCAGCAAACAAAGAAACCCAAAGTGAGAAGGCAACTGCCTTCTGCCAAAACAGTCTCATGGGGATTAAAACATGGCCTGCTTTGAATGTTTAGGAGAGGAAACCCGAGAATAAAAGGCTGCTACTGAGACGCCTCTGCTCTGCATTGTGTTGAGCAGATGCTTTCAAGGAAATCCAGGGCAGCACCCTTCCCTCTGACTAAGGGCTGTTTGGAAACTACTCAGGTGCTTCAGCCTGCTGCAATTCTAAGAATCGGGAGAGCATGGTCAGTTTCACTAAAGCCCTGGAGGTTCCAAGGGCAGAGCCCACTAGACACCCCAACCAGGCTACAAAAATCATAATACTTATAGCTCCTTCCCGACTGTATACTGGATGAGAGATGTGCTTGCTCCTTTCTTCCGCATTATCAGAACATGGCTGGGGGGGGCATAAGAGCAAAAAATACTCTCTCAGTGGTAGAGCTCTGCTTTCGACAGGGGAGTCAGTGTTCCCAGTCACTTAGACATTCTTCCAGTGAATCTCTGAAAGCAGAGATAGTCTTGGGGTCAAGGCACTTGAATGGGCTTCGGAGGGACTGGGCTTGTACCTGGCTCTGCCACAGAAGCCTTGGGCAACCTCTTTGTGTGTTGCTCTCCCCTTGGTAGACAAAGGGGAGAGAGATGCTTTGTCTACACTGTCAATTGAAGGACAACACTCTTGTCATTCACAGGTGCTTAAAAAGCCCCTCACACCTCTCCCAAAAGTATAAAGCTTTGTTTGCTCTTGGTAGTGGAAGCATTTTGTCAGCAAAAGTGTGGACAAACTGTTTATGCTACCTACATTTCCGTGGTACAACCGTGTTGACATAGCTGTGTAGTGTAGACACAGCCTAATATTTCCCTTTTTATTTCACCTTGTGTCTGTCTTATTTGTTTACTGAGTAGGCTCTTCAGGGTCGGGACTGTCTGTTACTAGGTGTTCGTACAGTGCCTTATCTTGATTGGGGTCTGTACCTTGACGTGAATAACTGATAATAATTAATTTGGTTGAGATTCAATGAGCTAGTTCAATCCTATTCAACAGCAGTGTCTTAAGCACTTATGTGAAGGCTAATCCTCTTCTTGCTTCTTTATAATGCCAGAGTATGAACTGGACTCTTCAGATTAGACCTAGATGTGCATTTTCATCAGAGCAGAATAGCAAGGATTTGGGGACAATTGGAAAGAATATTGTAACCCTGTTTAATAGCCATTTATTTTTCAACAACATTGATGATGAGTGTAAATTGTGGTTACTTGACAAAGAGCATTTTTGCCTCTGGACCTTATGTGAACTGGCTAGCATTTCAGTTCTGGTTTCACATGAACTGGTTAGTCAATACTTGGAGGCAAGAGACTTTTGATTTGCAAAGCCAGAGGCCTGGACTCACACCAAGAAGGGGTCAGCAGCATTGACTTGCAAATGCTGGTGAATGGGGCACATAGCTATCGTTTAGAAAGAAGCTTCTGTTGCAACGTTAAAGGTCCCGACCCTCATTGTGTCACTCTTAATAACTGGGATGCTTTACTGGAATTAGGTGGAGCTGCTGAAATAAGCAGCTTCTGGGAAGCTGTAGTAGAAGTAGCGGTAGTGTTAGAATAAAAGTGGATAGAACTCTTCACCAGCTGATACTCGCAGAGTGAAAGATAGGATGGGAGAACCTCAAAGCATCAGAGACTGAATGTAAACCCACTTTGGCAAAGGACTTCCTGTCTAACTCATCCTCTTGCACTCATTTGCTTTACCTTCTGTGTGGGTGACCACATGGATCCAAATTAGAGCAAAAGGGTTTAAGGCCAAATTGTTACAGGTCTGCAGCCATGGACTCCAGACAAGGTGATATATGAGGTCTGGCACATCCGTATCATTCTCCCCTGCCTCGCCCTCCCTGCGTTATTTAGTTCCCTCATGGATGGTCTGGTGGTTAAGGCATTAGACAGGTATTTCAGAGATTGAGGGTAATTTCTTGGCTCTCCTATGGAATTCCCAGATGACCTTGGGCATGTCGCTTAATCTGCCTGATCCTCACGTTCAATAGCATTAAAACAAGAATGACAGGCCCTGCCTCTCTTGGGTGTACGTATGACTTTAGATACCGTGCTTATAAGTGCAGTATGAAAGCATCACCTAGCTAGGGACTGAGGTTCATAGAAGAAAACTGCCATAGTAACTGCCACACACAGCTCAGAGAACTGGAAGGGACCCCGGGAGGTCATAAGTAAAGCACTTTGCTAGGTGAGATGCACAGATCTCACTGACTTTCATAAGGACTCGTGCTCCTTCTGTGCATTCAAAAAGTCCCACCCTGATTCTCCTAGCCCAGTTCCTTTCAGCTGCTGCTGCTGCTGACCTTGGTTTTCTAATATCCTAAGTGGGTTTTACCCACGAGCACCTGACCTAATAAATTCGTTAATCTCTAAGGTGCTACAGGACTGCTTGTTACTTGTAAGCAAAGACCATGAAGATGTTGGCTGAAGAGCACCATGGACCTGCAATTTGAATCACAGGGAGTGGTGAGGGTTGTCAGAAGCCCCACAGGGAAATGACCACAAAGTCTGGCCTAGATGCAGCAGTGACACCTTAAAATGCAATCACTTCTGGACCACCGGGGGGAGAGGGCAAAACCACTGGAGGAAGAGAAAGTTTGTGGTTAGGACATTAAGCAAGGGCTGGAGCAATCTGGGCTCAATTCTCTGCTCAGCACAGACTCCCTGTGTGACCTCGGGCAAGTCACTTAGCTCATTTGAGCTGCTGCAGCGCATCTGTAGCACAGGGATAATCACACAGCTCTGCTTCTCAGGGGCATGAGGAGGATAATCATTAGATTCTGAGATGCTGAGGCACTGCAGTGCTGGGGCAGTATCAATTTCTGTGACTGGCATTCAGGGCCAGAGGGACAGGGGGCACATTTCCATCTGGCTGCTCTAGGTAATCTCCAGTCTGATTTGCCCATCATTGGGTCAAATGTACTGTACAGACACTCAGACAGAGCCTCAGCTTGTTGAAACCCCTGTAGTTCTGCTGACTTCAGAATTCTATCTTGGTTTAATGTAGAGGCACTTTGGGACCATAGCTAACTCTTAGCTGCCTGCTGTGATCTTTCCTTCTTCTTCCTCAGTTTCAGTGAGCATCCCTTGGGATCCTGTCATATCCAGCCTGGAGACTTCATCTTCACTTTCCTGCCTGTGCTCATGGCTTCCTTATTAAAATCAGCATGTCTCTTCCCTCTTCCTTCTTCCCCCTGAAATGAACAGTCCCGTTCACGGCAATGGCCATTTATTTGTATGGGTACCAGGTTTGGATGTGGAGCGTCCCACTGAGATCAGAGGGAGATTTGCATAGGAACAGGCCATGTATCCCTTGCTGCTGTTTGGAGGAGAGCTGAATGTTTCTTACTTTCAGGCCCTGCTCCAGGTTGGTGAAAGTCAGTCGACTTCTTCCCACTGGCCACTGTGGCTGTTAGATCAGGCCCTAACTGAGCTGACTGAGTCACGGGAAGCCTGAAGCCGGCTTTGGCCTTCTGACTCCACTCCCGGATAATGGAACCTGCTGCCTGATTTGGATTTGACCCTGTGTGCCTTCCAGGTCCAGGCCTGGGAGAAGAATTAGGTTGTTCCTCACAGTAATGGTGGTGGTGTGGTGAGAAGAGAGAGAATCATTAACCTGGAGACACACGTCTGTAGCTTGGAGAGAAGTTGTGTGGGTTTGAAACATGGAGATATACACGTCTCATAGAGCTGGAAGGGACCTCACAGCAGAATCTATCACCATCTCTGACAGATTAATTTCCATCTAACCTTCCCCAAACTCTTGGGAGGCCCCCTCCAGGACAGGACTCACAGCCCTGGGGTTACAAGGCCAATGCACTAACCACTGAGCTCCCCCACCCCCCACAGAACAGCAATACTCTTACTCTTCTTGTGGGGAACGGGAGGGGGCTTGCTGGGCCCCTGGGCAAGGTGGGGGGGTGGGACAGAGCCTGGGGCGGAAGGAGAAGGGCTGTAGTTCTCAGCGGCACCTGGACCATGCCATGCCCGCCCACCCCCCTGTCCTCACAGCCGTGCAGAATGCACCGTGTGGCGCTGTGGTGGTGTTTTAAAGGTCCGGGGTTCTGGTTGTTGTCACAGCTGTGGTGGCTACAGCAGCAGCTGAGAGCCCTGGGCTCTTTTGAATTGCTGAGTCTTGCGGTGGTCGCCCCCCTGTCTCCCACCCCCTCTCTGCAGGCCTGGTTATCAGTATTCCTATGGAAAGCTTCCCAGCCAGTAGAATTAGCTACTAGGACAGTATATTTCAGCCTGGTCTCCATTGGGATTTTGTGCCCAGTCCAACAGCCGATGGCCAGCAATCCAAATCACTGCACCAGTGCAAACTCCACTGCAGACAGGACGGTATTTCCCCTGGCTCGAAGGCAGGCTAAGCAGTCTGTTTGCTGGACCCAGGAAAAATTCCCAAGGTTAGAGTATGCCTGAGAGATGTGATTGATACCAAATACCATTCCAGTTTAGTTCCCATTATTAGGAAAATCCCAGCATTTACCAGTAATTCCCTGTTTTCATGTGTTAGTGAAAGACATGGGGACCAGGTGTTTGCTGGTACCTGATTTGTGTTGCGATGGGTAGTGTCAGGTCCCAAGCCAAGCCAATGCTGCACAATGCAGACACTTGAAGTTGCCCATTGGCGCTGAGCCAGACTAAAATGGAATTAATCTAGTCTGGAGAGGCTGCACTAGAATGCAGAGGGCTTCCAGGGCTAGAGCAAACTGAGTTGGGTTATAAATTGATCTGGAGGCAGTAGATTAGTGTATAAGGTCAAGCCACTGCAGATTAGCAGCATTTCAGGAACGGTACCCTTGTTGGATCCACAGAGCTAGCCAGATAAAATCCTATGGCAGTGGAGTAGCTAACACTTTCTACCACTCCGTGTACTGGCTTCTTACATGTCCTCCCTCTGAGGGCAAGTCACCACTTTTCACTTTGCAGTGGCAGAGTAGATGCTCTACATTGATGGGAGAGCAGCATAAAAAGTCACTCCATGAGCAATAGAAGCTGTCTTGGAAGAGGAAGCTGTCCAGCCAACCTAGGGCTTATGCTGGTGTAACACATGTGACTCAGGGGCTGGAATATTCTCTCCCCAATCAACATGAGAGTTGCCGACATAAGTGGTAGTTTAGACATAGCCCTCATAGGGGAAGAATTGCTGTGCGACTAGAGATTGGGAACTAGCCACTATTCCTGGTTCTGCCA
Source organism: Carettochelys insculpta (assembly GCF_033958435.1). Taxonomy (NCBI): domain Eukaryota; kingdom Metazoa; phylum Chordata; order Testudines; family Carettochelyidae; genus Carettochelys; species Carettochelys insculpta. The sequence goes on from NC_134143.1 coordinate 63,268,776, forward strand.
TTCATGTGCTCTAGAACGCTGGGCAAACCACTTAAGCTGCATGTGCCTCAGTCATCCTATGTATAAAATGGGGTTATTAATGCTTTCCTTCCTCCCAGGCTGTTAGCATGGTTCACTGCTGTTTTTGTTCAGGGGAACAGCTCCTACTGTAACAAGTGCCATGGAAGTGGTAATAAATCAGTGAAATAGTAGTATCTCCCCAGCTTAACCACTCCATATGGTTAACTGAACCACTTTCTAGTCACACATCCGCTAAGGGAGCAGTAAGGAGTTGTAACAATTTATGACCTTATGTAGAGCATGAGCTTGTTGTCTGTTTCTTAGGTAACATCTGACTATCAGGAAGTGCTGGAGTTAATGTACCAGAGGAGAGTCCTGAGAGAAGGAATGACTCGTACCTGACTGACTCCTGGCCCTTCCCACCCCTTGTCATTCTTATTCCACACATCCTTTTTTTCGCAAAACACGCTGTTCTCTTTCTGCTTTAGAGTGGTCTTCTGCCTGTTCCTAACTCCCTCTTGGCAGCAATAGGAGAAATCAGAAATGAGTGACTGGATGCCAGTTAGTAGCGTGTGAGCCTTTTCTCAAAAGCTACTTGACAGGGAACAGGCACATAGAAAGAGGAAGGATTTTCTTGTAGCTATAAGAAACTGAATGGCTCTGCTTAGCTGCGATGGTGAGGACATGATGTACTTGACCTGTTCTCTTTATAGCTTAAAGGGGCTGTTGTTTTCATAGCATCCTTCTCCTGAATGCTTGTTTGGGCACTGATCAATCCTGAACTTGCTTTCGTAGTCTCTACGTCTTTATTCTGTACATGCGGAAAACTTCTAGGAGCTCTTCCAAGCCATACAGACCTAGAAGACCTTGTGTATTATGGGCATACATTTCGTGTGTGTGTGTGTGTGTGTGTGTGTGTGTGTGTGTGTGTGTGTGTGTGTGTGTGTGTGTCACTGCAAAGATAAATGGAATCAAATTTGAAATGGCCCAAAAAGACAGTGTTCAGGGCTGGATCCCAGTGTGAATCAGGTCAAGATGAGGACTCAGAGCTCCAAGTAAAACCAAGATGATATTCAATGATGCCACAGCCTTGCCAACTGCTTTCAGGGAAGTTCCTGCAGTAAATGGCCAAGATTGCATAAGATTAGTGATTGTCATAAAGTACCTAATCTCTTGGGACAAAATCTGGTAGAGGCTGCTGTTTGTGTCAAGCTTCATCCATAGCAGAACTGGAATCAGAAGACAAATCCCTTGCACTTCAAGATCTGATCTAGAACCAAACCACAAGACTGGGTTCAGCTCACAGATTCAAATCCCAAATCCCTCCTGATCAGAAAAAAAAAAGAAAAGAAAAAGGAGTCAAACTTGGGAATTAGCAGTTCAGTGCAAGTCTCCTCTTTGAATGTAACCAGATGGCCTTGTAAAGATACGATCCCAATTGTTTGTTTGCTGTGTCTCCTTTAGCTCTAGAACAGCTGCTTACGGAACTCGAGGATTTTCTGAAGATACTGGATGGAGAGAGCCTCAGCAGCAAAGCTGTAGTGAAAAAATGCTTCCTTTCCGATCTGCTGCGAGCGTACACAAAGACAAGCGGTATGCACCGAGTCAGAACGGGGTTGGGGGGAGAAGATTTTTTTTTTTTTGATAAATTGGGACTGGCTAGGTGGGAAATGAGGGAGATGGTTTTGTTCTTTAAACTGTTAAATTATTGGAATATATACAAAAATAACCAGAGTTCCACATTTTTAAAACTGAAGGATTTCCAAAGTTCCTGATCATTTCTGTATTCCTTGTTAAAACTTAGTTTATTTTTAATCCACACCATCTGATACACAGGATGTGCTGTTTGGCTGAGTTCGTACTGAAGCAGAAATTTTAACTTGCAGAATTTCCTGACTGTTCGGTGTTTAATTTCCCAACTTTAGCATTGTATAATAGGTAGTTTTTTTCATTTTTAGAGATTGAAGCATACACATGCCCGTGTGCACATACGTGTGTTTCACTTCTCTGTGTGACTGTTTAGCAGAGTGCAGGGGACTGGCTGACTAAGATATTTCTCCTTCCCTTTGTTTGCAGGTGGTGATGAGGAGTACATTTACATGAACAAAGTGACCACCTTCATTAGACAACAGGGTGGACAGGAAAAAGAAGACAGAGGTATGGAATTTACATCTACCAATTGTCTTGGATTTAACTTCCCAGTAGAGAGAATACAAGGGCATAGGATTTGATCCTGCTCCTATTGACATCAGACATGAAGCCCTTTGACTGCAGTGGGTGCAGAGCTGAGTCAATAGAAGGGCTGGAATGGCATCTGCCTTCTACATATTTCAGGCTTTTGGCTAACACAGTGAGCTTATTCCTGGAAGCAACACTTTTGAGGGCAGTATTTTGGGATAAAAACAACTTCTTGCTATATATGCAGTTTCGTGCAACCCTAGTGAACCATTTGAAGAAGTCGTACCAGTATGTATACAAACAAAATCAAAACAAGTCTAAAAACGTTTCTGATGACTATTCTCAGCATGCTGCTCTGCACTATACCATGGGTGGCTTCAAACGGTCTAAACTGGTGTGAGTTGAATAATTTATGCACACAGTACACATGCTATCTTGTAGTTGTATAACACATTCTCCCCATGTGCCCAGCTAGCATCTTTTCCCCACGTGCCGAGCTATCCGAGCACTTTGCAAATTGTCTACGATGAGCACAATAACCCTGGGTGAAATGCTGATGATTGTGTTTTCTGACTACATCGACCTGGTTGTGCATTCACAACATGGGAAGGAATTCACCATACGTTCAGAATTGTTTTGTGAAAATTTCTCCATTTCACAACATATATGGAAACTTAAAAGATCACTTTTCTTCAAAGCTTGACACAAGGATGGCCACGTCCTAGTATTAATAGTAATGTTTATTACAGTGATGCCCAGGGGCCAGCTGAGAATGGAGCCCCATACAAACACAACAGATAGTCGCTGCCCCAAATTGCTTATAATCTAAATAGACAAGAAAGAGGGAGGCTTAAGGGAAGGGGGACAACCCACAAGTGAAGTGAATAATATGATGGTCTGCAAAGGTTATGTTAATTTCATGGTTTTTATTGTGGTTATGTAACTGCCCACAAGCACACTCAAACCTGTGATTTCAGGCACTTAGAGCAGGCCCCACTACAGCTTGAGCTAAAGGGCAGCTAGCACTCAGCTTGTGCTTTGGAGAACACTTGGGCTTTCTTTGTGAAGTGGTCTAGGTACCACTACATGGAACAGTTAACCACACATAGTTGTGTGCGGCTTATATTTACATCTGCCTCACAGGGTCAGATTGTGGAGCGACTTCAAATGCATCTAGAAATGAGGCATTCTCTTTTTACCATGTATGTGCGTAGCCTCATCACAATGGATCACAATCTTGGTCAGTGCCACTAGTTGCATAATTATAATATTAAACCATAGCCCAAGAAGACCTGCCTGTATCTACCATACCTTGCATGTGGAAATCAGTGACAATGGAAAGATTTATTTACATGGATTCTCTATCCTGGGACCCATGACATGCCGGGCAAAGCAGTGAAAACACACTGAACAATACAGACCATTGTAAGTATCTTTGTATGGCATGGGAACTGTATTCACCATGATGAAGGGCCTCAGAAGACCAATGTTCCCTCTAATCTTTTCCATCCATGTGCTGATTTTTTCCATCCATGTGCAGAATATTTTTTTCTATCTACATTAAGGCATGTCTGAATGTCCACCACCGGAAGCAACTAAACCCTAGTTGTGGGCATTCTGCTAATCAGCTGGGTGCCATTTAAATTGGAATCTGAGAATTATTTGCCTTAGTGGTCGCTAATGGAGGGCACAGTTGTATAGCACTGAAGAAATAGGACATTTTATTTCTGTTAAAATGTTGCACCAGACAACATGTTTTTCTCTTGCCCATTTTGTGTCTTCCTAAATGTGACCTGCCCAAACTCCAGGCACAGGGGAAGTTCAAATCTAATGAAACCTGTACCACCTACCCTGTTATTAAGCAGCTTCCTGCTTTAGGAGAGAACCTTGAAGGACACTCTTAGTGCACTAGGGGCAAGTCTGCTGTGTCTTTACTTGAATCAAGAACGAGCAAACGGGTTTTGTTGGACTCTTGAGTTGGTGCCTATAGCTGATTTAATGGAAAAAATCCTCAAGCAAATCCCTCCTTATAGAAGGACAGGAGAAAAGCTTGAAACTTCTGAAAGTCCAGCAAGAACACCATCATGCACGTCTGAAAGTGCCCAGCCATGGCAGCAATAAAAGACCCGGAGGTCCCCTAGATCCAAACTGTGCTGTATCAGAGGGCCAGGTCCTTAGCTTGGCGGTGAGCCGATTTATAGCAGTAGAAGATCTGGACCAAGCTCTCCATCCTCCTCTTGGTTTGCTGAGTAGGTTGAGGGGAATGACAAAGGAAAAGAAATGGCGTATTCCTGGCAAGGTGGCTGTCATTAGGATAATTCCTAGGCATCAGGTGAAGCTGAGCTCTTGCTATAGTTTAATGTAAGCAGATGCTGGATCACACAAGTAATGCAGAATTTTGAATAAATGATCACTGCATAAAATGTCATTTGTCATCCCCCCACCCAATCATCTGCAAGGTTTGGAGGGAGGTTCTGTCCTGTGCAATCGTTTCAGACCAGCCAGGTGCCTTTTTGCTAAAGATGCAGACACAGTGCACTCCTTGAGAGAGGACGGGTACCTGTGAATGGGCTGGTAAGCAACAGGTGTGTTGCAGCGTGAATTAAAACGTGGGGTGATGAGCCACAGAGCCGGGGTCAATGGGCAGTGAAAAACACATGGTGATGAGCCACAGAGCCGGGGTAAATGGGCAGTGAAAAACACATGGTGATGAGCCACAGAGCCGGGGTCAATGGGCAGTGAAAAATACATGGTGATGAGCCACAGAGCCGGGGTCGATGGGCAGTGAAAAACACATGGTGATGAGCCACAGAGCCGGGGTCAATGGGCAGTGAAAAACACATGGTGATGAGCCACAGAGCCGGGGTCGATGGGCAGTGAAAAATGGCAGTGTAGACCTGCAGGCTCTGGCTGGATCCCAATGAAGGGAAGGGTCTCTGAGCCTGGCTGCTGCTACTTTTAGCCTTGCAAGCCCTTAACCCAGGCTCTGAGACTCTGGATGACAGATTTTTCTCTGCTTTGTGGATGTGCCCACTAAATCAGAGATTTGAGTCTCCTTATCATTCTCTGTACAGTTTTCTGGGGCTCCTCTCTAGGAAGTATCACCCACAACATCCCATCTTTCCAGGAGCAGTGTCTCCACAGCAGATGACACAGTCAGGCCTCCTGCTGATAAGGGAGCAGGTGGGCAGCAAAGGGGGCAATTATACCAGGGCCCAGCAGATTCAAAGGGCCTGAGGATCCCATCTCCCTCTGCTGGCCCCTGGCCCTTTAAATCACTGCTGGAGTGTGGGGCAACACACTCCCAGCGGCTCTGAGAGCTGGGGGGAGTGCAGTGGTCTGAGTGGTGCTCAGGGCTGCCTGCCCCTGGATCCGCTTTTTCTGCCCAAGGACCCGGCCCTTTCAGGAGCACGGTCCCCCATCACCTTGTCCAGCGCCCTGCAGAGGCTGTTGGCTCCCCTGGGTGTGGGTGGATGACATCAGTCCTGGAAGTAGCACTGCCAGTGCAGCTCAGGAGAGGGAGGCCTCCAGCACCAGCTCGGTGGTGGCATATTGGCAGTGTAAGCCTGGGGTGCCTTGGCTGAGCCCTCTCTTCACTTCTACAGGATGCAGTAAGGCAGCGTTTTTCAAGACTGATGGTCAGACTCTGCGCCTTACCCTGGGGAAGCCTAGTTTTCATGTCAGCCATGCCAGGAAGTGAGCAGCCTTGCCTGTCTTGGCCGTGCCTAGCAAGTAAATACATTCAGCTGGTATTGACTAACAGAGCAGTTTGGCACATGGCTGCCTCTGACCTCATTGCTTAATGCAATTGTCCAGCATTGGCAACAAGGGGAGCAGAACAGCTTCGCCACAGGCAGCAGACAGGCTGTGGGATTACGTCACTGGGTGTCTCGCATTGTCCTGGTGCTTCTGCCTTTGTGCCAGAGGCTCATTACAGGATGCAGCTTCAGAGCTGTCATTGTGGCTTCCGAGACTGAGACTGAAATGGAGCCGTGTGGGTCCAACTTTTATTTATAAAGCACAAAAGTATGCAACAGAGTTCATGCCAGAGTCTTCTGAGCCCCCTGGCAACCTCCACAAGGAAAGGCACAGCTCCCTGACTGTTCTAATTTGTCCTGGCCCTGTTCACACGGGCAGAGCGGCTGGGCTCTTCAAGTTGGGCTGTCAATTCAAAGGGAGGTTGGCACCCTTTGTCTTTTTATGATGCATATATGGCTCCTTTTATTGTAGTATCTCTGAATGTATTTCTCCTCACAACACTCTGACAAATTAGGATAATGCTGTTAGATCCTTTTTACAGATGGAAAACTTGCAGCCCCTTCTTTAACTGGTATGTCCCATTGCCTTCCAAGAGCCTTTAAAGTCCCTAAGCCATAATCAAGATGGCCATCCTATTAGCTACTGTAACCCGCATACCTAGGTGTGGTTCAGTGTTCCATGTAGTGACACCTAGACCACTTACACAAGGAAAGGAGGAGTGCCCTCTTTAGCTGAGAGCCAGTTGGTTTTTAGCTCAAACTGTAGAGGTTCCTGCACTAAGCTCTGGAGGGCCCAGGTTTGAGTCTACCTGTAAGTGGTTACACTACAACTCATTTTACAGTAACAGAGAGGTAGCCAGGTTAGTCTGTAGTCTAACAAAACAAACCAGCAGTCCTGGAGCGCTTTGAAGATTAACAAAATAAGTTATTAGGTGATGAGCTTTCATGGGACAGACCCATCACCTAATAAATTATTTTATTAGTCTTTAAAGTGCTACATGACTGCTGGTTTGTTTCATTTTACAGTGGTGGCAAAAATTCAATAGAAACCTGTTGTGTAGAAAAGAAAGCTCTTCCTTATATTACAATTGTGGTTTTATAGACGGATGGAGTAAGTATTCCCTAAAGGGAAAGAGCTTTTGAAACTTTTTCCTGTGGCTGTGTGATTTCCGCCATTGGAGAAGCTGGCTCTTTGTTTTGAAGAATGTCAGTGAGAGGAACTGGGAGAGTGAAAGTGATTTTGGCCTTCAGTTATAACCACATGCATCAGAGTAATCACAGAGTGAAGGTTTTAGGACAGCTCAATATAAACATCATCATTACAAGTGAAGTGAGTTTTTAAAAAGACATTTTAGTCTTCATAGTTTTCATTCCAAGAGGAAAAACATTCCAAAACAAGAAAAGCTTCCACCAAGCAATCTGGTTCTTTAGCTGTGATGCCAGAGGACTGTATTCTTGGCTATGGTCTGAAATGACATGGTCGCGACCAAGCACCAAAACAGACTCTGTAATTAATGACCTGCTTTCTGCTCAAATATTACATAGCCCAAGGATGTTGCTGCACCAGTGCTAGGTAATAAGTGCTTTGCTGGGACACACCACATGTCATTATTTCTGCTTGTTTCTGTTTGTAGCTCTGGATTGCGGAGAGTCTTTGTCCAATGGGGAATCAGGACACCACTCATCTCCTCCTCAGAAGAGTCTGCCAGACCTTCCTCCTCCAAAAATAGTATGTGTTTGATAGCTCATTGCTCCTTTTGCTCTCACTTTTTCTCCTTAACATGCAATCAAATCTACCTCTAATGATAGAATTTTATATCTTTACATTCTTCATAGCACACACTGGCTCTAAGCACTGCCATTTTTTAAAAAATTATGCAACGTATAACATATACAATGGACGAGGGTTACCATATTTAAACTTTCAAAAAAGAGAGAGGGGGTACCCCTAAGAGGGAATGTATCTGTGTCCATATCTACCCACTCAAATTGTATTAATGTGTTATAACATATATACAGTAAACTCTTTCATATCTGGCAGCTCCAGGACTGGGAGGTTTTCAAATATTCAAATATTCTGAATAATAGAGAGATCTATATCTAGCAGTGCATAACATAAAGAAAAACAAGATTAGGTATTAAGATATTAAGAAACAAACAAAAGTGTATGCAGAGTACTTTATTTACCAACAACGGTAGCATTGTACATTGTAATTGTATACTGTATTTTCCCTATTTATTTGTATTTACTTTCACCATACTTATTTATGGTTAAAATGCTGGTTATTTGAGAGTTCCAGATTAGTGAGTTGAGTTGGTAGATACTGATACAGATCCACTCCCTTTCAGGGGTGTCCTCGTTTATGACCGTTCAGATATGATAACACTACTATACACACAAATCTCTCTTTTACTGGGTGTTACTGGGGCAAATGGCTTAGTCCTGGAAAGTTTCACAACAGGCCCAAGTAACTAGCAGGGAGATTTTCAATGACATGAGTATGAGGTAGGTACCTAACTGCCATTTGTCTTTTGAAAATCTTCTTGATGTGTAGCAGCAGCAGCAATGCATAGGTCACCTGGGATCAAAGGCCAACAATCCTCAAACTTCAGGGCATTATGGTATTTGCCAGCTGCCGTCAGGAGAATATTCTCTCATTGCTAGATCACTGCGGTGGAATTTGCTGGCCTGTGGTATTACTCACATTCACAGATTGACCAGACCTAGATCAGCATTTCTCAGATATCGCTATCATGTCCACAGGTGGCCGCCAGCTTCATTTGTCCCCGGGGCTGCCAGGGCTGAGTAAGTCTGTTGCTGTGAAAAGTGATTTCAAATATCACATTTCACAGCAACAGCTAGCAACCTGCTAGCTATCAAGTCCGAAAAGAAAAGCAACCAAGAAAGCAAAATGAATGACAACACAAAGGATGAGAGGGTGCAAAGCAACTGATTTGTATTGCTATTCTGTTTAGGTCCAGTAAGGAGCAGAGACAAGTGCACATTGTTTTTATTATTGAGTCTGTTGGGATCTTTTTGCACAAGTATATTGCAGTGATTCGGCTGTGTATAGGTGCCTATTTATTTGTCTTTCCTATACTTAATGTAGTAATTTTAGTTAATTTGTACCAGCGGCCACCAGCGAGAGTTGGTGGTTGGGGTGCCGGTCCTCCTGATTTCACTGGGAGACTCCTGGAATCCAGCTTCAGTAGCCTCTGGGAGGTTAAGCCTGCCTGGGAGATTTTAAACAAACAAAAGTCTGGCAGCACAGCTGGTTCCCTGCTTGCCCTGGCCCTGCGCTGCTCCTGGAAGCCACTGGCATGTCCCTGCAGGTTGCAGGGAATCTCCGTGAGCTACCCCTGCCCCAAGCACTGATTCTGCAGCTCCCATTGGCCAGGAATCACAGCAGAGACACTTTCCCCTCGAGAGGAGGCAGAGACATGCCAGCAGCCTCCAGGAGCCATATGGAGCCAAGGCAGGCAGGGAGCCTACCTTAGCTCTGCTGCACTGACAACCGGGAGCCACCCACAGTAAATGCTGCCCAGCTGGAGGCCACATGCCTCAGCCCTTCCTGCACCCCTCCCCCCTGCTCCAGGCCTGAGACGCCTCCCAGTGCCCGTACCCCTTGTCCCCTTCTGTACCCCAACCCCTGAGCCCCCTTCCTGTCCTCTTGTGCCTTCCCAGAGTCCTCACCTGCTATACCCCAACTGCCTGGCCCAAGCTCAGCCCAGAGCCCCCTCCAACATGCTGAACCCTTGGCCTCAGCCCAGAGCCCCACACCCCACCCCCCTTCTCCCAGCCCAGAAAAAATAATAGAGGGGAGGAGCCAATGAAGGAGGGAAGGCAGCTGGAGTGAAAAGGGGAGGGACTTTGGGGAAGGGGTGGGGCAGCAATGTAGCCTTGGTAGGGGAGCAGGACAAGGGTGTTTGGATTTGTGTGATTAAGCAGTTGGCAACCCTAGTTGGTGGCTGCACTCTGAGGGTGCCACACATTTGTTGTGAGAACCTCTGCCCTAGACCATTGTTCCCTTCCTGTTTGGCAGTTTCACCCTGCAGCCAAATGGCTGTGTGAGGAAGAGGATGTGGGTGTTGGGTTCAAGTATCAGAGGGGTAGCCGTGTTAGTCCGGATCTGCAAAAGCAACAACGGGTCCTGTGGCACCTTACAGACTAACAGAAATGTATGAGCATCAGCTTTCATGGGCAAAGACCTTATGAAGTGGGTCTTTGCCCACGAAAGCTTATGCTTATACAGGTGGCACTGCTCATACATTTCTGTTAGTCTATAAGGTGCCACAGGACCCCTTGTTGGTATTGGGTTCAGCACCCAGGTCAAGGGTCCCAGGGTGAAAGCAGAAGGCAAACTGGACTGATGCTGTCAAGTATCAGAGGGGTAGCCATGTTAGTCTGGATCTGTAGCAGCAACGAAGGGTCCTGTGGCACCTTATAGACTAACAGGAAAGTTTAGAGCATGAGCTTTCGTGAGTTAACTCACTTCTTCAGATGCAGGTCCTACATCTGACGAAGTGGGTCTTTGCCCATGAAAGCTGATGCTCATACATTTCTGTTAGTCTGTAAGGTGCCACAGGACCCCTTGTTGCTTTTGCAGGTCCGGACTAACACGGCTACCCCTCTGATACTGCTGCTCTCCGTGCTTTACTGTAGAGTTTAATCCATTCAGCCCCTTAAAGGAGTCTTAGGAGAGTCAAATCTGTCAGAGTCGCACCATAGAATTCAAATTAGTTTGTTACGCGTGCGAGTGGGAAGAAAGCTTGCAAACTCTCCTTTGATGAGGGGCTCTTATGTCCAGACCCACCAAAGGTTGGGGCAAACGGGGCAGTTGCCCCCAGGCCCAGCATTTCAAAGGAGCTAGGAGCTCTGGCTCCTGCTGCCGAAGTAGCTCTGGACCCCTTTGATATATCATGGAGCAGCTCTGTGCGCAACTCTGAGGGGGTGGGGGTGAATAGGGCTCCACAGCCAGTTGCCCTAAGCCCTGCCCCCTCTGCCCTTGGCAACGCTCCTTCTGGGGGCAGGGAGCTGGGCCCCCCTCCCACCTTGCTCTTGGGCCCACTGGTGGCTGTCAGCGCTGCTGCAAGTGTCCCATCCCACCATGTGCATGTCTCTTCCTCTAGGCATAGAGTGCAGCTGCTACCCAAGACTATAGCATCCCGTGCATTTGCTCTGCAGAATGCGGTGTTGGGTGGGGAATATTGTTGTGCCTGTTGCATCCTAACTGAGCGCAGCTTTCTCTCCCTGGGCATGCTTTTTGGTGCTGGAGTGTTTTGCGTGTGTGTGTGTGTGTCTCGAGAGAAAAGTCTCCAAACAAACCACTAGAAAACAAAAGTCTCCAAACAAAAGCACTAGAAAAGGCTCCAAACAAAGTTCCCTTGGATTCTTCTCTGGGCCAGCTAGAAATATAATGAGGTTACAGTTCATCACAATGGGCTTTCAGTGGGATTTTGTTTCCTTGGCAAAAGAGCAGCCCTAGCTATCCTCCAGGGACAGGGACAAGAAGAACTTACTCTTTAGCAGCCGCTCAGACATGAGAATCTCAGCAGTAAGGACTTCCTGATGTAAAAGGACAGCAGCCTTGCAAGAGAGGGTTTAAGTGGCTGGGAGGATGCATGTGATGGCCCAGAAAGAGTAGTGGTCGTTGGGAGCTCACAGAAGAAAACTGGTCCTTTAAAAGAAAGGAGAAGTCAGAGGGCAAGAAAAGGGATTAGCACAAAGGGTCTTGTGTGTTCTCTGCTGTAAGGGAGTCTCATGGATGGCTGTCACTTTGGGGAGCTAGAAAATGAAGCCTGAGAAGGAGAAAAGTGGGGCTGGATTAGCGCACAAGCCTTTTCTGTGGTTCCCAAGCTGGGGTCTGTGGACCCCTGAGGGTCCACAAGGGTGTTGCGGGGGGGGGGCATCTGTGAAAAAAATCAAAGAGAGAGAAAAATAATCCTAGTAAATAAGTTTTAAATAAATGGCAAAGTTACAATCAATTATTTGTTTAAATTAAATCTCTTCCAATAATGTTATTAATTGCTGTGAAAATCTATGTTGTGGGGCCTTGTGTGACTAGAATTGGCTTTGATGGGGGTCTGCGAACGGTTTCAGGGGGAGCTGACTGGGAGTCCGCACTAGTGGAAAGGTTGGGAACCACTGTTTTAGATGCCCTGCAGTTGTCCTGAGGGATGGATTCCAGAGCCAGGGAAGTTTTTTCCAGCTAACCCATCTGGCTTCATGGTTCCAGCTGCCCGTACGCTTCATTCTGAGAAGGGAAGTCCTGACAGGTGTGTGACTGACTGTGATCACCAGGGGCACTTTTCCTGGTGGTGGAGGTGGTGACAGCAGTAGCAGTAGTGAGATGGGTCAATGGGGTCACAGACAGGGGTAGCAAAAGGGGCCCATGCCAGAAGTAAAGCCTGCCTGGGGTGCAGCAAGCCGAGGTAGCTCTGATCACGTGGCCTGCGCTGTGCAACGTGGCTGGAGGAACTGCAGCTGCACAGGCTGAGGCCCCTGGCTCTGACCGTGGGAAGCTTTGAGGCAGCTTCTCCTGGTTGTTCAGTGGAACGAATGCAGGAATGTACCTCTAGCTCAGCACTGTGTGGGCATGGGGAAAATTCCCACCCTCCTTCTGCCCCTGGTGCTGTCTCCAGGTTCCGCCTTTCATTTGCTCTTCCCAATAACCCCTCTTTAATTCCTGTCCCAGTAAATGAAAATTGCCCAGTTATAGATCAAAACCACAGGTCTCTTGTGCCCGTTCAATGATACTTGCCTCCAGTTGGATTTGAACCTTGTATTGGAGCCCCAGCGTAGACAGCTTGAGCTAAAGGAGCAACTCTGTTAAACGGCAGCAACAGTAGGATGTTATCTTCTGTGTGAAACAGCCATCAGAGACGAACATGGCTCATACTTCACGTGTCTTTTACGTGCCTCCCATATGTTTAATGGTGTTGACTGTGCTCAAGAGAGACACATTCTGGACTGGATGAGCAGAGATCAGGGTAGCCATATGCAGGATGTGCTGGTACAGCACCTGCCTGTTCTTCTCGTCATTTGGCTCCACATTGAGAGCAAGCGATTCAAATGTACATTTAAAGAGGGAACAAGCGAGTGAATGAATGAAAGTAAAGTGTGAGTGGGGGTAAGGAGGGAATCAGCCCTTCCACCAAGGACAACAGGAGAGTCTGTTTCTGCATTTGACAGGCCTAGGGACAGACTCAAGAGTTGCCAGCACATCTGCTTGTGCAGTCTGCTGTGAGGCCAGCTGCTGGGATGACTACTGCTCTCGCTGGAAACAGGTTCTTCTTCAGATGGCCCCTGGCTAACTCTGAATTAAAAAAAAATACAAATCACCCCACAAAACCAGTCTTGAGAATGGAAAATCTCTAACTTTTGCAATGGGAGCGAGATTTATAGAGCTGGTTACAGTCTTAAAAGACTCCCAAGTATGTTCCTAATGTTCAGAGAACTGACCCCAAGCAGGGCAGGAGTAATCCTGAAATACGTTTAGAAAGGCCTGGATTACACAAGAGAAATTTGGGGATCGTATTTTTCAAGAAAGCTCAGCTCCAATTTAGGTACCTAAATGAAGGCCTGATCTTTACTGAGTGAAAAATCTCCTCTCCCACTGTGGGATTAATGGGTAGGTTTTTCAAAGACATCAGTGGTTGATATGTTTAGCTCTTTTAACATTCTGACTTGATGGCAGGTGCTGGTCAGGATTCTTTTTCTTTCTTTTTCTTTCTTTCTTTCTTTAAATTAAAATGCCAGTTTGTTTAAACTAAAACTGTGGCAAAGGGTCATTTTCAGTACATTTCCTGACTTGAAAAGAAATTGAAAAAAACTTTTTACATCACACATCCCATTCTGAAAATGTCAAAGTGTAAAGTCAAGATTTTTCCATTCAAAACAACTGATTCCAAAATTTAACTTGATACTGAAAAAAGGTCAAAATGAAAATTAAATACTATGAAATGATCTAAACTTTCCATTGCCCTGAATGTTTCCCCTCTCCACTTACTGAATTTTCAAAAGTGGGACTCTTTTTTTTGTCCACCTTTGGAATAGAGAATTTTTTTTAATCTCAAAAATTCTCCTGCCTGGTGTTAGGACTGAACATAGCCTGAAACAACCTATATCCACACAACTGGAGCACACCCTATATCCTCCTGACACAGTGCATGCATGTCAACCACCATTTGGGTTATGCCTGCACAAAGGGGTCAGCTGCTTAGCTCAGAACGTGTCTACATGGCAGTTAGATGCCCCCAGTTGGTTCACATCAGCTTGCTCTAGCTAAGGGGCTGTTTAATTGGCATGGCCTGAGCTCAAACACCCACGCTGAGGTCAGCCATGGGTGTGTAGTCACAGCATAGCCAGACTCAGATGCAGACCGGGGCACACAGGGAGCTCTGGACCCCTTTGAAATGCCACGCCGGCCCTGCTGCACATTTCTTGGAAGGAGTGGGGGTTGGGCCTGCAGCACTGTGGTCTGGGTGGTGCTGAGGGCAGAATGCCCTAGGCCCCGCCCCTTCTGCCCTTGGCCCTGCCCCTTATGGGACTTGGTGCCTGGCCCTCCTCCCACCTCTCCCCAGCTGTCATCCCCACTGATTTCTCAGGATACTAGTACTACACATACACTTAATGGTTTGCCAGAAGGTGGCAAGGGACAGTGTTTAGGTAATCCTCACATAGGCTTTGATGTTCACTGAAAATGAGGGGACGGGGCAGAACAATTGCTGGTGCCATTTGGCAGAGGAGAATTATTTGGGGGGCCAGGTTAAGAGAGTGGCAGCACATCTGATTACATTGCAACAGCTGTAGCTTGGCAAGGGATAGGCAACGTGTTTATCCCTGGGGCTTTTGGCTTTTCCTTGAGCTTAAGGCAGTGCAGGGAGTGTGGTTTTTAGGATTTTGCTGTGTGTTTATCAGTCTGCACCAGTTGCTCCTGTTGCTGGGCCCTGCGGCCTGGGGCATGTGTGATGTAGTTATGTGGGTGTGGCTTCATTAGCTTCTTGTTAAAACCCCCCAAATTCTTAGACGACTGATCAGCATGCTCAGAAGTTATAGGATGTTCCACTTGGGCTGGTTGTGGCTTTTCCGGAATGCTGAATGGTTTCCTGTCAGGGGCAGTAGCCATGAGTCAGGCTGTCATCCCTGACAGGAGTGGGAAAACTGCTCCTATCAGGGCAGCAGCCTGACTCTTGGCTGCCACCTCTGACAGGAGCGGTTTCCTGGTTCCTGGAGTGGCGCGGGGTTGGGAACTAGGCTGCTGCCTGGCTGCTGGCTCCCCTCCGCTTGCAGAGCCAGAAAACTGACCAGGGCAGCAGCCTGGAGCCAAGGACTGAAGGGGAGCCAGGAGCCAGGCTGCCCCTGGTTCCTGGCTCCCCTCCGCTGGCTGGAGCCAAGAAACAGACCAAGGCTGCTGCCCTGGTCAGTTTCCTGGGTGTCCCAAGCAGTGGGGAGATAGGAACCAGGCTGCCCCCACTCTGGGAGCCAGGAAACTGACCAGCTCTGGGGGGTTGGTCAGTTTCCCGACTCCTGGAAGCCAAGGGGAACCGGGAACCAGGCAGCAGTGAAAATTTGAGTTACACAGGGGTTGCAAGAATGCAACCCCCATGTAACTTGAGGGTTTACTGTAGTGAGCTGTGCTGGCATGGGCCAGAAGGGGAAACACTGAATCAACACACATACTCAGCTCCATTGGCCCTGCCTGTATTGTGATGGTGCTGGCTAATTATCTTCTCCTCTCCCTTGGCTGGGTGAAGGGAGCTGACAGCCACTATGGGCCCAAGGGAAAAGTGGGAGGGCGGCCTGGCTCTGTGCCCCCAGAAAGGGTTGGGCCAAAGGTGAAATGGGCATGGCTAAGGGCATTCACCCTTAGCACCGCTGGGACCGTGGTGCTGGGCCCCCCCCAGCAGCGCCACCTGCACTTCAGAGGGGCCTGGGGCTCCATCCACTGCCAACATAGCAGCGGCGGCAGTGGCTGGAGCTCTGGACCTCCCCAAAAGGCAAGGCCTAGGGGCAGCTGCCCCCTTTGTGCTCCGTTATCAGTGGGTCTGGCCAGGTGCAACCATGGCAAACAATTGTGCAAGCAGCCCACAGCGAAGATACAGTTCCTGGCTCTGTGCTAGAATGGTCTTCAACAGGTCAGTGAGGGATGGGGGGATGTGTCTCACTCATTGCCTGCCAGTGGATGCATCTATCCTCCAGATGTAAGTGAAGTTTCAGCCCCTGTGTACAGCACCATTGCGGTGGAGCTCCCAGCTCCCAGCGCCCTCACCAAGCTGATGGTTAATGCTGGTACCAACGAGAATCTAATTCTAGCTCGTATGCTTGCAATCTGGAATGCATCATAACCCGTCACTAAGAGAGTAAGTGCCACTAGCTGGAATAACTTGCCTGCAGCTGATTTTAACCGAATACCAGCTACATAACCTGTCTGGGGAACACAGATGCGGCTTGTGTTGTATTGTGTCTGGTGTGTGAGAGGAAATGTTTAATGCTGGACAATTTGAGGAGTAGGGCTAAACTACTGGGTGATAGCATCATGGCTTTTCATGAGGTGGGCTGCAGCTCTGCCCAATGTTCTCTTCCATGTAGGTTTTTATGCTGAAATCTCCACTTCAAAGTCTGAGCGCCTCCCGCTACTGCATTCAAGTTTGCAGCTCAGAGAAGTCAAGTGCGGTTGTATGAATAACTGGGGAAGTAAATGGGCTTGGATTTTATCCTGCTTCATCTTTCATGCTGGTTTTTCCAAGGGATCAAGGAACTCTTTTCTCTGCTAGGTTGTGTTCTGGGGTGGGAGTTGGCAGAGGCACAAGGGTTTTTCCAACACTTGGACTCTATTCAAAGGATTATTTTGCTTTCGTGTTGTTTTTGCTCTTCCGGATTTTAAAGTCTCCTGGTGTGCTTCCTAGCTTGGGACTTTCTGCTGTGACATGCACAGGCAATGAACCTTCAGTGAGGGAATTTGAGATAAGGTAATAGACTTCAAACGTCTGTTTGAGCTGAAGGTAGACAGTAGTTCTGCCTGTCCTCACAGCTGCCCCCCATTCAAGTACTTTGTAACTATTCTCCTTCATCTTAAACTTCGTACCCTGTTGAAATGGATAGCTTCTGTGCAGACATCTGGGCCAGGGGGGCCTAGCAGAGTAAGTCCAGTCAAATAAATGGCAAAACTCTCATGTACTGGTCGAGCAGAATCAGATCCATGGCTGGAAAGAAGAAACCGATTGTGGTTTTTCCAGCATCTGTCCTATGTCCCAAAAAAATGAAGAAAATTGAAAGTGAACTGTTCGAAGCACCACAACATTGTGGCATTGTTTATGAACTGCTAACTGCAGCTGCACAATCCTCCTTGATACCTAATGCAGTGAGTGGTACATTGAAAGCCAGTTAAATATTAACGCTCACCAATGTGTCTTTCCTGGAATCTGAACCCATTTACAAAGAGGTCGTGAATTACATATAGGTCTAAAAGGACCCCTCCAGTGGGCCACACTCTGGCATTACGCGAAGCTTTGAGTGCTAAAGGGATGCTGGTTTAATTCATTCATTCCTCAGATTGCAGAAACGAAGCAGTCGTCGATCCCCAAGATCGAGTCTCCAGAGGGATATTATGAAGAGGCTCAGCCATATGACATCTCTGTGAATGGTATGTCAAAGTGGGGTCCCTGCTTTTCACAGTTACCATTAACTACAGAGGGGTGCAGAGCTATGTTTGTGGACGCAGCTGAACAGAAACACTATACACAGGCCCGCCGACATGCAGGGCAAGGAGGGCAACTGCCCCAGGGCTCAGCAATTCGAAAGGGCCTGGGGCTTCCAGCCACTGCTAATGTGAGAGAGGAAGCAGCCAGATCCCCAGGCCCTTTGAATATCCACCAGAGTGCCAGCTGGCATTGAAGGGCTGGTGTGTGTGTGTGTGTGCGGGGGAAGTCACTCCCAGCCCTGTCCCTTCCACCCATGGCCCTGCCCCTTCCAGGGGCATGGAGCCACACCCCTTATCTTGTCCAGGGGCCCAGAAATTCTGTCCACCCCCTGCCCAGACAGTTCTTTGTAACTGATGGTGTAAGTTTGACCCCTGTGGATTTTTTTGTCATAAGAAGGGTACATTTATGGTTTATAAAGGATTAAAAATGACTAGTAGATGTTATATACCTGCTATAGACAGAAGCAGTATGTATTACAGATGGCCATAAACACATCAGTATAACATATTGTAAGTGATGATGGATTCTCTGTTTCCTGAGGTCTTCAGATTGAGACTGGATGTTGTTCACGAAGAGATGCTTTGAACAAATACAAGTTGCTGGCCTCAATATTGGGTTAACTGTGTGGGATTCAGTGGTTTGTGATACATATAGAAATACATTAGAAGCAGGAAGCCTGCTAAAAAAGCAGTGGGGCCCTTGGATGATAAAGATATAAAAGGAGCGATCAAGGAAGACAGTGCCATTGCGGAGCGATTAAATGATTTCTTTGCTTCAGTCTTCACGGCTGAAGATGTTACAGAGGTTCCTAAATCTGAGCCAGCCTTTTTAGGCGACAAATCTGAGGAACTCACTCAGATTGAAGTGACATTAGAGGAGGTTTTGGAATTAATTGATAACCTGAATAGTAACAAGTCTCCAGGACCAGATGGCATTCACCCAAGGGTTCTGAAAGAACTCAAATGTGAAATTGCGGAGTTATTAACAGTGGTTTGTAACCTATCCTTTAAATCCACTCTGGTACCAAATGACTGGAAGACGGCCAATATAACACCAATATTTAAAAAAGGCTCTAGAGGAGATCCTGGCAATTATAGACCGATAAGTTTAACATCAGTACCAGGTAAATTAGTAGAAACACTAGTAAAGAGTAAAATTGCAAGGCACATAGAAGAGCACGAATTGTTGGGCAAAAGTCAGCATGGTTTCTGCAGAGGGAAGTCGTGTCTGTCTAATCTATTAGAATTCTTTGAAGGGGTTAATAAACATGCGGACAAGGGGCACCCAGTGGACATAATATACCTAGATTTCCAGAAAGCCTTTGACACGGTCCCACACCAAAGGCTTTTATGTAAATTAGGTGGTCATGGGATAGGAGGAAAGGTCCTTTCATGGATCGGGAATTGGTTAAAAGACAGAAAACAAAGGGTTGGAATAAATGGTAAATTTTCACAATGGAGGGGGGTAACTAGTGGTGTTCCCCAGGGCTCAGTCCTGGGACCGATCCTGTTCAACTTGTTCATCAATGATCTAGAAAATGAGGTAAGCAGTGAGGTGGCAAAGTTTGCAGATGACACCAAGTTGTTCAGGACAGTCAAAAGCAAAAGGGATTGTGAAGAACTACAAAAAGATCTCAGCAAACTGAGTGATTGGGCAGCAAAATGGCAAATGAAATTTAATGTGGGTAAGTGTAAGGTAATGCATGTAGGAAAAAATAACCCAAATTACACGTACTACATGATGGGGTCAAATTTAGCTACGACAGATCAGGAAAGGGATCTTGGAGTTATAGTGGATAGTTCTCTGAAGACATCCACGCAGTGTGCAGCGGCAGTTAGTAAGGCAAATAGGATGTTAGGAATTATTAAAAAAGGGATCGATAATAAGACAAAAGATATCATACTTCCCCTATATAAAACTATGGTACGCCCACATCTCGAGTACTGCGTGCAGATGTGGTCTCCTCACCTCAAAAAAGATATATTGGCATTAGAAAAGGTTCAGAAAAGGGCGACTAAGATGATTAGGGGCTTGGAAAGGGTCCCATATGGGGAGAGGCTAGAGAGACTGGGACTTTTCAGTTTGGAAAAGAGGCGATTGAGGGGCGATATGATAGAGGTATATAAAATCATGAATGGTGTGGAGAAAGTGAATATAGAAAAATTATTTACCTTTTCCCATAATACAAGAACTAGGGGACACCAAATGAAATTGATGGGTAGTAGGTTCAAAACTAATAAAAGGAAATTTTTCTTCACACAGCGCACAGTCAACCTGTGGAACTCCTTGCCCGAGGAGGCTGTGAAGGCCAGGACTCTATTAGGGTTTAAAAAAGAGCTTGATAAATTTTTGCAGGTCAGGTCCATAAATGGCTATTAGCCAGGGATAAAGTATGGTGCCCTAGCCTTCATAACAAGGGCAGGAGATGGATGGCAGGAGATAAATCACTTGTCTTCTGTTCTCCTTCTCTGGGGCACCTGGCATTGGCCACTGTCGGCAGATGGGATGCTGGGCTTGATGGACCTTTGGTCTGACCCAGTATGGCCATTCTTATGTTCTTATGTTCTTATAGGAGGTCAAACTAGAAGAGCTAATGATGCCTTCGTAAAATTTGTTAAACCTACAGATATATTGGACTTAATAAATGCTTAGATTGTTATAGAACCACTTTTCATACATTATTAACCATTCATATATAGCCTTTATGCAAAGTGTGACTGTTTATAAACAGCAATGATCAACACCACTAGACCACCGCCTCTTACTGTACTGCATACCAGAGTCAGGGAATGCAGAGTTAAGGATAACAAGTGAGGCTGTGTATTTGGATCCAAATTCATGGCCGTAATGTTAGTAGTTCTTAGAGCCATCTGTGCAACACTAAACTTTAAAGATTGTGACACAGAAACAAAGTGGGGGTCGTTCCTTGAATTTATGCGGGGTTCCTTTATTTTTACAGTCATGTTTTTGCAGCAAGGACTGTATCCTTTTGTGTGTTGGTACAGCACCTAGCACAATGAAGGCCCTGATCCTGATGGGAAGCCTTTGGAAGCTACAGCTTACTCCACCTCATGAGAGGCAGTAGCCATGTTGGCAGGACACGCTCTTGCACTCACAGAATCCTAGAAGATTAGGGTTGGACGAGACCTCAGGAGGTCATCTGGTCCAATTTCCTGCTCACAGCAGGACCGACCCCAACTAAATCAGCCCAGCCAAGGCTTTGTCAAGACTTACCTTAAAAGCCTGTAAGGAGGGAGATTCCAGCATCTCCCTAAGTAGTCCATTCCAGTGCTTCACCACCCTCCTAGTGAAATAGCTTTCTAGAATATCCAACTTAGACCTCCTGCACTGCATCATAAGACCATTGCTTCTTGTTCTGCCATCTGTCACCACTGAAAACAGCCTGGCTCCTTCCTCTTTGGAACTCCCGTTCTCTTCTGCAGACGCAGTGTATGTCTACACTACATCAGGGATCAGTGCTGCAGAGATCAATGCACCAGCCATTGATTTATTGCATCTACTTTCCTGCACCATGTAGTGTCGACCAGGCCAAAATAAGCCCAGTGCTTATCTAGTGCCATCTATTTGGAGGTGGAGAGGGAAGGGTCAGTATAACTACATCACTTGAGAGATGTGGATTTTTCATGCCCCTGGGTGATATAGTTATACTGCAGTAAGTGTGTAGTGTAACTTGGTCATAGTTTGAAGGTAAGGTGAGTGACATAATCAGGTGCAACTGAGCTGAAGTATTAGTTTCTGTTTATCACATTATCTGCATCAATCTCTGTGTTTAAATCAGTTCCTTCTTTGCAACATGGTGTGATGGGTTTAGTCACAGACCTCCCCTTGAAACTATCACCTGATGGGTTGATCATATCACTTAGCTCACTTATCTGCCTACTGAGGCACTCCACCACCCTGTGCAGCTGAGCCAGAACATCTGGGCTCCCCCTGAAAAGGCACGGAGTTGGGTTTATGGCCAACAGCAGAGCAACACAGACGCAGACGAGAGCAGCTCATCTCCAGGAAAACTCAGTCACGGGGACTTGACACAGCTGCCAGGTGCACTGCCCCTGTGAGACCAGAATCCAGGATAAATTCATCTCACGGTGCATAAAAATTTTATGCAGAGCAAGCTCAAAAGTTGTTTCCTCCCTTTATCAATGAAAGAGAGAGTTGCACAGCTGTTACCCCTTCCCTCAGGCAACAATTATTTTACAGGGGGTTTAATGGTAAACAAAGGTTATTTTATTAAATATAAAAATAGTACTTAAGTGGTTGCAAGTGATAAAGGATCAAAGGTGGGCTTGGATTAGTTTCCATTTCTTCCAAATCACCATAAGTTTGGGGAGGTGCAGATAAAATCTCCAGGATTGTCTGATCTCTGTAATGAGGAAGCCAGATTTGAGTTTGCAAAAGCTCACCTTGGATTGATTGGTTTCTAGGTGTCATCTAAAGTTAGGAATAAATTTAGTTAAATGGCTGAAGTGTTGATGGAGTGGAAAGAGTGTGTATGTTGTCTAAGGGCTGAAGCATAAGGCTTGAGTAAAGAGAACTGAGTTTGAATCCTGCCTCTGCCTTTAAATCTCCTTAGGCTTGATTCTGCGTCCTGTGGGGATGGAGTTTTGTTGTTGATTTCAATGGTGTAAAACTGGACCCTTTGTCCCTCGGGTTCCCCATCTATAAAGTGAGGGGTTAATATCACTTATCTCCCTCCTGTGGGATGACAGAAAGTGCTTTGAGATCCTGGGGCAAGGATCCTAGATAAGTGGTGAAGGGGCAGGGAGGTGCCGTCCATCTCTGTTATTGAGTTTGTGAATTTAAGCCTTGTAGCTCAAAACCAAGGGACATAGTAAAATAAAACAAGAATAGCAGCACTAATGCAATAAGCAAATATGTTGCCAGAGAAGAGATATCAAAGCCAATCCTCCAGATGGGCTGAGGAGCTAAGAGAGTCATGTGACATCAGAGGTGGGACAATGTAACAAACTGTGGAGCAGTGAATTAGAATGAACCTAGTAGAGACTGTCTTCTTAGTTCTTATTGGTCTACCTCTGTGCTGCATTTGGATAACTGGGTGGCATGACAAGAAACAGAACGGGAATGCGAGTGACGATGTGGCGGCCTAATTAATGATCATTCAAACTGAAATTTTCATCTGCACTAGTTGGGTTTTAATTTTGGTGGTTATTTTAAAAGCAGTTGCTTAGTTTATGGGGAGCCAATGTAAAATGTTTGCTGAATCTATCCTTCTGGTTACCATTTCATTCAAAACTTGCTCTTTCCCTCCAAAGGTGGGACGTTAATTGCTCAAAGGCAAAGTTTGAGAGTGATCACTGAAGGGAGACTGAATCCTTGTTCTCCATATTTGTTCATCTGGGGCTTTCTCACTCTTTATTTTTGGTCATGACTATGCAGGTATTCTTGCTACACTTGCTGCCTCTGGAGCCAGGACAGGGTTGCAGGGTACCTAGGGAGTAATTTATGCCACAATAACTGGGGCTAGGGCAAAGCCTGAACTTTCAGCATTGTCTCTTGATTTACTATCATTCTAGCAGAGAGGATCACCTCCCCAGCCTATCCATTTCATTACCACCAGCACTCTTCCCTTCCGAGCATGGATGGCTAACCCACGCCATTGGCCACATTGTCATCCTGGCTCAATACTTTTCCATTCCACAGGGAGAGGAAGGTCTTCAGATACTTTTTGGTTTTTTTTCTGCAAATCAGTGTTTCATTCCTTATCAAAAGAGTTTTTACATCCGAGTGGCACTGTTTTCATTGATGAAGATGTTACACCCAGCACAGGGGCTGATTGTTAGCTGGTGTAAATAGGCATAGTTCTCTGGAAGCAGAGCCATGCCGATTGACACTAGCTGAGGATCTGTTCCAAAGTCTTCTAGGAGGTAAGCTGTAGAACGGCATGTACCTGGGAAAGAATGTAATAAGATAATATGAAATAATATAATCGTCATCTCTTGAAAGCTGAACTGCAGCTGGATTTTGGGCCATTAACAAGGTATCTGTGGGCATTCGGTGAATTTTGAAGTGGTGATCTTTCTTTTGAGAAATAAGCTAAATTAGGGTTTCTTTGCACGGATCATCTTTGCACTGTTGGAGTTGTTTTGTAAGACAATTGGTAGAGACTTGGGAAGCAATATTGTGGTATCGCTGTGGCTTCTGAAGGAAATATTTTTATTTTAAAAACAAATACAACCTACCTTACTGAATAATGCTTCAAGGAATCACACAATAAAGTCTTTTAACTACTTTCTCAGTTTTCTTCTCAAAAATGTCTACAGTATTAAAATGACACTGCACTTGAGTGGACATTTGACTAAATCCTAATGAGAGAAACATAATAAGATCAACAACAAGAATTCCTGTGGCACCTTACAGACTAACAGGTATTTTGGAGCATAAGCTTTCGTGGGCAAAGACCTGCTTCATCAGATGATGAATCTGACGAAGCGGGTCTTTGCCCATGAAAACTTATGCTCCAAAATATCTGTTAGTCTGTAAGGTGCCACAGGAATTCTTGTTGTTTTTGCAGATACAGACTAACACAGCTACCCCTCTGATAATGAGATCACTATCTTAATCCTGTTCAATAGGGATGAACGTGCATAAATTAAATTTATGTACAAATTTTGGGGCACGCCTCTGATGGATCTTTGTGAAACCCACTAATAATGATGGGTGGCTGGCAAGTTACATCTGTATGATGAACACCTAGGACCTGTTGCAAATCTCATGGAAGTTGGTGGCAGTTTCTCTGTTGACTTCAATGGACTTTGAACCAATGGCTAGCCATCTTTACCTTCTGAAAATCTTCACGACTGATATGCATCAGAGCTGAGTAGCACTCTACATCATGGTGGAATTTTCAGTTGCGGTCAGCATTGGCCTCTGCTTTCCTTTGACTGGTGGAGCTCCCTTTGGCTTCAGTGGAATGACAGTTAAGCCAATGCTGAGCAATCTTCAAATCCCACTCTTTATTAAGAACGTCCTGGACAATTTTGTATTGTTCTTAACCAAACATAAACACAATCCCCATTATTTCAGGCTGTAATTTATTACTAATTGTTACTGCTACCATTTGACATTGCTTCATTGGTGCTAATGCTCAAATGTATGTCTTGCCATACTTTCCATGTTGTGTCGATATGGCTGTTGGCCTAGAAGGGGGACAATCAAGTGATGGTCCACAGGCAATTAATCGTTGCTTGTCGCATGGCCTTACAGAGTTCATTTTTATGTTTGTGAGGCAAAGGCTGTCTTGGCAGGGACTGGACATCATTTGCAATCACACTGCAGGTTTGGTGCTTTCAGCTTCCAGAGAATATAAAATATATCATTGGAAAAATACACCCAACATCCCCTAGAACATTGCAAGAAAGCTCTTAAATTGGAGACCATCTGAGAGAGAGCGAGAGAGAGAATATCAGGCACAAAACATCAATGCAACACATTGAGCCAGCAGGAAAAACTGGATTCTGGGAGATAAAATTCCCTAAGAAAATGGCTGTAGGAAATCTTTAGTAAAGTCATGGGGCAGAGCTGCTGGTGACTGTGGCATGCTGTGAGGATGTCCTGTTGCCTGATGGCATGCATGAGGCAAACAGGAATTGCCCCCCAGAAATATGCTTGGGGACCAGCTTTGCCTTTCATTACAGAGGACGGGGAAGCAGTCAGCAGCTCCTATGAATCCTATGATGAAGAGGAGAGCAGCAAAGGGAAGTCCGCAACCCACCAATGGCCATCCCCGGAAGCCAACATTGAGCTGATGAAGGATGCCCGCATCTGTGCTTTCCTCTGGAGGAAGAAGTGGCTGGGACAGTGGGCCAAACAGCTGTGTGTCATTAAGGACACTAGATTGTTGGTAAGAAAACACGTAACCTAGGTTTTTGCTCATACTAACCTATTGTCTCAGACTGGGAGTGGGAGGTGGCGTCTCCAGGGGTGAAAGCAGATGCTGGGAATTATTGATCCACCCTGCTCCAGGCTCAGTGCCTCTTGCCCCCTAATCAATCCTTCAGGGCTGGGGGTCCTGGGACACTGGTGGTGATTTATAGGGCCTAGGTGCTCCTGGCCGTTGCTGTGGCAACTGGGAACCCTGGGCACTTTCCAGTTACTGGGCCCCAGGGCAGGTGCCCCTTTTGCTCCTGCTGGTAAGGTCCAGTTGTGCTAGGGGGCTGCAAATGGTGGATTACATTTATAACATTTGAAGCAAGGAGGAGCAAAAGGGATGGCTGCCCCAGCATCTGATGATTTAAAAGGGCCTGGGGCTCCCATCCACCAAGACAGCCATGGCCATGAAGAGCTGTCTGGGGGAATCTGGCCCTTGGCTTGCCCCTTCTGCCCGAGGCACTGCCCCTTTCAGAAGCTCAAGGAGGGTTCCACACCTTTCTGAGGACCCCAGCACAGGTAAGTCCTGGCAATTGCTTTCACCCCTGCACCTAACTCAGTGAAGGTTTTCAGACATTCCTTCAGTGCCTACATGTGTCTGTAGGCCCCTAAGCACTTTGAAAAATCTGGCCTCCCAGGTGCCTAAGTCTTTTTTGAAAGTGGGACCTGGGGTGCCTCAGGCAAGTCAGTGGTTTAGAAAATGTTACACGTGGCTTAGTGCTTATGAGCAAGTCAGGAACTTTTCTTCTAATCCTGATTCGTCCAATAGTAGCAACCCACCCCCCACCCCCCTGGCTCTTATTTTACTCACAACAAGTTGTTTAGATCCTGTAGAACCTTTTGAGATACAGTTTCTACGGATGATGCTTATGTGTGAGTCTGTACATATGTATGTGTGCTTAGGTGGGTAAACAGCTGTGGTGTGTGTGTGTAAAACATCTGGACACTGCTGCTGTAACTGAGTTGGGCCTTCTCTGCATGCTGTGCAGCCATTGTAGATGTACACGGTATGCCATTCGCATGGATGTTAGCAAATGAGTTATGGTGATTTCACCCTAGCTTTTAATCTCTTACTTCACTTGTCTCCTGCTTCCAGTGCTACAAGAGCTCCAAGGACCACACCCCTCAGCTTGACGTGAACTTGCTTGGCTGCAGTGTCATACACAAGGAAAAGCAAGTGAAGAAGAAAGAACACAAGCTGAAGATCATTCCGATGAATGCAGATGTGATCGTGCTAGGCCTGCAGAGCAAGGACCAGGCAGAGCAGTGGCTCAGAGTGAGTGGAGCTGTTACACTATAGTGGGCAATGTTAAATTAGCTGGAAAATAATCCACTATTACAGTGGAAGTGGGGGCTGTTCATTCCACTCTGTTCACTGCCTCTGGGCTTGCACTTCTTCACCCAGGGCTGAATTAACATGTGCTCTATATGGAGTACTCTACTCAGCGCTGATTAGGCCTCGGTTGGAGTATTGTGTCCAGTTCTGGGCACCACATTTCAAGAAACATGTGGAGAAATAGGAGAAAATCCAGAGAAGAGAAACAAGAATAAGCGAAACAGTCACAACTCTCCGGGACCGGATGGCATTCACCCAAGGGTTCTGAAAGAACTCAAATGTGAAATTGCAGAACTATTAACGGTGGTTTGTAACCTATCCTTTAAATCAGTTTCAATACCCAATGACTGGAAGACAGCTAATATAACACCAATATTTAAAAAGGGCTCTAAAGGAGACCCTAGCAATTATAGACCGGTAAGTCTAACGTCAGTACCGGGCAAATTAGTAGAAACAATAGTAAAGAATAAAATTATCAGACACATAGAGGAACATGATTTGTTGAGCAAAAGTCAACATGGTTTCTGTAAAGGGAAGTTGTGTCTTACGAATCTATTAGAGTTCTTTGAAGGGGTTAATAAGCATGCAGACAGGGGGGATCCAGTAGACATAGTATACTTAGATTTCCAGAAAGCCTTTGACATGGTCCCTCACCAAATGCTCTTATGTAAATTAGGTGGTCATGGGATAGGAGGAAAGATCCTGTCATGGATTGGGAACTGGTTAAAAGACAGGAAACAAAGGGTAGGAACAAATGGTAAATTTTCACAATGGAAGGCGGTAACTAGTGGCGTTCCCCAAGGGTCAGTCCTGGGACCAATCTTGTTCAACTTATTCATCAATGGTCTAGAGAAAGGGGTAAGCAGTGAGGTGGCAAAGTTTGCACATGACACCAAACTGTTCAGGATAATCAAAACCAAAGCAGACTGTGAAGAGCTTCAAAAAGATCTCAGCAAACTGAGTGATTGGGCAGCAAAATGGCAAATGAAATTTAATGTGGGTAAGTGTAAGGTAATGCACATTGGGAAAAATAACCCCAGTTATACATACAATATGATGGGGGCAAATTTAGCTACAACAGATCAGGAAAGGGATCTTGGAATTATAGTGGATAGTTCTGTGAAAACATCCACGCAGTGTGCAGCGGCAGTCAGTAAAGCAAATAGGATGTTAGGAATAATTAAAAAAGGGATAGAAAATAAGACGAAGAATATCTTACTTCCCCTTTATAAAACTATGGTATGCCCACATCTTGAGTACTGCGTGCAGATGTGGTCTCCTCACCTCAGAAAAGATATATTGGCATTAGAAAAGGTTCAGAAAAGGGCAACTAAAATGATTAAGGGTTTGGAACGGGCCCCATATGAGGAGAGACTGAGACTTTTCAGTCTAGAAAAGAGGAGACTGAGGGGCGATATGATAGAGGTATATAAAATCATGAATGGTGTGGAGAAAGTGAATACAGAAAAGTTATTTACTTGTTCCCATAATATAAGAACTAGAGGACACCAAATGAAATGAATGGGTAGCAGGTTCAAAACTAATAAAAGAAAGTTTTTCTTCACACAGCGCTCAGTCAGCCTGTGGAACTCCTTACCAGAGGACGCTGTGAAGGCCAGGACTCTATGGCTATGTCTACACGTGAAGCCTACATCGAAGTAGCTTATTTCGATGTAGCAACATCGAAATAGGCTATTTCAATGAATAACGTCTACACGTCCTCCAGGGCTGGCAACGTCGACGTTCAACATCGACGTTGCGCAGCACCACATCGAAATAGGCGCTGCGCGGGAACGTCTACACGTCAAAGTAGCACACATCAAAATAAGGGTGCCAGGCACAGCTGCAGACAGGGTCACAGGGCGGACTCAACATCAAGCCGCTCCCTTAAAGGGCCCCTCCCAGACACAGTTGCACTAAACAACACAAGATCCACAGAGCTGACAACTGGTTGCAGACCCTGTGCATGCAGCATGGACCCCAGCTGCAGCAGCAGCAGCCAGAAGCCCTGGGCTAAGAGCTGCTGCACACGGTGACCATAGAGCCCCGCAGGGGCTGGAGTGAGAGCGTCTCTCAACCCCTCAGCTGATGGCCACCATGGCGGACCCCGCTATTTCGATGTTGCGGGACACGGATCGTCTACATGTGCCCTACTTCAACGTTCAGCTTCGAAGTAGGGCGCTATTCCCATCCCCTCATGGGGTTAGCGACATCGACGTCTCGCCGCCTAACGTCGATGTTAACGTTGAAATAGCGCCCAACACGTGTAGCCATGACGGGCGCTATTTCGAAGTTAGCGCCGCTACTTCGAAGTAGCGTGCAGGTGTAGATACGGCTTAACAGAGTTTAAAAAAGAGCTCAATAAATATTTGAAGGTTAGGTCCATAGATGGCTGTTAGCAAGGGGTAAGGTATGGTGCCTAGAGTTTTGTCAAAGGCGGGAGATGGACGGCAGGAGACAAATCGCTTGACCATTGTCTTTGGTTCACCTCCTCTTGGGCACCTGGCCACTGGCTACTGTCGGCAGATAGGATACTGGGCTAGATGGACCTTTGGTCTGACCCAGTATGGCCATTCTTATGTTCTTTATGTAAGAATGATTAAAGGTCTAGAGAACATGAGCTGTGAGGGAAGACTGAAAGAACTGGGCTTGTTTAGTGTAGAAAAGAGGGGACAAGATAGTGCTTTGCAAGTACCTAAAAGACAAGAAGGAGGGAGAAAAGTTGTTCTCCTTGGCCTCTGACGATAGGACAAGAAGCAATGGGCTTAAACTGCAGCAAGGGAGGTTTAGGTTGGACATTAGGAAAGATTTCCTAACTGTCAGGGTGGTTACATACTGGAATAAATTGCCTAGGGAGGTTGTGGAATCTCTATCACTGGAAGTATTTAAGAGCAGGTTAGATAGACACCTACCAGGGATGATCTAGATGGTGCTTGTTCCTGCCGTGGGGGCAGAGGACTGGATTTGGTGACCTCTCCAGGTCCCTGCCAGTTGTATTGTGCTATGCTTCTTTGTGGACAAATTAGGTACATAGCCAGGGCCCGGATTGGTAGACGAGGGGCCAGAATCATAGGCCAGCGTCTTTCACTGCCACCTCTTTGCCTTGCTGTGGGGATGTTGACCAGCACAGCAGCACCATCCGCATCAGCTCTACAATCTTAACAGAGACCAGGAGACGCGGCCCCAGGCTCGTGTTTGGCAAGCAAGTCCACCTTGCAGTAGTAGTTCCTCTACTGCCGGGCTGGGCCCACTTTCCAACTCCAGGTGTCATGAGCTGGCACATGGGATTACATAAGAACGGCCCTACTGGGTCAGACCAAAGGTCCATCCAGCCCAGTAGCCTGTCTGCCAACAGTGGCCAGTGCCAGGTGCCCCAGGGCGTGGACTGAAGACAATGATCAAGAGATTTGTCTACTGTCATCCACCTCCAGCCTCTGACAATCAGAGGCCAGGGACACCATTCCTACCCTTGGCTAATAGCCTTTTTATGAACCTAACCTCCATGAATTTATCTGGATTCAAGTTTGGAGTCAAGTTTGGCTCAGACAATCTTCCGTCTTGGGAGGGGGTTGCTGACCTAATCCGAGTGGCTGGCATTGCGATACTCCCTCCCAGCTTTCCTCAGGGCTGTCTCTTGCAACAGACTGAGAGAAGCTTACATTCGCCTCAGTGATGGGTTAGCCTGGCCCTGCCCGTACCTCATCCCCGCCTTCTTGGTGCTTCCTTGTGCTCTGCCTTGATTGAAAAACAGCGGTGCTGATAGCCACTGTGGGCTCTGGGGCAAGATGGGAAGGGGGCCCAGCTCTGTGCCCTGGAAGGGCCGGGCCAATGATGGAAGAGGTGGGGCTTAGAGCAGTCAGCCCTGCCCTACCCCCCCCACCCGCTACTTTTGAGTCACGTGGAGCAGTGGTACAGTGCTTTGCAGCAATTCAAAGGGGCCAGGGGGCAACAGCCCTCTTTCCCCCAACCCCAGCCCCTGCCAGCAGGCCTGCTGAGGAACACAGGGCCTCAGTTATTCCTTGCAGTTTTCTCATAGTGAAGAAGGTGATAGACGATAGAAGGACTTTGGTTTCATCGAGGTGAAACCACTGTTGCTTTTCTGAACCCTTCTGGGATAATTTTTGCAGGCAGGGAACTGCTCCACCCCCTGCTTGGATGCTCAGTGCTGGGCTCTTCAGGCTCGGTATGTCTGCTGGGAGGTGTGTGTGCTGAGATATCATTCCCACAGGGCCAGCAATGTCAGCTCAGCAGCCAAAGACCCAGCTCCCTGCCTCGTGGTCTGAACTTGAGGGAGGCTGTATTGTCAGAGAAAGAAGCGTCTAAAACCATCCTGAAGGGGTTTCTAGTGGTAGAGCAGGAGGAAGGGGTTAGAGAAGGCGATGGGGGGCAGAAAGCGAGTGTCAGGAGGCCGGGCAGAGTGCCTGTCTTTGCCACTGTCATAGGGATTCAGTGCACTGGAACTTAAGTTGCACACTCCCCTAGAAATTACTGTAGCTCTGCTTGGAGAACCCCATTCTATTGTTCTCCCCACATACACTAGCCCCATTCACAGCTGCAAATACTGCACACACGTGCTCTGGTTCTTTTTCATGTCCAGGGCGAGCGTGCTCCTAGAAAGCCCCCCGTCCCTGCCTCTTCAATGTTGGAGAACAGAGAGGACTGGACCTCCCCGGGTCAAGCTTTCCAGCCAGAATAAAGCATCTCTTTCGGCAAGAGAGCAGTGAACTCTTAGCTTCTGCCTAATCGACGTTTAATGGGAAATACTGCAGAGCCATAAGAGCATTTAATGCCTCTCTCTGTAACAATGTGTGGGAATGGTTTGTGGAGAAAGTCCCAAACCCAGAACTCCCGAGGCTTGTACAGGAAATGGAATTGCTTTATGGAAACTAACAGAACAATGAACCTTCACAAAGCTCAGTGATTAGCACGAAGCAAGCAGAAGAGCTCCGTTCACTTGCAGCCTTCAACACGCCCACTGGCGTGACAGAAGGCCAAGGTTTGCCCTCGCTTCAACCCAGTACAGCCCCTCTTGAAGTCACTCAGTTTGCAACATGTAAAGTCAAGACAGAATTTGGCCCTCAGAATTTCTGTTCATTTGAACTTTGTGGGCCAGGTCCTCAACTGCCATCACCCCATTGAAATAAATTATGAAATGTTACATGATTTACACTAACTGAGGACCTGTCTCTAGTGCTTTCAGTTCCCAGGGGTTTATGCAAATTTGCATCTTATTTTGCTCCTAGTGCAACCCTAGTACCCTCTGAATTTCAGAATCAGTTTATAGTCCACATGAATCCGAAACTTCAAAGGGAAATTCTGTCAAAATGGCTTGCTCCACCTCCATCCATGTCTGCACCGTACAAAACTGAGCTGTGTAGGGGTAGGACATCAAATCCTGATTCTGGTTTTGCTTGCAATGGGTCCCAGGTTTTGTTCACTGTGTGCTCCAGTTTCACTGGTGACTGAGCCGACATGCCCAATCACTTTGACAAAGCCAGTCTGAGGTCCAGGTTTTTAATATTAGGTGAATTTTGACATGGTGTTGAGCTTTGCTGCCTATGTTCTTCATACTTCTGAAGATGGTGAGCACCGGTAATTTAACGACTCTGAGCTGACTGCTTTGTTCTCTGTGCAGGTCATCCAAGAGACCAGTGGGCTTCAGTCTGAAGGAGTGGGTGAAGGAAATCAATACATTCCGGACTGCCAGCGTCTTAGTTACCTTAAGGTACAGCTAGTCTATTTAGTGGAGAACATTCAGTGTGTAAAATGCTTTAAATGTTTCTTTTGCAGCCTTCCCTCTTACAATAAAAAACATGCAGTTTACACTAGTACAGAAACTTTATCTGGGAGGAAGGAAGCAGAAACTATTATGAAGGCAATCAACATATTTTGTTGCTGGAAGAAGCCTTATTAGAATAATATTAAATTTCCTTTACATTGATAGAGGGAATAAGTTAACGTGTATCGTTCCTGAACTGCCATCTGTAGCATTTTGGTCCTGCCACTGAAGTGTCTGGTAGAGACCTATTATTGGATAGAATGATCCACTGTCCTGCCCTAGTATGCCTGTAGATATGATCCGACCTTGACCAGTGATTCAAATGCCACCCAGCTGCTTAGCCAAACGCCCACAGCTAGGTTTTGTTTTTACTGATGGGGCACATTTATACATGTCTTGGGGAAATATTTATTCCACACAGGGGTGGAAAGGATTAAAGGGATTATTGACCCTGACCCTAGTATAATGATTTGCCTGCATTGAAACTCTCCAAAAGTTTGGATCATTTCAGATACGGATTCAAACTTTGAAGCCTGGGACTGTTGCTAATACAGATCTGCAGAAGTGGGTCTTACCCACGAATGCTCATTACTCAATAAATAAAATTGTTAGGCTTTAAGGTTCTACAGGACTGCTTGTTTTTGTAATACAAATAACTGTTGGGAGTTTTGAGAAGCAGCCCATGGAGCAGCACAAAGGGGACATATATGAGAGCTGGGGACCTGGAGATTCTCCAGTATTAGACCATTGCAGTAGTGCAATAAATCCAATAAAGTATCTAGATACCATGGGGAGGGACACAGCATGTATTGCTGGAAAAAGGAGGCAGCAATGGATCCCATCCTTCTTTTAGAGAAATGTTTATTAAAAGAAAAAATTAAGAAGGCTTGGCTCACAATTAAAAGGAGAAATGGCTTTAACTAACATGATTTCCTTCTGTGATATTCACACCTTGTTCCCATAAGTATGTCTATGCTTCCCCAAATTTCCCTTGACCAGCGTAGAGATTCAGTCCGTCTCTTTTTTTTTTGCCAGCAAAGACATTCTTGGCTATGTTTGGTGGTGTTAATGTATCGCCTCAGCCTTTGGTGCTCATGTCTGGTCCTCATTGACAGGCGGAGATGTCTGAGAGGCATTCGGTGGCATCAGAGAGTGGGAGCAGCACGGACGGCCACCCAGAATTCATTGAAACAAAAGATGGTAAAAGCAACCTGTCTCTGGTGTGCTAGGAGCCCCCTTTGCTCTGTCTTCTTACCCTACAAAATCCACTGGGTGTGCGTTCCCAGGGGCACACATCTCAGTTCCCTCCACAGCACTCAGGTCTCTGTGCAGTAGTATTTATGGTACCTCCTGTGGTGTGAGCCCTCTCCTCAAGACCTGAGAGCAGCAGAGCCCTTACTTCCTTGAGGCCTCTGAGAACCTGAGGAGAGTCCCACTGTCCCACCCCCTCCACATTTCCTTCCCATGTCTCCTTATCCTTGTGGGCCTCTTTAGGTCATCCAGCCAACTAGCCTGATTATCGCATTCCCTCACTGCTTTCTGGATGAGGCAAAGGGAACTAATTTGCCTCCAAGTGTTGGGAGAGCAGGTTCGCCTGGTCACTCCCTGCGCTGTCACTCTGAGGAGAAGTTTGCCTGGATCCCCAGCCCTGCTCACTGCACTCCTTGTGAACCCCAACCTGACAGCAAACGAAAGCTATCAACACATTAATGTCCAGGTACAGGTGGAGAGAAAGGATGGGCAAGTGGGAAGGGTAGTGTGTGCAGACCCTAGCACAAGGAGCTAGGATACAATTCTGTCATGGTGGTCAACATTGTCATGGAATCTATGTATTTTGCCATTGATTTCAACTCTGCCATGAAATCTGCAGCATCAGGGTTCACATGAACACTTGGTTATTTTGTTGGATCAACTCGTTACTACCCTTTACACACGCTACCTCCTCCCAGCCTTCTGCACCCACTCAGTACCCCCTGGCCTTGCTCCTACCCCCATCTCTCTCCTTAACCAGTCACTGGGACCTGCCACTGGATCAGTGCCTCACTGGTGGATGATAATGAGAGGCCGGGCCCAGTGCTCTGGCCAATTGCTTGGCCGAGATCATCTGCATCCCATCCTGACCACTCCTTCAGTGACAGGCTGGGGAGAGAGACAGGAAAGGGGGCTGAGAGGACTGGCAGAGAAGTGGGTTGGAGTTTGTGTGAGCTCAGGGTGGGAAGCTAATTCCCCCCTAAGATGCGCAGCCATTTGTTTAGCCTCAGGATGCTGTGGGGATGAAAATATTAAAAAAAGAGACTGTGAGGAACTCAGATACTACAGTAAAAGGGGGTCATGAAATACCAAATAACGCATCCAGGTTATGTACAAATTAGAGCATATTCGCCCCGAGGTACCGCGGGGTGTCCACAGATTGTATTGTTTGTGGGGAGGACCTAGAGAAAGTGATGCATTTGTTTACTATTGCCTCAGTTTTGGCATTCACTGCTAGGCATCCTTTGTTTTTAAAAATATGCCTGCCAGCTAGTTTGGAAAGAGGCTCTTTATGTAACATTAAGGGCAGGTAACATGATGGTGCTGTGGCTTCAAAGGCATGACTCACATACTGTGTATTTCTCACTCTTTCTGTTAGTTAAGAAGAAGGGTACAACTGGCCTAAAGCTGAGCAACCTGATGAACCTTGGAAGAAAAAAATCCAGCTCCTTGGAGAGTCCAGAGAGGGCACTGGAAACTTTCAGTAAGCATCTGGAATGAGGTTAACATGAAACATAACCCAGAATTTTGTATTTTGAGCCTAGCACCCCAAAGATAATTGTGCTCGCACAAGCAGGTAGCAACATGAAGGCTGATGCAAGAGAGAGCTTGCCAGCCATCTGCCCCTGGAAACATCAGAGATACAAGGAAAAGGCCTTTATGCTTTCCTCCCCAGAAAGCAACATATAAAACATAAGGTTCCTGAGCACTCAGAGGAGAGAGGTTTGTGTGGGATTTAAAGCTTTGGGTGGACGAGTCTCCAGAGTTGTGGAGAAGCTTTGACTGAGGGCTGGTGTGCATGGCTGTTTCTGTTGGGTGTGAAAAATCTACAGCCTTAGGTCTGGTCTACACTAGGGATCAAAGCTGATCCCAGATATGCAATTCCAGCCACACTATTAGCATAGCTAGAATTAAAGTATCAGGATCGACTTTGTTCCCGGGTGTAGATCAGGGATCTTTGGGCTCGTGCGAACATCTCTTACTCCTCATGTTAGCGTGGAGTGCCAGAGTGGATGCCTGAGCCCAAAGAGATCGATTTTGCCGCGTCTTCACACAAGTGGCAAAATCAATCCCTGGAAGATCCATCGCAGCACACCGACTCCCCCTCCACATAAATATAGACATGCCCTCAGAAATGTAGTTCAGCTGACCTACTCTCTGGTGTAGACAGTGTCAGGCTGACGGAATAATTCTTCTGTTGATCTAGCTGCCACCTCTCGGGGAGGTCTATTCAATGCAAAAATAGGAAAACCCTTCCTGTTGCTGTAGTGAGTGTCTGTCTATGCCAAAGCACAAGAGCAGCACAGCCATGTAAGCGCAGACACAGTTCACGCATTCACAGTTTGTTTGCCACTCTGAACCTAACCTGAATTCCAAAGATAAAAGTGACCAGCTGTCCACCCAGAATGTACATCACAGCAAAATTTAGCTTCAAACCTTTGCTATTAACCTGTGTAATGAACCTTCCAGCTTTGAAACCAGCAACCTTAGAATGAGCTGTGGATCTGTTCACATACTGGCCCAGCGGAGGTTTGAGGTGTGCAGGTGATTCCGAAGCCCAAGTGCCAACGGGGGTGGAAGAAGTTACTCAACCAGCCTGTGCTTGCTTGCAGGTTACCTGAACATATTAGTGAACAGCCAGTGGAGATCCCGTTGGTGTCACATAAAAAATGGTCATCTCCATTTCTACCAGGACAAGAACAGAAGTAAATCTGCACAGCAACCTCTGAGTCTGGTGGGCTGTGAAATTATTCCAGACCCAACCCCTGACCATCTCTATTCTTTCCGTATTCTGCACAATGGGGAGGAACTAGCCAAATTAGAGGTATGGTGATTTTTGTTTCTCAGATGAAGTTGTTGAGGTAGATCAGCCAAGGCTGCCATAAAGATTCCTACTGCCCTGCAGGGTGAACTCAGCTGAGTAACATTCAGCTCCTGCAGAAGTAACTCTCTTTAGCTACTACAGGACAGCCAGGATATTTAAGTCTGCAGGGCTGCTGCTAACTGGAAACAGTGATGTTCTTTGTATTCCGATGAATGCTAATTCCAACAAATGCGGGCATAAAATCGTGCAACTCCATTGACTTGCCATTCCTTTGCACCCATTAGGTTCTTGCCCTGAAAGCACAAGTAAACCTACTCAGGTCTGCTACTTTCACTTGCCTGTATCCCGGACTGTTTATCTCTAATCTTAGTTCCCTCTGACATCAGTGTGATTAGAGTAGGAGGAGGACAATGTGAGCAATTTCCTGTATTTTCCAGTGGGTGGAATATTTATAGCTAAACAACAGGCTTGAAATGACTGCCACAGGGCCCAAAGGTGTTTTATTTAGCTGACTGACCACTGTAGGTCTGAGGTTCCCAGTAAATCATAGACTATATGTCTGGTAGCAGATGTACAAGCGAAAGAGGTGCTTGGAAACAGAACAGCAGTTTGTAAATTGGGTCAGACTGAAGTCTCAAGGCCCAAGCTGGCTGGCTGGTATGCAGACAGCACTAGAAGGTGGCACTAATTTTACTGGGGTAGGAGGTGGAGAAAGGATAGAAGCTCAGTATATAGATACAATATTTTGCCTGACATAACAAAAACTCCTCTTACTTTTCAGGCTATACCTGGTGGCTTTTGTTAACATGTCTGTGCAAAAGTTGGTTTGGAGTCACATGAGTTTTGCTTTGTTTACTGTGCAGTGTTGGGATTCAAGCAGGGAGGCCGTACTTGCCCAGGTTTGCAGCATTTCAGGCGGAAGCCAGCTGAACCCAGGAATTCCACAAGGTTCTCCCCTAGAAATGGTCTTGAGCCTCAGAATTTATATTGGAACTGAGAGCACCCCAAACTTTGAACTGTGGCTCAAGCTGTTGGTGAACATGGAGGATTTCAGGGTGTCTCATTGCAAAGACATGATTTTAGGATGCATTAACAGGTGTGTCATGAACAAGACACGAGAAGTCATTCTCCCGCTCTACTCTGCGCTGGTTAGGCCTCAGCTGGAGTATTGTGTCCAGTTCTGGGCACCGCAGTTCAGGAAGGATGTGGAGAAATTGGAGAGGGTCCAGAGGAGAGCAACGAGAATGATCAAAGGTCTAGAGAACATGACCTACGAAGAAAGGCTGAAAGAATTGGGCTTGTTTAGTTTGGAAAAGAGAAGATTGAGGGGGGACATGATAGCAGTTTTCAGGTATTTAAAAGGGTGTCATAAGGCAGAGGGAGGGAACTTGTTCTTCCTTGCCTCTGAGGATAGAACAAGAGGCAATGGACTTACATTGCAGCAGGGGAGGCTCAGATTGGACATTAGGAAAAAGTTCCTAACTGTCAGGGTGATCAAACACTGGAACGAATTGCCAAGGGAGGTGGTAGAATCTCCATCACTGGAGCTATTTAAGAAGAGGTTAGATAGATGGCTTTCAGGGATGGTCTAGAAAGTGCTTGGTCCTGCCATGAGGGCAGGGGGCTGGACTCGATGGCCTCTCGAGGTCCCTTCCAGTCCTACTCTTCTATGATTCTATGACACAGGCCTTTTTCTAACGCCTGGTCTGGACTGGGGTTCAGATTTCAAACCTCCCCACACACCTGAGAAAGTGGCTGTTTTGGATTCAGGGTTTTGATTTAGGCTCATCCAAACCCATGAATCAGTCTGAGTTCTCTTCAAGCCTCTGCAGATTTCATTGCTAAAGTTTTGTGCAGGTGTTCTAATACTAGCAATCTTGAAAGTCTTTTCACTGACCTCTACTGGCCAAAGATTAAAAAGTCGGTCTTTCCTCTGCAAAACTGGAGATTGCCTGAAAGACTCCAGCAAGGGTAGGGCTTAGGCAACTGGAAGCTCCTCACTGCAACAAGCTAATCACAGAATCGTAGGGCTGGACGGGACCTCAGGAGGTCATCTAGTCCAGCCCCCTGCTTCAAGCAGGATCAACCCCCACTAAGTCATCCCAGACAGGACCTTGTCAAGCTGGGACTTAAAAACCTCGAGGGATAGAGAATCCACCACCTCTCTAGGCAACGCATTCCAGTGCTTCACCACCCGCCTGGGGAAGCAGTTTTTCCTAATATCTAACCTACACCTCTCCCTCTTCAACTTCTGACCATTACTCCTTGTTCTGCCATCTGACACCACTGAGAACAGTTTCTCACCCTCTTCTTTAGAGCTCGCCTTCAGGAAGTTGAAGGCTGCTGTTAAATCACCCTTAAGTCTTCCCTTCTGTAAATCACCCTTAAGTCTTCCCTTCTAATCTGAGAGCCCCAGTCTTGGCAGGAAGGTAAATGAGGAATTGCTTTTAGAAATACTCTGGTTGAAATTATAATGATGCCATCTGTGTTTGGAACCCTCAAGTCTTGTTAACCTGATTCATTTCCAAGCACTGCTGTTTATTTACCCTAACAGACAGACACAGACACACACATACACGCAGCCCACCCCCAATACATCTGTACTTTGCCTTCTCTTCTAAACCATATTAAGCATTTTGGAAGCTGGGGTTACAGCCTGAAAACTCTGTCTCTTTGGCTGTGTTGTAGGCCAAGTCTTCCGAGGAAATGGGCCATTGGCTGGGCCTCCTGTTATCAGAGTCAGGCTCCAAAACAGACCCAGAAGAGTTTACCTATGATTATGTTGATGCGGACAGGATTTCCTGCATCGTCAGTGCGGCAAAGAATTCATTCTTGTAAGTCACAGTGGCAGCACTTTGAGCTTTGGAAAATCCCTTGCTCTCATATGAGGGAGGGTAGCAGGGAGAGGAAGGACGACCAGCCCCCAGCTGGAAGTTGGCTGTGTGACGTGCTCCGTCGCAAAGGAAGAGCAGATCACGTTCTGCTGTGCAGCTGCAGACACCTAGCTGGGCATGAGGGGAGGAAGCAGGGCTCGTTCTCTCCCACTGTCACTTACAAGTGGGACTGATGACAGGGGACCGTGAATTGCCCTAAGGATCCTCCCTGCCTCTGCCACAGAGGATCCCCTGGCAGTGGATCAATTTGGGGGCACACTCAGGAGGGCATGTAGGGGCAGGCTGGAGGCTCCACTGCAGCATGCCGACGTCCTGACATGGGTGGGAACACAGGGACACCTGCAGCCTTTGAAAGCATGTCCTTGTTGGTATTTACAGCTTGATGCAAAGGAAGTACTGCGAACCCAACACCTATATTGACAACCTGCCAAAGATGAGGACAGAGCAGGAGGAACTCTACGACGACGTGGACCTGCCGGAGGTGACCCTGGCATGGCTTTGGCGGCAGCCGTCTCCTAGTTGGGCTCCCCGTTGATCACTTTTCTTAGAGCAGCTGAAAGAGTTGTTTCAGAGCTGGTGTGATTCAGCAGTGGTGCTGATGAGCCTGCTGAATCCAGATGAGGCGGGGGATGTGGTGAGCCTAGGGCATCCCCCGTTAAACACCTAATGTCATTGAACCCTGTGACCTGTAGGGGGCAGGCTGGCACCTGTTTTGGGTCAGGGACCACCGAACTACGGAAAAAAAATCAGTCAGGGGCCACACAAAAGTGAGGTGCAATAACAAAAGCCAGACCTCACTGAGGTACCTCACTCGCCTCCTGTTTCAGACCCAGGGCAGGGAGAGGGAAGACCAAGGTGCACAGCTGTACCCAGACCAGAGTAGCCCTTCTGGGGGACCAGAGCAAGTAGATGTTGTGGAGCCCCCTCTAGGTTCTGGGGTGGGGCCAGAAATGAGGAGTTGAGTGTGAGGGAGGGGGCTGCCTGGCAACAGGAAGAGGGTTTGGGGAGGGGGATACAGGAACAGGCTGGCATGGGGCTCTAGGAAGGAGGTGGGACCAGGAGGCCTGCAGGGTTGGAGCACCAGTGCCAGCTGTCCGACGCAGGGAGGGGCCAAGCCCTGAGTCTCAGGGGCTGGATCCAGGCAAGCCACAGGCCGGATCCAGCCCACTGTCTAGAGGTTCCCCACCACTTAGTGATGGTCTACTCAAGACAATCTCACACCTGGATCTTTGGCTAGCAGGGCAGCAAAATACGTCAGGGTTAAAGGATAAAGGCAGCGTGAATTGCAGATACCCGTCTTTAAAAGGGAAGAGATTTCTAACTGAACAGCCCGGGCTTACTTCAGCTGTGCGGGGTCGGGGGGGGACGGATTTTTTTTAAGCATCTACTGAAAATCAAACTCCCTTTGCTTTCTGGGAAAACCACCCAGAAATTTGCTAAATCTTTCAGGAAGGTTCCCCTATCTGCCTGGCGGAGTGCGTGTATCTGCTTGCTTATTCAGACAGCTGTAACTTGGACTTGCCTGGCCTAGAAAACTGTGTGTGGAATGCAGAGGCTTTCCTCACTGGCTTCCTTCTTTGAATTCAGCCCAGGATGGTCACAGCTGAGAACTGTTACTATTTAGTGGCTGTTTGCAGGCCTGTGTGAAAAGGGCTGGCAGTCTCAGTCTGGAACCTGGACCATTGCAACTGGCTGGAATGGCGACAGACCATGAAGATGGGCTCTGAAACAAATGGTGGCTCTCGGCTTAGGATGGGCAATGTGGAGAAGTTTGTTGTTCTTTCCCATGGTAGCCCAGACCTGAGAGTAACAACAAAGAGATTTTCATTTACTATGGGTCTCAGGCCAGCGCTTTTCCCATCACCAAATTCATTAAAGAAGGGGGCATTTCTGAAAGTACCTAAATCAGGCATGGGCAGTAATAACGGGCCCAGGGACCGGACATGGTTCACCAGGGTTAGCCCCTGTTGGGTCACCAAATGCTTTATTTATCTGTGCATCCACAGATACGGTTGCTTGCAGCTCAGGTTGGCCATGGTTTGTTGTTCCCAGACACTGGGAGCTGTGGGAAATGGCACAAGCCAGGAATCACTCTCTGCAGCTCCCATTGGCTGGGAACAGCAGTCCACAGCCACTGGGAACTGTGAGTGGCCATACTGGCAGATGTGCAGGTAATTAACCCTGCAGTGGGGCTAACCCTGGTGAACCAAGCCCAGCTGGTGGACCACTTATTGCCCACCCCGACTTAAATCCTACGAGGAGTCCAAGTCCACTGGCTTTCAATGAGACTTGGGGCTTAGATGCCTCAATTACATCAGCGCTTATATAAATGTCACCTCAAATCATCCAAGTCAATGTTATTGCTTCCTAGAGTGAGACTGAGATTGTGTCTGCCAGCGGGGTTTAGTCAGGATTATTTTCAGACTGTACTTTTTCTCTTGCAGGAAGAAATTCCCCAGAGTGAAATCAAATGTGAAGAGGACCAAGACAGAGTGTACCTAGATCTCACTCCAGTTAAATCCTTCCTGCACTCCTCTGGCAGGAAACAGCTAGAGCCGTCACCTCCATGCTCTCTTTCTCTGGAAGGGGCCACAATGGACAGTGTAACAGAAATGCCCCTATTGGTGAAGGAAGCAGAGCCGTGTAGAAAGTCAGTGGAAGTCCCAGAGCAGGTGCTGTAACGAATCCAGAGGCAGACCTCATCCATTGATAAGTCCCTACTACCAATTCATTCCTAATGTTTTCTCCTCTCAACAGACATTTCAGGAGAAGACGGAGCCAGAAGAGCCGCCAACGCAGACAACCGCTGTCAAAATTCAGACGCAGCAGCTGAAAATCGCCTTCCCCCAGAGCAGTCCTGAGATCAAAGCTGCCCCCACAGACGTGGCCGGTCCGCAGCCAGTGCCGGCGCCCAAAGAGAAAACGGAATGGCCCAAGGTGGCAAATACAGGTGGGTCCAATGGACAACGTAACGATGCTGCTAAAGGGCATGGCGGGTGGGTGCAGGAAGACCATTGCTCAGCCAGCTGCTCAGATTGAAGGTTTTGTGTACAATCAACAAGACTGGTTGATTTTTCTGGTGGTATGTCATTGGCTAATGGTGAGTAAGGGGCTGACCCTGAAGGGCACTGAGTAATGCCCAAAGTTTTGTGCAGCCATTTTAGTTGGGCTCATTGATTTTTTTTTCCTCCTTTCATCTTTGGCCAAATGGCTCCTCTGCTTGGTGGCCTGAGCTGTGGCTCAAAAGGCGGCTGGCTGGGTGGCAAAAGAAAGAACCAAATGTGCATACTGATGAGTTTGGAGGACACCAGGCCAACCTGGTCCAAGTAGGTAAAGTGGAGCTGTACTGGACACTTGCAATGGTAGCTCTGGCGAGTGTGGATAAGGGCAGCAGGAGGTGTGGCAGGAGGCAGTGGCAAGGGGAAACGTGAAGACTGCCTTTGTGAGAAACAGTGGGTTGGTAACACCTTTGCTTAAAGCAGGAGAGAGGGAGGCTAGAAGGGCGAAATGAGTCTGCCTCTGAGCGGATGCACAGTTTCCAGCTAGCCTTCAGGAAAGGCAGGAAACCAGGAATGTCTCCCCTGGATTAATTTCCCAAAGATAAGGGGAACAAAGGAGAATGACTCTGACACGTACAATGGCTACTGCCTCTCAGAAAGGGTAACGTCTTCGGAGCGGGTGGTGGGCTGGAGCGTGGGTGGGAGCAGTTTTGTGTGATGATAATCCACAGCAACTAGCTAAAAACCCCTTTGTAAGAGATACTGCGTGTTATGCTGAAAAGGGGCTTGGTTGTGGGACACAACAGGGAGATCCTTGAAGTAGAAAACAGAAGGCATGTTAGACCTGGAGAGTCTGAGGAAAGAACGTTATGTTTTAAAATGGGTAAGGTTTTTCCGTTTCACAGGAATTAAACCAAAGGGAACACATCTAGGTTAGCTTTTGCAAGGCTTCAGTCCAGCGCTGTTCTGCAGACTGCTCCTTTTGTTTTACAATGCCTTTCCTTCTTTTATGAATAATTTGTTTTTAAGATGACCAAACACGTGTTCGATGAGTTACATACCCCCAAAGAGAACAGCAGCCCTGTAGCCTCCAAGGAAAGGCCATGAAAAGCAAAGAGGGCTGAAGCCTCTTCTCATGTGGTTCCTTGGTCAGACGCGGGCTCAGAAGATCTGTCTTGCAAGAAGCTGTGCCATCGAGAGCCCCTTGAAGGGGATAGGGCTGCAATACAAAGACACCTTTCATTTGAGTTCCAGCATTGTTTAAACATTTTGGATTTTCTTAAAAATAAAATCAAATGTTTGTTTTAAACTGAAAAACTGACACGTTGCATTTCCAAATGTCAAAACTAAATGTTTTTTTTTTATTTTTTTCTGATTTTTCTTAAACCACAATGATTTGGCAAAGCTGAGATGAATTACATGGAGTGTTTGAGTCTCCAAAACTGTATTTTTTTCCAGAAAACAGTGTTAGCTGACAGTGTTCATTGAACTGGACTAAGCTTCCCCCCATCATTAACATGGAGCCAGTATCTCATGCTGGTGTATGGGAATTTATTTATAGTTATAGCCCAGAAGCTGCATAGTTGTATATCAGACCTCAGTGATCTTACTACTTTCTGGAGTGTTTTGCTTTGCATTGACCGATACATGAACAATCTGGAAACTTTTCCCCTTTAGCTTCATCCATGGCTAAGCCAGGGTTTGCTGATGTATTTGCAGTGCCTGTAGAAACCAAACTGGGCAAGAACAGGATGGAGGCTGAGGTGAAGCGATACACGGAGGAGAAGGAGCGGCTGGAGAAAGAAAAGGAGGAAATCCGCTCTCAGCTGACCCAGCTTCGGAAGGAGAGGCGGGAGCTGAAAGAGACATTAGCTGGCTGCACAGGTGGGAGCCCAGGGGACGTTCCGCTCAAAGGGACAGCTGCTGAAAGTGACCAAGGCTAGGCTGGGCAACTTTGCTTGAGAAAACTGGCCACTGAGTGCCAGACCCTCCCCTGCGGTCTGCTTGCTTCTCCCATGAGCCTGTTTTATTCTACCTTGTTCCATTGACCCTGCTTCAATTCCTCTTTCTTTCCACTGTTGGTTTCTGCTCTCTCCATTGCCCTTCCCCCCCGATAATGGAGCCCAGCTCTGGGTGTGTGTGGGAGGGGCCGTGGCGGGGGGGGGCAGGACATTGGCGAGAGCACTGGCTGCCAGGCCTATGGGGTGGGATGCATGGCTGGGGCAGGCTGTGGGAGGGA
The DNA here is from genome assembly GCF_033958435.1 of Carettochelys insculpta. Classification (NCBI taxonomy): domain Eukaryota; kingdom Metazoa; phylum Chordata; order Testudines; family Carettochelyidae; genus Carettochelys; species Carettochelys insculpta. The sequence continues at coordinate 63,313,645 of NC_134143.1, forward strand.
GAGCCACATGCTGGGTATGGGGTGACTGTGGCGGGGGCAGGGTAGCTGCCAGTACTTCTCTCTGCTGGAGCCATTCCCGGAGCGCTCCGTTGCTCCTCCAGGCTCCAGCAGCAGCTCTTGTCTTCCCAGCCACACCCCCGGGGCTGGAACCTGTTACTGTGGGTAACTGGTCTTCTAGTGTCTGAGCAGCAGTGCTGACGGGACACTGCCAGGATCCCTGTTCGACTGTTCACCTGCCCCGCCCCCCCAAGCAAGGCAGCGTCAGAGAGACCTGCAGAAAGGGAATTGAACACTTCTGTGGGGGAGGAAAGAGGCGTCTAGTGGTCAGGGCCACTGACCGGGGGAGGTGGGGGGGGCAAAGGGGGCAGTTGCCCCATACCTGGGCTTTCAAAGGGGCCCAGAGTGCCAGCTGCACAGGGCTGTGAGGGAGTAAGGGGGGGGGAGGGGAAAGGGGGGCAGAGCCACAGTCTGGGCAGCACTGAGGGCTGAATGCCCCAGGCCCCGCCCCATCCAAGGCACAGAGCCGGGACCCCTCCTCTCTTGCCTCAAGGCTTCCAGCAGCTGTCAGTGCCACTGCCCATGGTTCAGCACTCACCCTGCTCCCGGAGGCACAGATGGCTCTGTGCCCCCTCCACTCCCAGGCACCACTCGGGGAAGCAGCTCTGCACGCCACCATTTCCCCCCACACGGGCCGGGGGGAGCGGCAACACACAGAGCCACTTCCTCTTCCATACCACAGGCGTTCCCGGATTAGGGACATTAGAACATAAGAACGGCCATACTGGGTCAGACCAAAGGTCCATCTAGCCCCGTATCCTGTCTGCCGACAGTAGCCAATGCCAGGTGCCCCAGAGGAGGTGAACCAAAGACAATGATCAAGCGATTTGTCTCCTGCCATCCATCTCCCACCTTCGACAAAAGGCTAGGCACCATACCTTACCCCTTGCTAATAGCCATCTGTGGACCTAACCTCCAAATATTTATCGAGCTCTTGTTTAAACTCTGTTAGAGTCCCGGCCGTCACAGCTTCCTCCGGTAAGGAGTTCCGCAGGTTGACCATGCGCTGTGTGAAGAAAAACTTTCTTTTATTAGTTTTGAACCTGCTACCCATTAATTTCATTTGGTGCCCTCTAGTTCTTATATTATGGGAACAAGTAAATAACTTTTCTGTATTCACTTTCTCCACACCATTCATGATTTTATATTCCTCTATCATATCGCCCCTCAGTCTCCTCTTTTCTAGACTGAAAAGTCCCAGTCTCTCTAGCCTCTCCGCATATGGGACCCGTTCCAAACCCTTAATCATTTTAGTTGCCCTTTGACACCCGGATCACGGTGAGTGCAGTGTAGTCCAGTGGGAGTTAGCAGCCTCGAGATCCACCTCTGGGCGTCAGGTCCCCAGCAGTAAAACGAGGCTGCACAGGGACCTCCTGAGGGTAGTTACATTGAGCGGGAGGCTCGCAGCTACGGCAGTGACGGAGGTGACCCAAGTACCGGAGATATCTGCGATCCCTGTAGCACTCAGCACTGACCTATGTAATGGCAGCAAGAGTGGGGTGGGGAAAGGTTCTGGGAATTAGTGATCTCATGCCACTCACTTAGCACTACATGCTGGTCGCTAGGAGGGGAGGGGCCCATAACTGATTATGAGGGGCCTGTGCAGCCAGTCATGTTGTATGGTTCAGAACAATCCTTGTAGACTACACCGGCTGTGCATGGCTGACACTGTCTCCCTGTAGTGGCTGGGCTCACTGAGGGCGTGAAACTGCCTGAGACCACCATACTCATTACAATGTCAGGTGTTGCTTGTAACACATGTATTTATCCCAGTCAGTGGGGCCAGCGCCCCCCGCCCCCCGTGAGCCACAGAGCAAGGCAGAAGGAGGGGCTGGTTCTGCCCCTCCAGAAGGGTGGGGGTGGGGGCGGCAAGGGAAGAAGGGGTATGGCCATACAGCTCAACCTGCCCAAGCTGAGCAAACCTAGTTATGGCCCAGATCCCTCCATAACAATAGAGCCTGCTAAGGTTGGTGCATAGCTAATTATGCTGTTACACTGTCTGCGGTCCAGCACATAAAAATGCACTGGCCTTCTCATTCGTGCTTGCGCAAGAGGCTTAGTTAGCCCCAGCTCGCTGGCTGTGTATTTATTTGGTCTTCCCACTCCAGATACCAGCCTGGTGGCCAACGTGGAGCAGAAGCTGAAGGAAATAGAGGAGGAGTGCAAAAAGAAAGAGAGTCGGCGGGTTGACCTGGAACTGAGCATTGTGGAAGTGAAAGAGAACCTGAAGAAAGCAGAATCTGGCCCGGTGACACTTGGCACAGCCGTGGACACCACACACCTGGAGAATGCAAGCCCCAAAGTACGTGCTGCGCTAAAGAGCTGCCCTTGCCTAGCAAAGCGGCTTGCGGCTAATCAAGGCCTGGCTCTGGGGACCTGCAGTTTTGTTTTTACATCTCCCCTGGGTTTAGTTAATTCAGAATACTCTCAGGAGGCAGCCTCAGAAATAGGGATCAGCCCAATGCTGAACCCAGAGCCCTTCACGTCTGCATTGTGGTTGAGGAGAGAGGAAAGATGCCAATTCCCTGCTCTGTAACAAGTATCATGCATGCAGAGGTGACCCATATATGCATGTGAGATTACATTAATCCCTACCCAGACAGGACAGAAGGGCCATGCACAGAGTGGGGTGTGGTGGGGGGTGGGGTGGTAAGTCCATTCTTGCCCAAAGCGTGCAAGGCTGGGACCACCATGGAATCACCACAGGTCTTTTGGGCTGGACACCTGCCCTAGTGTTTGTTTGGGTCTTGCATGGGGTGGGGTGCGGGGGCTGGAAGACAGTGAGATTTAACCATGACCAAGGGGTGGTGGATACATAGGAGCCCCCAGCCAAGGAGCCCTTGGAAGCCATGGCTGGAAACCGCCTAGCTGCTAGGAGTTTGGGGCAGGACAAGGGCTGCTCCACTTCCATACATGTTGACTCAGAGTTAGCCTTACTTAGTCCTGGGTCCCATGCCTGCAGAGCAGTTGGCAGAGTCAAGCCAGTCAGTGACCTCAGGCTGCACCCCACAGGGAGATGCAGGAGTAACAGCGGGATTACAGCAAGGAGGGGAAGAGTGGATGAGGAGGGAGGAAAGATGTAATGTGACTCATGCTGCTTGGAGAGGTGGCTGAACCTTTAAACAGCCTCCTCCACACCTGCTATCAGCCTCCAGCTGCATTACTGTGGACGACTCTAGTGCCCTGCCAGAGTCTGCAAAGGTATTTAGGCACTCTAATTTCAATGGTCGGTGAGGTGTGTAAGTGACTTCTGAGGAGCTAGGCCTGAAGTATCTCTGCCCCTCTGTTGCGCATTGGCAGATTGGCTCTGTGTAGTGTGAGAACAGATGCACTGTGAGATGTGCTGTGATACTGCAATATCAAAGGCCAGTAATTACCTACAGTCCTTAGAGCCAAACTCTGCCGCTTGTGGCCATCTCGGCTTGTAACCTTTGAGCGTATTGTTGATTGAGGCTAAGGAGCACAAGAACCCACCGTGTATTTGGTTGGTAAATATCGTAATTACAGACCAGAACGACCTGTTGGGTGCCTGGGTGTTACCCATAAAAACAGCCATAAAGGGGTCAGATCAAAAGTTGGTCTAGCCCTGTGGTCTGACTTCTGACAGTGGCCAATGCCAGGTGTGCCGGAGGGAATGCAGAGACACGGTGGCTGCTGGGTAAACCCCCGCTTGCATTATGATGTTCATGTCATTACAACTGCACCACTAGAAGTCACCCTCACTGCTGTAGTGATGCCTCGGCGTGAATGGGATTTTTGAGTTCTGCCGCACGGTTGTCTGGTTTCCAGCAAGTGGCTGCTCATGTGAAAATTTTAGTAACACAAAATGCCTCATGCCTTCCTTTTATTGTAAACACAGGTAAAAATGGCCAGCCTGGCAAGCAGCACAGAGCCCTCCCCAGTCAACTCTGCAACAGCTTTAAAAAACAGGCCTTTATCTATCATGGTAACAGGAAAGGGGACAGTGCTACAGAAAGCGAAGGTAAGGCACAGTTTAACAGATTGGAAAAGATGCATATACGCCATGGTCACCAAACTGTGTGTGTCGTCAGGTTCCGTATTCTTCTTTCAAAAATCCTTTGCCTCCCATCACTGAACAATGGCAGGGGCCTGTGATTGTTTTGCTTCGGTAACTGACGAGTGACACAAATAACAAAGCAGTTATTTGGCGCAGCTAGAGCCTAACGCATTTATTAGGTCATGAGCTTTTGGGAATAAGATGCACTTTGTCTACGAAAGCTCATGACCTAATAAATGGGTCCTCTAAGCTGCTACAGGACTGCTTGTTCTTTGTGAAGCTTCAGACTAACACAGTTACCCCTCTGAGATCATTTACCATGCAAGACCTGGTAAGAACCATTCTTCAGCCTTGGATTGTTCAGACCTGATTGGCCATGGTAATCGCTTTGGAGAGGCCTCTACATCTTCTAACTGCAACTTAACTTCCTTGCTATGGCTTTTGTAACACTCTTGGTATTTACCCAACCACGCTGAGCTGAGCAGGCTTGGTGCCGCTGAAGGCAGCATGCTGTGACCACCCATTAAAAATGAATCCGTTGCACATTCCCTTCTTCAGACGCTTGCCTTGTCTTTGAAGGACAGAGGCAGAAGGTGAAGACAGTTTATGGTGTATGCATAGGGCACAGGAGAAAAGCAACACAGCCTCCCTCAGCATCACTGGGCACTTCTGTAAGAGGATGGGTGGCCTCTGCTAGGCATTGGAGTGCTATGTAAATACTAGAGGCACACAGCGGGCAGGGTATTAACTGGGCGACTGGCACAATTCGCTGGCTGCTGGACAATGTGATGAGGAGGCCCCAGGACCCCAGCAAGGGGCAGGGCTGGGGTCAGCTTATTTTAGCCAGCCCTTCAGCGACTCTGATGGAGATCTGAAGGACTTGGGTCACTGCTGCTGTAGCAGTGACTGGGAGCCCTGGCCCTTTTAAACAGCAGGAGCCCAGGTCTGATCCCTCTTCCTCCCGCTCTGCCCACAGTCAGCCACCCTGGATAATATCTTTTAGTGAACTACCTTCTGTGGGTGCCAGAGACAAACTTCCAAAATACGTGGAGCTCTTTTTCAGGCTGGGGTAGCTTGAAAGCTCATCTCTCTCACCAGTAGAAGCTGGTGCAGTAAAAGATATTACCTCACCCACATCGTGTCTCTGATGTCTTGGGGCCAGCACTGCTAGCAGACAAATGCTAGGCCTTACTCATGGTGCCTATGTCTTCAGACGTGACTTGTGATTTTTTTTGGGTGGGTAGCAAGCTGTGAACACTGAGGCCTACCCAACTGAGGTGAAATGATGAGCCTTGTGAAGTGCTTCGTGGACTTTTGGGTTTCCCTCCCATACCCCATGTTCAAAGTCCCATTGCAGACAGGTGAAATGTCCCAATCAGACTCTGCCCCTTAAGACCATGTTAAGAAACTAAGGAACTAGGGCACCCACCTTCACACCTTCCCTAACATACTTTTCACATAGCTTCCCACCACTGAGCTCCTTTGCAGGGCACTATGCTGTAGGCCTGGTCCCTAACTGTGGGGCTGGCTCCTGTCTAATTCAGGTTACAAATGTGTCTGGGTAGAGGGCCCTACCTTCATAGGTGGCTACGGTGCTCTGTCCCATGAGCAGTGCCATAGACATATCCTAACCACTGTTCCCTCTAATCTTTTCCACCCCTGTGCAGAGTAAAAGTTTGTATGTGCACTACCACTAGAAACAAAACACCAAGCTGCGAGCACTCTGCTACTCCAGGTGGGCGGCATCTGAATCTCTCCTGCATGGCCGCACAAGTGCATAACGTACCGAGAACATTGATTTTAACCTCTCAGAACACTGGCTGAGTGAGCCTGAAACAATAGGGGGTGGGCGGAATGACTGTATTGGTGAATATGTATCGTACACACACGAATGCTGTTTGAGTCCTTCCTGAAGCATGAGCTTCACTGAGTTTGACTGGGCTTTTTTTCATTTTTATTTTTTATTTTTTTGGCAGGAATGGGAGAAAAAAGGAACCAGTTAGGACTACACTTTCAAAGGACTAAAAACAGACTGGAATTGTCCATCTGTGGCGCAGAGGATTCAGTCATTTGTAATCAACGGTCCAGGCTTTATGGGGCCAGCTACCTTGTCCTCTGTCACCACCCAGTGCCATTTGCTTAGAAGAAGTGATGGATTGGGATAGTGTCAAAAACAACCCTCTTCCAGCCCATTCCCCTTACGCAGCTGACAACACGAATGGCATCAGCTGCCTAACTGACTGATGCAAACAAGAATGCTACTGTACCTAAGGATGTTTTGTATATGTCTACGCTGAAATTTTATCATTGCATTAGTGATGTTTTTCTGTTAGTGGTAACTCCTGTAGGTGCACACTCAGAGAGGGGGTGGAGCTTGTCTTTATGCGCCTGTGCTTTCTGTACTCAGCCGTCATGCCCAGCCTCTGCTGCACATGCGCAAGTAGGGAAAAACCCATTCTACTGAAAAGTGAACCCTGCACAACTGAGTAGGAGGCAGAATTAGCCATGCACAAGTGGTGGTGGTGTGGCAGAATGTAGTGAAAGGGAGCTAAGCATACCCCTGCGCTAAACCAAGGCTTGAAACAGCTCAGATATTGGAATCATTCCCCCAGCCTATTGTGTGCCAGAATACAAGGAAAATCCCTACCCAAGAGTCTGCCAATGGGCAGGGTTTTAGGGCGTGGTGGCCTAGTTCACCCTCACAGCCCAAGAGTAAGTAAGGTTTATGGATTTTACTCTTGGGAAGACAGACATTTAAAATGAAATCCACACACCAGTCCTACTGGCGTCCTAGGGCCAGGCCCCCATATCAGCCGCTGGAACGAGCCTATTCCTTCACTGGCCCAGCTAGGTTGGATTAGATTTTTGTGAGCCTCCTGTCCTTGGTTCTATAGACCATCCTGCCAGTTCCACTAACCCCATGAAATTCTCTAGAAGGGACAGCCCCTGGAGCCTATTCCACAGCGTGCAAGGAGGTAGACAAGGGAATGCTCACAGATTTCCTCACCCCCAGTGTTTCTCCAAAGCTGAGGGTGAGCTCAGCCTTTAACACATGGCGTGGTCACCAGCTCTTCAGTGGTGCAGTTAACCCACCAGGGTCTGACAAGGGACAAACACACAAATGATGCCCCTTCACTATATATAGCCCATCCGCATGAATTGAACCACCAAGCTTCTAGGGCCAGAAGGGAGCAAGCTCTGTGGTCGCCCCTAGGTGGTGTAGCAGCACTATATTTTCCCATCTTCCAGCTTACCCAACTTTTTGATTAGCAGATTTAGCCCTACTCCTAGTTACAGCAGCTAAAGGTGGGGGAGGGTGGGTGATGGTGCTGTATTACCAGGTGCTTATCCAGCGTCAGCAAAGCAACACCCACAAGTGACCTGGAAGCTGACTCTCTATTCCAAAAGGTGGGAAATTAAACGCAAAAGGAAACCATGAAGGATGACTCCGCACTGTATACCCTGTGAGCTTCACATTTTTTGAACCAAGCCTCAGTGCTCCAAAACCGTGAAGCGGCCATTCTGCAGGGCCGGACCGCAGCAACACAATGGTGTTCAGCTGCCTTTCCCACAGTACTTTGCCCCCCGGACCATCTCCAGAAGATGATACTGGGGCTTTGCTGCAGCAAAGCACGTCAGGGAAGCTTCTGAAAGGCAAGACAAGGCAGCCCATTTGGCACCTCGTGCCAGGTTTGCCTTAGAAAATTATGGCCTTTATACAAGCATTGCTGACTCAGTCTTCGCAAACAAGGAGTGCATTCACCAGCTTCGCCCTCCCCAGAACTGCCCTCTGCTATGGTCATAAAAGTTAAGTAACCCTTACAAAGGCACAAGTGTGTTGGCAGGTGCAGTCAGACTGTACAAAATAAATCCAGATTTCTTCCCCTGCCCCCCCACCCCCACCCGCAGAGGTGGGGCAGTGAGCCCAGCAAACTCATTTTTCTACCCATCATGCATTTCCTGTCCCCTGCGAGCATCATCACTCCCTGCCCCCCGCCCCCTTTTTCTAACACACACATGCTCAACTTTAGTGTGTCAGTCATTGCATACAGCCCTGCCTGCTCACAGAATGTGTAGCCACAGCACACCCTTTTCCTGACCCAGTGGAGGAAACGCCCCTCTTACTTGCAGCCAGCACTGGCAAACAGCTGCTTGCGGCGCCAGGCCCTGGTGCTGTAGAGTGGGCAGCCTGGTGAATCCAGTCCTAGGCATCACATCCAACTTTTACCAGGGATTGAGAAGGTTATGCATTTTTCACAGCCTCCAGCTGGGTTAGGCTTGACCCAGGCGGTTTAACCAACAACAAAACAAACAGGGAATGTCTGTGCCAGTGTCATGGGCTTCCGACTTCATGCCAGTTTCTTGGGCATAACTGTGACCCAGCATGTGATACTTTTAAAAGATTTTTTTTTAAATAAAGGTTGAATATGTTAAATTAGAGGGCTGGTCTTTCAAATGACTTTGGTTGCTGTTTAGCCATGCCTGATGCCTTGCCCCAGTTGAGCATTCATATAACAAAATGTGTCTCCAAACAAATCCAGAAAGGGAAAAAATACTTAACAGCCCTTTGGTCCACTAGGGCTCAGCCTTACATGCACAGGACTGGAAGGGACCGCAGGAGGTCATCTAGTCCAGCCCCCCGCCACCGCTTCAAACACGATCAACCCCTTGAGGTATTCCGTTTGTGTTGTATGAAACTAAGGCCTGTTCTGCGCTCGGAGGGAAAAAAAAATATTTTTAGATACACCAATCCAGCTATGAGAATTGCAAAGCTGGAGTCAACTTAGCTAAATCGATTTTTGCCATCATCCACACAGCAGGAGGTCAACATCCCTTAGTCCGCATGACTGCCAGCAGTACCGGAGTCAACAGTGGCACAATGACAGTTCAGTTTAGTGCATTCCCACTATGTGTGTTAAATTGAACCCAGGAAAATTGACAACCAGTGCATCCATCTTCCCGTAAGTGTCGATTTACCCTCAGAGGAACAGCTTCACTTGAGCAGGCAGGGACAAACAAAAATCAGTTATACATGTGTGTGTCTCAGCGAGGCTCCACTGTACTCCAAAATTAAGTAAAACACCCGCTCTCCTAATTAAGAAGCGTGGTGGGTGTGTTTGAGGAAGAAGTCACTACTTTGTGAATATAAAATCCCCTCCTTTACTTCCTGAAACACTGAGCTGTGTAGCACAACAGCAACACACACTACTGGGTAAGGCCTAGCCCATCCATCTCTGCTTCACCCCAGTTGTGCTGGGTTCTTTGGTAGCATTAACACAGGCCCTGAGAAACCCTATCAGCACTGCTTTAAAGCTGGTCTATGTACAGATTGGTATAGCTTTAATTAAAAAAAAAAAAAAGAGACCCCCACTGGAAATAAACTGCTTTAGTTACACCAGCAAAACCCCTAACGTAGATGCAGTTAGACTGGTATAACAGTGGCTCATGGGAGCATAAATTATTCCTCTAATCTGCTGGCATAGTTTATTTCCATAGGTGTACAGAAAGAAATGGGCCTATTCCAATATAGCTTGTCACACTAGAAGGATTGTACTGCTTAATGACAGCATTATTCAAGCAGTGCAATTATCATGTGTAGGCAAGCTTTAAGGATACAAAATGGAAATAGGATAATGCTGCGCTCTCTCTCTCTCTCAGACACGGTTGGTTGTGGCTGTAAAGTGCTTTGCGACAGAAAGGCACGTAGCCATACAAATGAATTAACAAGCCCCTTACCATTCAGTTGTGCGTCAACTGTGATAGCCCAGAGAGGCTTAGCTACTGTACATGTATTATTGATGGACTGTAAGTGGGCGGAGAAGTTACATTTGACCTTCGTAAGTGATTCTTATCTTGTATAGACCATTTTTTTCCTCCACCTGGTGTTAAATGCCCAATTAATCATCTCTGGTATAAAGACAAACAAAAACTGCATCTCATGACGCACACTGGTAACAAAGAATGCAGCCAAGAATCCAGGCACAGGGCCTGACCCTTCAAGGGCCTCCTCCCATCAACAGCATGGTGCTCTCTCAGGAGAGCTACTTCCCATTATGCCAGTCTGAGGCCTCCTGTAAGTGCACTTGGCTGAGGAAGGGTTCGCAAGATTGGGCTCTGCAGGTGTCCTAACACACGCATACTCTGCAAATCCCACATAACAGGCTTAGCTCACTGCAGTATTTTGCCTAAAGAATCTTAGAGTTTGGCAGCCTAATGTCTACGTGTGTGTCGCGCTATTGCCAATCACTTGGTTATCTGCTAGAGTTTTAACTTGCACACTACCAAGTATTTGCATGACAATTCTCATCCGGTACAAAAGGCATTTTCTGTGACAGCCATGCCCATGTTAAACAAATACAAAACCATTAGCCTTTCTCCTCCCAGCAGAGTTCTGTGGCAACTGTATATGGTTCTACAGCAATGACATGTAGGGTTTTCAAAAGCGCTCAGTGATGGTGTGATTCCACTCCCATTATAATCAATGGTAAAGTTTGCACAGAATCCAAGCAGTGCTGATGCTGGCCACTGCTGAGTGCACCTGAAAATCCCAAACAGACTTCAATACAAAATCATTATTACAGAGGTGGCTACAAACAACTAACAGGCCTCTGATGCTGTGCAAATACATAACAAAAGGCAGTCCTGGACCCGAAGAGATTGAAACTACGTGCACATAGAGTGCATATGCAGATGTTTGTCCATCATCTACATATCTGTGCACATTGGGGCCCTGATCTAGTACCAATTGAAGTCAATGGGTTAGCAAAGGCTGTACAATATGTCAGAAGCAGACAGGACTTGTTCTGGAAGAAAAATCAATTGCTATAACCCCAGGGTAGGAGTGGGGTGCTCTTAACAGATTACTTTTACCAGCCCCTCTTCTTGCTTCAAAGGCAGTGGACAATCCTTGATGGACTACTGAGGCATCCACCAGTCAGACATTAATAAATCAGAGCACTGTCTGCTCAGCATTTTTGAAAATCTGGCCATTTACTCAGATGCCTCTATATAGATCTGAAGAGTCTAACTTCAACCCCTCATTGTTGAAAATTTTGGCTCAAATATTCATGGGTGCTGTTTAGGACAAGAACCAAATCACTCCACTTTATTCATGCATATTAGTTAAGGCTTAGAACAAACTACCTACATTGTGCGGGATAAAGCTGCCCATCTTCACACAAACAAAACTTCCCTGGGAAGTTTGAGTAAGGAATTGGTCCAGTATTTGTGACTTCCACAGGTCAACAACACAGTTCAAATAAGTTGTCTAACGGCTCATACCAGTTACTGCGCACAACACTAACTCCGTCACATTGCAAAGGCCAGACACCGTATGAGATAAAAGCAACCAGCAACCTAAGAAAAAGACAAAGAAACTGCTACTGACGAAGCAATGGGGGTGTTAACAAGATAGAAGCACCTTCTATGACAACTGAAAAATACAATCTCCGATTCAATAGTTACAAAAGGGCAAGATTTTACTTGTTTTAAAAGGAGGTCGGGAAAATACAGGTAACGCAGATGAAATGTATGGCACTTACCTCCCATTTTCTGACATGAGACCAGGCTGTACCACTGAAGTCACGGCATGACCAGCTGAAAGGATCATCCCAGTATCCTACAGCAAGAATAATTCCTGTTTCCCATTAGTTAGTTCCCAAACTTCCAATCACTCCCCATGAAAAAGCTTTTATTTTTCATTCTTGACAGGGTTTGCTGAACTTCCTGCCCACTCCTTGTTTGGTAAACTGTGCAAGGTTGGAACAATCTTGCAACCTGCAGGGGCTAAATATCTCATCAAGGACATCAAACCAGGCTCTAGATGTGAATTTTAAAAAAGAATCATGTATAAATTCTGAGCCACCTCCACTTTGTAACTAACATTTGCCAGATTATGGGACTGTGCGTTGCGCAGGACCATATTTGCTTTTTGTTTTAAAGAGAGAGAGGGACACACACACCCACACACCAGGAATTTAAATGCAGCTCATCAGTACTGTCACTGTTCAACCCCTAAGCTGACTGATTTCCCCCACTGCCCTCTCAACCCCGCCTAAACAAAATATTTTTCCCGTTTCACTAACTGATAGCTTAAAATGTGACAGATTCCAGACCCCACAAGTCCTTTCTTTTGTGCTAAAAACTATCCCTAGTCACACCTGCTGTGTGTCAGGCTCTATCCAATCAGTTTTATTTATGGCTGCTCATTTGGTAGAACATTGGTTCCTGTAACTGCACCATGACCACCGGGGTTTCTCTTGTACCTTCCTACAGCAGGCCAAAGATCCCAACAGGGCTGTCAGCTCTCATGGCCAGGTAAGACATCACACATCTCTTTGACTCCAAGGCAAAAATGCCAGGTAAGAAATGTTTACAGAGTCAGGCCTAGCATGCAGATGTTGTCTGTGGCCCCACGTATATGTGATTCTGTATGTAAAAATGATCACAGCAATGTGGAGCCTTTTTTAATGCATGGCTTACTATGAGCCAAATTCAGCCTGCCACCAGCAGATGAAATCAATGGGAGGTGCAAGAAATGGTATATTTGACCCACTATGTTAAGCTAGTGAAGAGTTGAGTCCTTGCCTGAATTACAATTTGCTGTCCCTTACAGTAGGAGTTCTGTCAAATTCTACTTGCTTCCTTGTGCATTCGTAGAAGGGACAGGCCTGATATTCAAAGGAACCAAGTGCTGCCACCCCCTTGACTTTGCTTGGAATTGTGGGTGCTCAGCACTTCTGAGCATCAGGCCCGATGATAGATTTCTGTGGTTCGCCCATTATCAGACAATTCTTTTGGAGTGGGGTGAACCAGGGATGAATTTGGCTCAATGAGTTTTTTCCACTACATATAACAGTAGCTCTTCTACAGCATCAGTAGATCTCAAAGCACTTTACAAAGGAGGTCAATGTCTTTCTCCCCATTTTAAAGAAGCCCCAAGGGGAGGATATACATTCCCCAGGGCAAGCAGCTGGCCAGTGACCAAGCCAGAAACAGAATGCAGGTCTCCGAGTTCCATCTATAAGGCTGCCTTTCTCTCTGTGATTGCATAATTTTCCCAGCACTTTCCTGATGTTGTATGGTTCTTATAGCTGGTTAAGAACACCATCTTCCACCCATCGAGACTGCTGACAAGATGTGAAACACTCCATTTTCACACCCTTGAGGACTGTTAGTTTTATGCTGTATACTACACATAATACCCACTGAAATGACAATATAAAAACCAAAACAAACAAACAACACCCCCGCCACTTTTTCAAGGAGCCGGAGCCAAGCACGAAAAATTAGGACATGCCAGAATTAAGTTTGTCCCAGTAAAACTCTGACACTTTAGATATGCTCATATTAACAGTGAAAATTAAATAAACAAACACACACACACATACAGAAAGGTTACAAATGTACAATCCAGGGATGTAATCAAGCTTAGGGTTCAGTAGATGGATACAGATCATCTCTCCACGCAGCACACATGTAGAAAATATCATCAATGCCAATGAGCCTGTGAAATAACTGGTGTGTTTTGTACATTGATGCTACTAGTAAAACATGGGGCCAAGTCACTCAAATGCAGGGAATTTTCTTTGGAACAACTGATGCTATTACCACGAGCCGTTAACGTTAATCTTTCTGGCTCTGTTATGTCCACAGCAGAACTGGAGTTTCTGCTTTCACTCTCTCCCAAGATGATGGACGCCATGAAAAATAGCAGTTTAGAACAGTTCAATAGCCCCAAGAGAGCAGGAGTGTAAGTTTAATAGCTTCACCGGTAACCCAATCTCATGATCCATTGAGCAACATATTCTGAAATGTGTTCTTTGCTAGGAGTAGTACATGCACCTCCAAAGTCATGGCCCAGCCTCTCCTGCCCCATGTGGCCAGGACTGCTAGCCTGCTGGGTGAGGTGCTGTCAGCTTAAAGCCACTACGGCAGCCAGAAGAGCTGTCTATTTAGGTTCTCACCCCTGCGGTATTTCAGCATTTTGAAGGGGGCAGTTTTACAGAGGTTATCCCCAGAGACTAGAAAGGGAGGATAGAACTTCCTGTAAAGCCCAGCAATGAGCATTTGCAGCACTCAGACAGGGAGCCTGGCTTTGGCCTGGAGAAGCCAGAAAGAGGGAATGGGAGGGAAAGAGATGGAGAAATATCAGAGAGTAAAATAGGGGCAAAGAAAGGAGGTGGGACAAGCAAGGCCAGAAGAAGAGGGGCAAACAAGAGTTTCCCAGAGGGAACTGATGGTGGTAGAAGTCCTTGTTAAAGCCAAACAGCAGCCAGGTTACACAGCATAATAAGGGGCAGTACATCCAGTTGATTGGAACCCCGTTTGTAACAAGGTCTGGAACCCTTTCAGTGCTCTGTCTGCAGCACAGTCAACACTGACAAATCTCCAGCCAGTGACAGTTTGCATGAATAAAGCACAGAGGATCAGCCTAAAGTGGTATCATTTACATGAACAACAATTCAGTAAATGCAGCTGTTTAACACACTGAATCCAAAATTAATTGTTAACTTGGCCCAGAATCTGTCCTCCCCGGTGTGCTTGGGCTACTCATCTCTAGGCTTTAAACAAGACATTTTTCAGCCATCACCTAGCATTAGATTTACATGGTAAACCAATCTGATCTTTAGGACTAAAACAGCCATCTCATCTATTACATATAGCAATACATGTATGAACTGCTGTAGCTCCGTTTTAGAGCTGTGAGAAGAATTAGCTACATTTATTACAGTATTTCAAGTTAAGGTCCCTCCTAACAAAAACAAAATGCAGCTGATAGAAATGCTTATAAAGACAAAGCACATTACATCACTCAAATGAACAGAAACAAAGAGCTAAGCAGAACATTGCAGCGTTTGGAAATATGTGAAACATAACGAAGGCCATCACCAGCTCTCATCTTCATTTGTCTTCCTGTGTTTATCCAATAATTCATTCTAATGACTGCAGATGTAGGAATATTTAACTGGGGCTTGTAAAGCGTGTGTGTAAATTACAGCCGGACCAAGGAAGCTGAACTGATTTACTGGAGCTGAGGACCTGGCTCTTTCCACAACCCTAGCTAGAGTATGTAGAGTCAGAGTTTTTATACCTTTCTCTGACCTCCTGTAACAGGCCACAGAATTTCACTCCGTTTTCTCTACCTAGTTTAGCGAGAGATCTCTTTTAGGAAGACGCCAATGTTCCCTGTAAATTGAGTGGTTGGGCGGCTGCCCAGGAGAAATCCAGGTGCTACCCAGCTGACCATCAGAGCACCCACAATCACTCACAGACAGCAGCATTTGGTTTTACTGGTGGTGCTGAGCCGCACATGCCTGGATGCACAGAACAAAATGTATCCCACCCAGGGATGGAATAAAAAAATTAGAGGGAACTCTGGAAAAACACCCAGTCTTGATTTACAGATCTGAAATGATAGAGTCTCCTCCACATCTGTTGGTTTGTGGGTTTTAATTACACTCGCTATTAAAAATTTGCACTTTAGATAGTTCCTTTAAGCAGTATATTATTTAGATTAACCCCTTTCTGCCCGAACCCCAAAATTGCTCCAGCTTGATCTAAACATCTGCTGCCAATTCACAACATACACAAAATACACTAAAATCTTGGAGTGGAAAGACAAAAAAAAATCAGTAATAAATATTTAAACACATCAAATAGTTAATTACAAAAAGAAAATAATATCGACTACTGATAAGACCAGCGGGCGTCCTGAGTGAACGTGGAGAGACATCATTTCAGTCTTGTGCCAGATGAAATTGTTCATTGAAATACGTAGTGGTTGCTTGCCAGATCTTCTCATATGTTAATGAGTGTACGCAAGCATTAGGGAAGAGAGAACTGGACAGGGAAACTGCCCCTTTCAGTGTCCTGACTGAGTCTGCCTTTTTGCACGCTCACGAGCTGTCTTAATCTGCTGCAAACCACTCAGATTTTGTTGCACAGGAAAGATTGTGGCAGGGAGTCATGATCTTGAAACATTGCCCCTGAAAATTCCTGGTATGATAAAAATAAACAAATTTTGAAAAAAAAAAAAAAAGGACAATTTCTCAATGCAAAAATCAAGACTCAATTCTTTGTAAGTATAAAGTATATTTTGGACCATGCTCAGAGATGCCATTGCAACAGGCATGCGCTGTGGTGGCAGTAGCCCAAATGAGGTCAGATGTTGTGGGGCAAGAGTCAGGAAATCTGGATTCTAGTCATGGCTCTGCCAAAATGTGTGAGCTTGAGCAAAACACGTAATTTGGAGGTTGTGACGTCCAAGGGGACGGAGAGGAATGAGGAGCTGTTCTCCACCTTTCAAATTGCTAAATGGAAGCAGGACCCAGAAAGAGCTTTGCTAAGTGGGGTCAGGCTCCTGGCATGGCAAAGAGGCTGATGGTACAACTAATGTGGAAAAACCAATGACTCCACCCAATACAGGATTACTTTTGCAAAAGCTCCAGAGGACTTTGCTTCGGTTCAGAAACCCTCTGCAAAAACTGCACCAAGACACTAGCCAGAGAATAGGCCAAGTCTCTGCTCCCAAAGCACTAGCCACCTCCCCTCCAGTGCTTGCTGAGACCACCTCCACTAAGACGATCCTAGGGTTAGCCACAAGCTCACTGGTTCCCCGTCTGAGAGGTTGACCCCTCTTCCTGCACTGCCAAACTACTCTGTGGGGAGGGGACAGAGAGAGGAGATAAGGGAGGGAAGGAAAAGCTTGAAAGTCTTCTCTGTTCTCGGTCAGAGCAAACACAGCCCCAGGTAAAACAGCACACGGCTGTTTCCCCCGCACCTCCCCAGTGCAGGTGAGGGTGTAGTGTCCATAGCCAGGCACAACCACCTGGCCGAGGTGCTCTTCTCAGGGTAGAATCATGGACCACCTGAGCCCCATGGACCTGCCAGTGGAGACCACTCAACCCTCCCACAAGTGGTAGGTGGAGCTTCTGGATGAGTTGAGAAGGGGGAAAAAACCCAACTGCTGCCATCACCACCACCACAGCCAGTGTTCCCTGTAAGCCGAGCACTTGGGTGACCACCCAGGAATGAGTCAAATGCCACCCAGCTGATTAGCAGAGCGACCATAGCAAGTGTTCCTATTGGTGCTGCCCATCTGCCCATGCCTTGGTGTGCATAAAATGTATCCCGCACATGGATGGGAGAAATCGGAGGGAACACTGACCATGGCCCGCCATGAGCAGAAGGAAAAGCAGACAGTGGAAAGCGAGAAAAGAAAGGGGGAGAAGGAGTGTCTCTTGTGCCAGGATGTGGCAAGGAGAGAGATACAAACAGCTGGAGGAAGGAGAGGACCATTGCTCCTGACCACAGAGCTGAGGCTGCTGCTCCACCCTGGAGCTCTGAACCACAGTGCCAACTTCCCATCTAACTGGGGATACTTGATCCCCACCCTCCACCCAGGCTCCAACTCCGCCCCTTCTCTCGATTCCACACTGCCTCTCCCTGCCCACATGCTCCCCCCACTCCACCCTCTTCTCTGCCCCCCTTGGGTGCTTTCTATCCCCATTTCTCTCCCTCCCAAAGGCCTGTTTGCAGTGGGTGGAAGGCACTGGGAGAGATGGAGAGGAGATGGTCAGAGGGGCCACCAGCAGGTGGGAGCCACAGGGTGGCAAAAGAAGAGCTGGCTGCCAGAGGGTTCTGAACACCCACAAATTTTTCCCTGGGGATACTCCAGCCCCAAGCACCCACAGAGTTGGCGCTTATGCTTGTAACCCTCTGAAAATGCGTAAGCCCTGCCCGGCGAAATTCACGGCCTGGTTACTGTTCAGTGAGCCTTACTGCTTTCACAGTCCGGTCCTTCCGAGCCTGGGCATTCACACTGGTAGCTTCCATTCTGGAGAACGCACACCCCCTCGTTCATGCACGGGTTAGGTTTGCACAGGTTCACCGGGCTTTTAGCCTCTGCAATAGACAAAACACAAGAAGAATGGCAGCGTCTGTCCCATCACCGAGTATTACCCTCTTCCACCCAGCTCCGTCATCAGCACTTGGGCGCGACAGTATGCATTGCCTTTGCATAGAAAGTCATTTGGATTTACAGAAAGGCATGGAAGGAAATCAAACAGCTGAATGGCCAGGAACCAAGTCATAGCCTGTACGGTTGTATGTGCACTGTGACAGCAAAACAACATCAGTTAGAGAGCCTTCTAGAGAAGGTCAGAGAAGATGATTTACTTTACTAGCCACCCTGAGTAAGAGTCTGGCGTGGATCCCACTAACATAAGGGCATCGGGTCCATTAATAGACACCCCACAAAACAGAGTACGACATGTTTCCTGTCCCAAGCAGCTTACAGATGAATGCCCCAGTCCTGCAGTCAGATCCACTAGCACAGAGCCCAGAGGTGGTACACAGGCCCTGAGAGAGACAAGACAGGACAGCAGCTTAGATTTTTTTTAAAAGGGCGGATAAATTATTGGTGGAAAGAAAGCTGGGAAAGACTTTGAAGCCGTGGGTTTTTAGAGGGGATTTGAAGGAGGAAAAAGTATGTGTGTGTGTGAGACAGAGACAGACAGAGCCAACCGGCTCTCCTAACATACAGCTCTCAGCAAGACTCTGCCACTTTTCATGCCATTTTGCCACAAGTACACAGGGTTAAGCAGTAGCATCTTAGAAGCCTCTTGGTGTATTGTAACTGGCGTTTCTGCAGTAGCATTTGAAAGCCTGTGAAATTCCTCAGCCAAACAATTAAGCAAGTGGCTTAGAATGTGGGCCTGCTAAGCGCTTCTCTTTTGTTCTCTTACAAGTCAGGGTGTCTGATAAAAGAGCACAAAATCAGTTCCTCTGTCCTACGGAAGTGGCTCATTTGCATGCTATTTCCTATCCTGATTGTGTCTGAATGATTATCTATCAGAGCCACTTGGGATTCCCATTCATGAACTTTCCAGGGTAAAGCAGAATACTGAAATGCACTGGTCAGTGCATATGTATGCCTGTGCCCTCAGTGGGGTGGTGCAGGAACTACTCAACCACATGGTTACATAGACACCCTTTCCCTCACTCTGCATCAGTCTTCTACATGCAGATGGTTCGTTATTTATGACCCGGGCCCTCTCTGTTAACTGTGTTTGTACAGGGCCTAGCAAATGGGCCACAATTCTTGGTTGGAGCTTGAGCACCATCACAGTAAATATAATTGGTAATAATTACACCACTGGCAGCCACTGGAAATTCTCTTTTAGATTAAGGGACGAGAAGCTAATTGTCTGAAACAGAAAACTCCGGCATTCAATCCACATTCTCCTTCGGAATGGCCGCGGAGTCAAATGGCCGTGGTGAAGTTACTTGAGAGCTGTGGCTTTGTTACCACACACAAGTCCATAACCACACAAAATATGCCCTATACAAGAGACTATGTGCACTTCTACTCTCCAGCCAACCGTCAGTGGCACATTTTTTAAGCAGAAGATTAACAGCAGGATTCCGTTACCAATGGCCAAGAACTGTGACCATTATTTAGGTTTTATACTGAGCAATTCACTGATCTGCTCCATTTGTCCAAGGTCCGGTCAACGGCGCACTGAAAACACCAGACTTTGATCCAACCTTCCTTTCACATACATTTATCATCAGATCCCATGATTTTCCTGCCTTTGTAATCACATGGCCTCCGGTTCTGTTATTACAGCTCCAGTAAAAGTTGAAATGACAGATATTCACCTGTCGCACTGCCTTTGTTCCTAACCTGGGCACTGCCGACAACTGCTACCTGCACAGGCGCATAACAGCAGCAATTCAGCTTCAGGAAATGCTGTGTTCTGGCTCTGTAACCAGTGACTTCCCCTCCCCGCTGCTTCTCCTCAACAGCCAAGGCCTAGTCAACACTTAAGCAACATTCTCTGCACTTAAGTGGAAGTTACCTCACAAGGCTATGTCTACACTACAGAGTTATTCTGAAATAACTTTGCTTGCATCTACACTATGCACATGCTATTGCAAAATGCATTTGGGATAGCGGGCGTGTTATTTCAAAATTGGTAAACCTCATTGCAGGAGGTATAGCGCCTATTTATGCTATTTCGAAATAGGTACTGTTAAAAGACCACAGACTAATGCTATTTTGAAATAAGCCATAACAGCATCCAATGGCACTACTTTGCAATAGTGCTGTGTCCAGAAATGCCATTTTGAAATACACAAGCCCCGCCCACACTCCACCCTCAGTAACAGACTATGAAGTTGAGTGCCTACAAGCACCCTGCTTCGAAGTTAAACTTCCCGGGAATGGAGTAAGGACTTCGAAGTTGGGCTAAGTTAACTTCAAAGTAAGGGAAAACGTGTGTAGCCTGTCTGCAAGGCTACTTAGAAGTAGTGCCTGAAGTTAACTTTGAAGTTAGTTCCTAGTGTTGATGCATCCTTTGTGTGTAGCTGTGTTATTTCAAAATAAAATATTTCAAAACAGCTATTTTGAAGTAAGGTCTTTCTATATCGTAGGTATAGCTACATAGACCTTACTGGCTTCTCTGAGCATGAGAGAATTTCATCCTCAATACATATTTTCCTGCTGCACATCAACTCCTATTATAAGCCACACAAAAAGGTCAGGATTTCCCTTGTTTCTACTGAAGTGCTAGCAACATAGCCCTGGCACTTTAATTCCATCCTACACTCCACATCCTCAATCAAAAAGACAAGGTGAGTGAGGGAATCTCTTTTATTGATCTTTTATCAGACTAACACATGGGATGTCATCTCACCCAGCTTGTCTCTCCAACAGGGACCAAGAGGGCTACAGCCATACTACATAACCACAGTTGAAGTTCACTCTTTTCTGCTGCATTGAGGATTCCCAAGCAAATACCAGCCTTCCCAATCTCTTTTCTTTAAAGGGCAGATGAGCGATTAGAAGGAGCTGATGAGGTTTTTAGGCTTATTTACAAGTTGCCAAGCATAAACATCCCAGGCTGTAAGGCAGGGAGGAATCTGCAGGGTAGGACGAGAAGGTTTTCATGGCATTTCAGTCCATGGGATGTCATTTTAATTGTAGGAATCCCCAGAAGTTTGCTGTCATGTGCAAAAAGAGAATTAGTCATGCCCTGAGCACCAATTGTTTCATGAGCCACTTTAAGTAAAGATAACTTTCCCTTAGGAACTTAAGCCATTCCAGTTCTTCAGTGGGGAAAGCATGACTCACTTGTCTTGTTGGGCATCCTTTCATCGTAGGGCCTGAAGTTCCCAATGAGACACCTACACTCTGGGTCAAACACTGAGGTCTTTACTTAGGCAAACTCCCACAGAAGTCAAAGAACTGACCCCGCAGGCACGAAATCAATAATAAATACTCAGCACATAGCAGAGGAAGAGATGGCTCCCTTCTTTTGGAACAGGGACCCCAAACAGCTAGTGCAATCTGCTTCCAGCCCACGTACTTCAGCATGTGAGCGATTTACCATAAAGCTGATCAGACTCGCTTCAACCCTGCCACACTCCCACTCTTTCCAGAATTTCTCTCTGTGTCATCACATTCCCTCACCTCTCCCACAGACAAAGCTGGGGAGGATCTGAAAGCCCTTTTCTTTTCCTCCCCCAAAGTGTTAATCATCATTTAACCTACATCAGTTTAACGCCAGCCATACATTCCTAAGGACTCTGCTTGGTGAACAGAATGCACTGACCCTTCTAAAATGAGCTGGTTATTCTGTCTTTGCAGCCTACGTGTAACTTTCTGATGGGCCAGCTTTTAAGCACTCACTCCCTTTTGGGATACAGAAAGTGCATCTCTGGAGATGAAACATGGATCAGTTGGGCCTCGTTTGATCTTGTATGCTTTTAGACCATTACAGAATGTTTCTGGGACCAGCTATAATCTTTTCAGCCTAACCGCCTTCCAAGTGGAGTGTAACCCCACTTCATCGCAACTTTACCTGCTTATTAAACATTTGCGTATCTGCCATCTCACCTTGCCAAGGCAGCTCTTTTAAAAGGTTCTTCATTCCTTCTTGCAGTGGAATTACCCGAGAGAGCCATTTCCCAGCTATTGAAAGATTTGTTCTTTATAGCTGTTACTGGCTGTGTCTACACTAGCACCTCCTTTTCAAAAGGGGGATGCTAATAAGATACTTTGGGATATGCTAATGAGGCACTGCAATGAATATGCACTGCCTTATTAGCATAATGGCTGCTGCAGCACTTCAAAAGTGCTGCTTTTGATCGCGTGCGGCTCTTCTACACAGGATCCTTTTTGAAAGGACCCCACAGACTTTAAAATGCCCTTATTCCAATAACCAAACAGGAATAAGGGGATTTCGAAGTCTGTGGGGTCCTTTCAAAAAGGATGCCATGTAGACGAGCCACACGTGATTGAAAGCAGCACTTTCAAAGTGCCGTGGCTGCTATTATGCTAATGAGGCAGTGCATATTCATTGCAGTGCCTCATTAGCATATCCCAAAGTGTCTCATTAGCATCCCCCTTTTGAAAGGAGGGGGCTAGTGTAGACACAGCCACTGTGTTTAGAAGGGCTATTCTCTCTCTGGGGATAGGCACTTACATGTCCCCCATCCCGGTAGTCACTGAATCCTCCCCAGGCTTTCCACAGTTAGTGGCCATTATATCCCTTCAGGGAAGAATCGCTCATTTTATAGTCAGGGAACTAAAGCACAGGAAGACAAGGTACATGTGCGAAGATCACAACAGATATCTGTGTCAGAAGTGGTAAGCGAGCTCAGTTCTCTCATGCCCTGATCAACTACCCCCCATCACAGAACCCTAGGCCTGGAAGAGATCTCAGGAGGTCACTAGAGTCCAGCCCCCCTAAGCCCATCCTACCCAATCACCCTTACTTTTTCCATTGTTTATTCAAATGATAAATATTTCTGTAGAGTTAAAAGCACTGGATTTGGCAACAGGGCTGCACTATGAACACAGCCAAGAGGCATGCAGATAAATTGAACCTCACCCTGTCTAAACACATGCCATAGAAGGGCAGATTGCCGAGGAGTTCCTGCAAGCAGCGCTGTTGGCTTGCTCAGCACCTTGCAGGATCAGGCCTTTACTGGTGAGCCGCATGCCTAAGCGGAAAAGCATTGCAACAGAACATACCTGAGTACATATCAAGTATCTCTGTGTGTTCTAAGAAATAAATAAATCACCTGTATTCTTCCCACTTAATAAAACCCCCCTCTAACTCTTTTGATCCACCTTGTGTTATTATCTTTACACTCACCTGCACATCTCACAGGCAAGTACAAAGAAATAATCCTTTATAAACACCCTAGCATGCTAAACGCTATTCCTTTAGTTCGTGTTCCTTTGATCATCCGTGGACACCATTCCACACGGAGTAATAGGGGCTTTACCCACTGATTTTCTGGGAGACTGCCCTACTCAGAAAAATGAGCAAAACTATTGTCAATCTGTGTGCGCAGGGGGCTCTTTATTACATGAAAGAGCCCCTTCTGTGCATGTCCCTGGCTGTCTGCTTGAATCCTCCAACAGCAGCACATCATTGACTAACCATAGAAGACCGTCAAGACCATTTGAAAAAGTGCCCCTAAATAACAAGGACCATTTGTAAGAAAGGCAGGTTTCCGTCACCCCACCTAAGTGTTCAACCTAAAGCTGCCATGGTTTGCTATTGGCTGGTAACTACAAGAGAAAGCAAGTCAGACGTGAGTTGCAAGGGGACAGAAGACAACAGGAAGAAAATGAGACTGATCTGGATCCATATGTCGCCAAAGCTTGCTGGGCTAGAGGACTCCCACAGTCAGCTGATGGGACCTTCTCTGCAGTCCATGAGGAACTGATCACTAGCTGCTTTGAAATATGTTCCCTTGTCATTCCCCTTGTAAGAACAGGTCGTGTGGGACATCCTACACATTTGAAGCTAGACTTAAACTCTCCTGTGCCTCCAGCACACAGAGCAAAACTGATTTAACCCTGAGAGGCTTGCAACAGGCAACTGCAACTGGGCAAACCAAACCTAATGGACTGGCGTGGGGCTCAGTGAAATCCTTGTGTAGCTCTGTTTTACAAGGCCATACCTTAAGAATGAGAACAGGAAGCCAAAGCCCATCTCACCTTCACATAGTCGTTCAACGACCAAGTCTTTGTAACTGTGCAGATCCTCATAAGAGGAAACATGTATCAGGTAGTTGGGAGAGCCAGCAATCCTCAGCAGCGTATCCCTCCGTACATCCCCAATCCCAATGACAAACACCGACACGCCACTGCTCCGCAGCTGCTCAGCAGGAACGATTGCATCTTCAGTGCCATGCCCGGCTGTGATCACAACCACGGCCCTGGTCACGCCAGGTCTCGCCCCTTTTGCAACAGTCATGACATCATCATGAATATGTAGCAAGGCTCTGCCCGTGGAGGCTGACCCGCCAATGAAAGGGACTTGGCTGATAGCTTGAAGAAGAGCTGAGCTGCTGACGTGAGCATCCAGGGCAAAGGCTGTACGAACCCGGCTGCTGTAGACCACGAGGCCTATCTGAGTGACGTCCCGATTGATATTGAACTGCAGAGCGCTACCAATGACAAAGCTCCTCAGCCGTGAAAAGTTCTCCCGGCCAACTCCAGCGGAGGCATCCAAAGCAAAAACCAGATCCAGAGACTGGCAGCCTGGAAAGGAGAGCAAACTTTAAGCCTTTCAGAATATAGTCATTACTGCTTGGACAGAGGAGAAAAGCCACCTGGTTCTGCTCTCAGCAAATACATCATTATTGATCGGTAATGAACTGCAGCATCATATGAAATGTCAGATTGCAATCTACAGCTCAGTATTATAGGAATTTACAGCCCCCTCATATCAAGCAGCTAGAAAAGATAATCCCCAGATCTACAATCAACACAAGTACCATTGCATTAAGTTACAATCCTCATTTCTTTTCATCTGTCACACTAGTTTGAGCCAAATGCTCCTGCCTTACATCCTGGCAAAAGTCACTGTGACAAGTGAGAACTTGGTGAGGATTCCCAGATGTGACCCTCCATTTAACAGAAAGTGAGATGATTAAGTCTGTGGGGATTCCACGTACTAATGAGATATGCACAAATGATCAGGGATGATGGCAATATTCATTCATACGTTCCTTGTCAGGCATTTACTAGTGTTGCTCGCAGAACAACAGTGGAAGATATCAAAGTTCGCCATCTGAAATGGACAGACCACAACATGAGGACAAACGAAGCACAACTCAACAACATCATCTGCTTCCTGAGCAAATGCAAGAAACAAAACATCATCTCCAGAAGACTATAGCTTTCTGGCCACTACATACCCCAAATATTCTGAACAGCTCTGCAGAAGGACTTCAGAAAAAACTGAGGAATCATCTCCTGCACCTCACATACTCCAGAAGGGCCCATTTCAAACGAGAAATCACCACATACTTCCATACACTGGAAGGAAAGAGGAAAAAAACAGGGAAATCTGTACATCGTGCAAGAAACACAAAACTACCCAAAAAAAAACCAAAAACAAAAAAGAAAAACCAAATCTCCTCCTCCATGGACACTACACAACAATCCAACATCAACAATTTATCAAGGCTACCCTTGAATGGAGCTACATTATCCATACTTTCCTAGGGTCTGAAATTCTGCGCCACCACATATCCTGATACCATACTAGTATATGGAGAAAGAAGAATTTATGCACCAACTCCACCTCAAAACAATGACGCTATCACCCACACTTACCATGCACCAATCGACAGTCATAAGAAAAGAAAGAATCATTTGAATGAACACCCCACAGAGAGTGAAAACACATACTAGATCATTGCACTGATTGCTTCAGGAAAAAATAGACTGAAATCCTTAAAATCTCATCTCCTCCAATCGCTCCATTGAGCCGAGGATGGCTATACAGTCTATGAAATTTAGCCACCAGACAGCAATCAAACCAGTAGACAAAGGGGTTACCAACACAGTTCTCACATTCAGTGACTATGTTAACAAGGCCAATTGACAGCTTTCTGACACCACCTACTATAAAGAACTCAAAGAAGATCACACACCACAATTCAGTCAGAAATTTTAAAATATTATCAAATCCTTCCCCAAATCACAAGAGAAACTCAACAGCCTCATTCCCCACAAATCTACCTCAGAGATACTCCACCATAAGCTTCCCAAGATACACAAACAAGGGAACCCAGGCAGGCATCATACCTGGCCCTGGCACTCCTACTGTAGGAAGACCAGGACTCATAGAAGCCACCTCAGCCCAGTTACACACAAATCTTCCTCTGGACGACAACCAACTTTCTCCAGAAACTCAGCAGAATTAACAGCATACCTCCCAACACCATCCTTGCCACTACAGATACCACCTCCCTGTACACCAACATTCCTCAAAATGACAACATCACTGACTGCTTCAAATATCTCTGGGACAATGGATGACAATCACATATCCACCCATACATATTGCCAAACTCAAGTCATTTCATCCTTAACCAAAGCACTTTTATATTTCACAACAAACCCCTGGTATGTCAACCCCTTCCTGAGCCATCTGGGAGGAAAAAAATTCTAGATAAAAGCACTACAAAACCATTGACATAGCTGAGATATATTAAAGACATTTTCATCCTCTGAACAGATGATCCCTCAGATTTCCACCTCCACCACTCATGTGACAAACTCCCTCTAGAATTCCTCCCACACGAGCATCGAATACCTGGATACCCCAATCAGCTTCAACAATGGACCCTGTAATGGGGCGCACTCACCTCACGTCAGCACCCATGGTCAAATGCACGTGCCTGCACACTCACGCTCTGGGGTGCCTCTTTTGTGACTCAGTCCTCTGGCCAAGACTCACCCGGGCTGCACGTAAATAAAGCAAGTCCCTTCTGGAGCATAGGTTTAATAGTGGCCCCTCTCAGTGCCCTCTGTAATGTCTTTATAGCTATGGCCATGCAGCAGCGCTATTCAAAACCCATTATTTCGAAAAAATAGTATTTTGAAATAACGCATCCACATGCAAAATACATTTTGAAATGGCACCCAGCTATTTCCCAATCGCATTTCCGGGTCCCTAGTGTTATTTCGAAATAATGCTATTGGAGCCCATTACAGCTTATTTCGAAATTGTGCTATTTCATGTCTTAACAGCGCCCATTTCGAAAGAGGCATTACTCTTTGTGGAATGAGGTTTACCGGAATCAAAATAACACACCCACTGTTTCGATTTTATGTCAAAATAATGTGTGCATGGTTTGGACGCTGCCAACGTTTAGAAATAACAGCTGTTATTTCGAGATCACTTTGCTGCGTAGGCACAGCCTGTTTGTCCCCGCCTCTAGAACAGAGTACTGCCTCAGGGTTCCTTCCCTGGAGGCAATGACTTTGCCCTCTTGGAGCCTTTCTGACCACAACTCTCCAGCCACCACAGTTCAGTTCCCCTTCTGGGATCCCTCAAAGTCCAAGCCTTTTCCCCTGGTAGCAAATAGGGGTTGGGAGCCCAGGCCCAGCTTCTACTCTGGGTCCCAGCCCAGGGACCCCGTAGATAGCAGCTGTCTGTAATGTCCATTTAAATAACTGTGCTGCTGCTATAATGTCTGGGGCCACTTCACCATGGCTCCCACACATTATTTACCCTTGCCTGTCCTGGTGGAGTCCCCACAGGTAGCCCAGAGCACCACGTGCCTTCCTCCAGCTCTAGCAAGTACCCGCTCTTTGCTCTGACCCAGCAGCTCTTCTTATATTGACCTTCTGGCTCCTGACTGGCTGCTTCCGACACGGCAGCTTGGAGGACTTCTCTTCCGCTCTTTTCCGCTGCAGAGTGTGGCAGGACCACAAGGCCTCCGGCAGGTGCCCTCAAGGCCGAGACAACTTTGTCACAGAACCATAGAGACAATTATGTACTAGACACCTGTGGACAATCACATTCACCTTCACAGATCCAGTAACCACCCCAAATACACCAAGAAAATCTATTACCTCCAGTCAGGCACTCAGATACCACAGAATATGCTCTGAGGAGAAAAGCCAGGATATCACCAAACAAGGAAACATGCTCCTTCCGATTTTGCACCATGGAACCTGCCACCTAACTACTCCAAAAGAACCTGCCTCACAATACAGGAAAATAAAAACCTCTAACCACACACCTCTGTTGTCACCTACCACCCTACACTAGAACCCGTACGGGGTACCATTAAGCAATCACAACCCATACTCAATGGAGACCACACCATGAAAGAAAACTTTTGGACCCATTCTTCTGATCATCAAACTACCCTCCTGTCTGCTGACTGGCAGATGTATCTCCATGAGTCTGAGGATCAGTTAACCCCTGCTCCCAACAATGCACCTTTCAAGATCCACGAGTCCTGCACATGTTTACCACAATATGCTGTTTACCTCATCCAGTGCAGGAAGACCAGCAGGGGCTGCTCAGAGGCCGATGGAGAACCTCAGCCATGGCGACAGGGGGCTTCTTGCAGGCCGGGGAGAAGGCTCTGACAGATGAGGTGCTGTTCCAGGGGTGGGGAAGGGGAGCTCCTGCAGCTTTGCAATGACTTTGTGAGCATAGCGGGCAAGGAGGTCACACCACAGAGGCTGGGAGGAGAAGGAGGAAGCCTGCTTCCTGTGGGGGACTGATGGTGAGAGAGGTCCTGCTTGGAGAGCAGACCATGGCCCCACTCTGCTCAGCTGCTATCAGCTGCAGAGGGGATCAGGCTCGGCACGCCATGCGGGGTGGCTTCCCCCGAAGGGCCAGTGTGGGCTGCCAATCCTGGCTCGGCACTCACAGCAAGTTCACCACCCAAGTAGGAGTCTGACAGCCCCCAGTGCCTTGCCCTGGGAGCTCAGATGCCCGCTTGCTCTGAGCAGCACAAGTTGGCTTTGCAGCTAACCCAGCCTAGCTGCATCTGAGGAAGCCCAAGAGCCTCACACCACAGAGGAACCAGGAGCAAAGTCTCATTAAATCCCTCAGAAGAACTGGGGTGACCCTGGAACCAATATTTCCAGGCGAGGTTTCTGGAGCCAGCCAGGGTGAGCGGGTTACAATCACGAATAATGGGACTAGTTCCCTAGAGGGAAGTGAGTTCCACAGACCCCTGTGGGCAGGGGATGCCTGTGTGTGTTTGGGACCATCCCTAGCCTTGTGATTTGGGGGTCTGGAGGAGCTGGCTGTCAGGACTCCTGATTTTGGTCCCTGGCTTTGGTTAGCGGCTAGAGCACGGGCCTGGGAGGCAGGACACCTGGGTTCTGCTCCCTGCTTTGGGAAGGGAGTCGGGGACAGGGACCAAGCTCTTTTTCTGGCTCAGAGAGGAGACCATTGTTCTAGGATGGGGCAGGGAGGCGAGGACTCCTGGCTCCTATTGCTGGTTCTGGGAAGAGAATGAAGGATAGTGGGTTGCAGGGAAGGAGGGCTGGAAGTCAGGACTCTTGGATTCTATTTCCAGCGCCTCCACAGACTCACTGCAGGACCTGAGTGAGTGATTAATGGAGAGAGCCTCACCCACATCCATCCTGGAGGTAACTGGTGAGGTGGTGAGAGTGCAGAACTGTTGGCGGCAGGAGGGAAACTGAGAGGATGGGGTGGAACAGGGGCATCCGGTTTTCAGAAACTGGAAGATTGGCAACCCTAGAAAGGGCACGTCCGAGATGTCGAACTTGTGCTAAACAGTTTTATTTTGAAGAAAGAGAACTGAGACTCTGACGAGAAGGGAGGGAAAATCTCATGCCTGGAGAGCGTTCTTTGGTGCATCAACCAATGAGAGAGTTCACCATCTTCCAGGCCCATGGGGCAGGGTGATGGGGGACAGATCCGAGCTGCAGCCCCACAGATAAAGCTCTAGGAGGGATGATGGCTTATGGCAGAGGTGCACAAAATGGGAGGCAGGCCCCTCTGGAGCGGGAAGGTGTGTGAAATTTCATAAAGGGGAAATTTCTGGGTGTCAGCCTTATCCACCTAATTAAAAATGCTGAAATACGTCACTGTTTTTATGGATGTGTATTTGTCTTTGTATACCAGTTAATAAAGTTTTTACATTCTATGTACTTCATTTTCTCACATGTGCCAGAAGGGTTTTTTGTTCTTCATATGAACATAACAACCGAAATTTCCATCAGTTTGGATTACATTAGACAAATTGGGGGAACCCTGCTAAACGCAGGGATGAAAAGTGGGGACTGACATAAAAGCTTTGTTCCCCCCTGGCTTAGGGACTGCACTTCCTCCCCGAAGCCCCATTGTAGAACGGGTATATACATGTTGCAACATAGCCCTTTCAGCAGCCCATAATATTTCCCCATTCCACTAGCCAGGTCTACGGGCTGTTGCAGAAGTTCGGAGTGGACGGTGATCCCCTCTCACCATGTTTTGATTGATTTGCGCCTGGGGGTGCCCTAGAAAGCAGCAATCTTTATGTTCCCCAGGTGCAAGGGCTGTTCATGAACGGGACGGATTCTGTGCTTTTAGCCTCTGCCACAAGCCGACTCTTTAGGTTCGGGCAATGCTCTGCTGCTCAGTGTCCAGTGTTTGGGATGGTATCACTGGATTCTGTACCATTAGTTTCTGGTGGAACTGGCACATTCTTTTAACCACCCTGTTTTTTAAACCTTGAACTCCCTTGGGCAGTGACTCTGTTAGTGCACTGTGGCGTACGGCTAAGGCCTTACCTTGACGATGGTCTACGCTGCAGATTTTTTCCTGCAGCTCCGGGATCTTGCTGAACAGATCCTGGGAGTTGGAATAGATAATTGTATGCTTGGGATTTCCCGTCACATTGTCCAGCTCTGCTCTTAAGGACTCGCTGCCCATACCAATTAGGAAGAGCCCCCTTCCCCTGGTATATTTCGCTGCTTCTACCACAGGATCCTGAGCCTTTGACTCCGTGAGCAAGACCACCATACGCAAGAGATCGCCGTGAACATCTCTGAAGGCCGGAGCATTATTAAAACCATGCTGTGTGATGTACCGAAGGGCTTTGCCAGTTAAGGTTCCACCTCCGCGGAATTGCATGGTGTCAACAAGCTTCAAAAGCCTGGGCACTTCCTTGTATTCACCCACTCTGATAGGGATCTGGACATCATTGCTGTACTGGGCCACTCCAACATTGACTGGGGAGTCTTTGCTCAACACTGCCTGAAAGAACTTCTTTAGGAAGGCCTTGTAGTGCAGGAATCCCTCCAGGGCAGTACCCGATGAGCTGTCCACCAGGAAAAGAAGACCCACGCTGCACTCCAGACTCAGCTTCGGTGCTGAAAGCAAAGGAAGTCAGTAACTACATGTAATGAAAAAAATCAGCATGCACATCCTGTGGACCTCCTGCAATCCCAATGATCTAAAGGAGAGAGAATGCAGCCCAGAGCTCTTCTGTCAAGAAAACAAAACCATTCATTGGGCGGCGTGTCTTATACGGCAGGAAAATCAGGCATCTGGATGCCATTCACTTTGGTGAGATGCCACAGGAACTTCGAGGGTCTGGGGAATATGTGATAGGAAGTGGTTGGGGCATCTTTTGAGACACCTGAGGGACCTAAGGTGTCAGAGGGCAGGTTCTCTGCATTTCCTGAAAATCAAGCCCCTTTAGGGTTTCTCGAGCAGGGCACCCAGAATCACTGCTCTCTTCTGAAGTTCCATGCAGGAAAGTTCTGCAAAGGACTGAGGGAGGAGAGAGAAGGGGTGGGAAGCCACCGCACAGGTACTTTAGCTGATGGATCCACCTTTCATACCCTTCTTACAGATCTCACTGCCAAGGAGGCAGCTCCTATGAGGCTGCACGCCAATTGCCACCACTGATGGGACTCCTTTCTTAGTGCCTTTTGCAGCCACAAGGGCTGTGAGGAGTGAGCAGGCAGGATCATACCCTGGAGGAACCGATGAAGCTGAATGTCGTCCATCAGCCATTCAGGGAGCACCAGGCAGCAAGTCCCAGGCAATCACAGGCCTAAGCTCTGTGCCAAGCAGTAGGAAAACACTCTGTCCTGGGAGCAGGGTTTAAAAGGAAGAGGATGGCCCCCGCCCCATCCTGCCAACTGTAATAACCCTTCCTCCCTGCGCTCTAATTCCATACCAGGGCTGTTCCAGGAAGATAGGCTGCCGAGGGATTGGGGAGACACATGTGTGTTGGGGGGAGGGATGAAGGCTCACATGCCCCCAAAATGACATAGGGGATGGGGAGAGACAAGGGCCCAGAGCCCACGGTCCTGGCTGCTGCCTGGGGCTTGGCGACTGGCCCCACGCCTGCCCTCACAGCCTCAGCTCCCAGCTCTATCTATCCTGCTCTCCAGAGGAGTGGCTCTGCTCTGGGCTTCAGTGAGGATTGGTGTGGGCTTGGGGTAAGGGGCGGCATGTGGTTGTGGCCTGGGGCAGACGGAGGGGTTGTCCCAGGCCCTGCATCCCCTTAGGATTGGCTCTGCCCAGGGCAAGAGGTGGTGCAGGAAGGAGTCAAATGGGAGCCTTGTCAAATGGCTGGTGCCCCCCATGTCTCTCTCCCAGCAGTCTCCTCTGAGAAGTTTGGTTCACACCAGTGGATGAGTCATAGACCAACATACCGCAGCTGGCATCTCCTCCAAATCCAACAGGACACACACAGTGGTACCCTTCTAATCCCTCTGGAATGCACGTGCCTCCATTGTGACAGGGCTGGGAATCACAGGGATCTGCAAAGGTACCAGATAAGAACCAGGAGACAGCCTGGGTTGGGCCCAGAGAGAACATATAGTCACACTACATAGTAGATTAGGCGTGAGTGTTCTGAGCCTATGCAAAGTCATACAGGTACTAGATCATTTGGAAAGTAGTTTTCTCTTGCTTTGTAGGAAGGTCTCATGAGACATTCCTCTGCTCAAGTAATGCAAAGTGAGGCAAGGCCCTGATGTCTGTGTAGGTCTGCTAGAAAGTAGAAGAATTCAGTAATTTCTTAAAGGTAACCTATTCACACTTGAATGCCCCCATTCTTGACACACGTAGCTCCAACCATTCAAAAAAGTTTGCTCTTTGTAAATGCTGTCTTGTAAAGCCCCATTACAATGCAGTGTCAGTCCTGCAGCGCGGTCCATTCCTAAGTGTGGTTTGCCACCTTCCACTTGAATTGCTGTGGAGCGAACTCAACATCAGGGAAATGCTGAAGCCACTCCACTGGTGTCAATCTGAAGTAACTGTTGAAATAAGGGCAGTTCCTCTAGATTCACACCAGTGGAGAAGAGAGGAGAAACTGGCCTATTCTGTTCAGATTCCCTTGGGACCATATGGTGCATCTGCAGCACTTATGGGTTTAGGGTGCAGCTTAGAACACTTGTTGCTCAAAGACTATATGGGAAATAGTGAATGCAAGCAGACCGAAACCACTCTACCGGCTACCACGCACCTCCTCTCCTGGGCTCTATTAATGGTGTGTCCCCGCAGCACAGGACGCAACTTCATACAGGGATAACGTCAGTAGAATGATTCTGGAGCTATCCGTTCCATTTTCAAATCCTAATCCTCTCCTCCAGAATGTACTGCATTGCTTGTGTGGCACATGCAAATTTTTTTAAGATCAAGGAACCTCCATTTCCCCTTCAAATCAGGAGGCTTCAACAATGAGGGTGTATTTTCAAAGGGCATTCAGGAACACAAAGCAAATCAAGTCACTCCGGGTTTTGAACAACTGGGTGGTCTGTCACCTTGGTAAACCAAGAAGAGTGGCTGTTTCCACACAAGCACAAAAGGAGGATACAAGAACCAAGGGCTAATCTGCACTACCACGGAAAATCGACCTACACAGGGTCGATCTTCTGGGGTTTGATTTCACACACGTGCAAAATTGAGCTCTCAGGAGTCAAAGTTGACTCCCGTGCTCCTTGTGAAAGGCGAGAAGTAAGGAAGGTCGAAGGCAGAAAAGCTCCCGTTGACCTTCCCCCCTTAGTTAGCCAAGCGTAGACGCGTCGATTTTAGCTATGCAATTGGCGTACCTAAAACTGTGTATCTGTGGTCGACTTCCATGTTTAGTATAGACCTAGGCCAAGCGTTAGATTCTCTCTAAAATTAATGACACCTACGGCTCAACTACTGTTGGAGACAAAGGCTCTGTGTTGGTCACAATGCAATCTCCAAAATAATGCACAACTTGAATGTTGTTTCTTGTTGGCTCATTCAGATGACGAGAACGGTCAGTTGGGAACAGTACGATTCTGTCAGCAGATGAGAATGTAAAGAATTACAGATTAATTAGAGGTGAACCAGCTGCTCCAGGAGTGAAGGAGAACAGCTTTAAGCAAGCAGAATGATTTCATGGTCAAGAATATGAGTGAAAAAAGAAGTCTCACTAGTTCCTCGCTAATATTGATTAAGAATTACAATCCTTGCTTTTCTGATCCTTGTTGAGGAACTGCCTGTGGTTAAAAATAAATCATCTGAATTCAGTTTACCATTTTAAAAAAATAGATGTAAATTGGATTTCAAAAAGATCAATTCCTACCTGGACAGATAGTTCGATAGCATCTGGCTGGGTGTTTTATCAAGACTCTTTTCCAACTAAGATAGAAAGATTGATACAAAATTGGACTGACCATACATTTCAAGATTAACAAGTCATTTTGCAAGGCTGATCATACAACTAAAGTTTTTGACATAAATCAGTTTTCCCTCAGAAAGTGCAATTTCATCGAAATTGAAACATTTGGTGGCAACAATCCAATTTTGACAAAATTGGATGTGAAAAAGTCACAACAAATTATTTTGATTATTATTTTGGTTCACCTTGTTTAGATAAATTACTATTTTATTTGCTGCATTACCATATTTGATGATGCAATGTTTTTACAATACCAAGGGTGTGCCTACACTAGGAACTAACTTCGAAGTTAGGCACTACATCGAAGTAGCCAGCAGAGAGTCCACACATTTTCCCTAAGTAGCGCCCTTACTTCCAACTTTAACTTTGAAGTAGGGTGTGCGTAGACACTCAACTTTGAAGTTGCTTCTGTAGTATAGTCACAGCCCAAATGTTTCAATGGTTCAGAACTGATATTTTTGGACTTTTCATGCTGTCAGAAATAAAATATTTTGTTCCAGATCTGAATAAAAACAAAATGTTGACACTTCCCATGACATAGAAACTCCGGTTTCCAATCAGTTCTAACTGTACAAGTTAATACGACAGCAAGAGCTGTACGAGGAAGCTATTCTTGATCCCAAAGGCTTTGCCTAGACAGAGGCTTCTGTTGACAAAACTTCTATCACCAGAAATTTTGTTGACAGAGCAGGTGTCCATAGACTGCAGATCTCTTGGGAGAGATCTGGCAGTTGAGAGCATTCTGTCGATATCCTTGCACACCTTGTTCCACAAAGAAAAAGGGCTGTCTCGACAGAGGGTTTCTTCCCCAACAGTTGGTCCCATGTGGATAGGTCAAATGCCAGAAAAGCCTCTCCCGACAGAACTGCTGGCAAAAGATACACAAACTGCACTGTGCAATTTGTATATCTTTTGTCGACAGTTCCCGGGAGTCTAGAGACAGTCTAAGAATTCCTCCATGTGAGAGCCATACACGAATGCTCACAGGTCACCTTTGAAACCATTTCTCTCATTTCAAAGATGACCTGAACAGAAAAAAAAAAAACATTTGCATCTTTTCCTGACTGTTCATAACATGCAAGAGAGTAGGAAAGTTTTGTTTTAAAAGGTGGCTGGATTGCTAATTTTTTAAAATCTTTGACACACCAGCCTCATCAAAGCTAGTTTTCCCTGGTTTTGCTGCTCGACTCCCAGGGGCCTTAGCAAAGCATAGGGTGGCATTTCTCATCTGTTCATTGAAGAAGAAAGGACACACAAACCTTAACAGACCTTTCCTTCTAGGAGTTTGTTAGGCGGTTGAATTTAAAACAAATCTAGATTTTGCACAGTCTGAAGAAAAGTAGATTCCCAGCTCAATGAGTCAGGCTTCACTTTTTTGGTATGAGATATCTTAATACCACTAGTTTACCAATGTTTTCCAGAGTAGACAAGACCTGAATTTCAGGCATAAAAAACAAGTGAAAAACACCAACAACACCCCCCACCCCCACTCCTTTTCAATGTCTCTTTATACACCTATAAATGAGTGGGGGAAAAAAGAGAGAGAGAGAACACCAGGAGTCCTGTAGCACCTTAAAGACTATCAGATTTATTTAGGTCTAAGCTTTCACTGATAAAACCTATTTCATGAGATGCATCTTTTTGTCCATGAAAGCTTGTGACCAAATAAATCTGTCAGTCTTTAAGGTGGCACAGGACTCATTGTTTTGGCAGATACAGACCAACATAGCCACCCCATTTAAGAAAAAAAAAAGAGCACCCACTTTTACATTTGCCTTTGCAGTTCACTTGAAACTTACTTCACTTACTGCACATACAGCTCTAATGAAGATTTTAGAAGGCATTTGATTTCTTTAAGGTTTGAGAAGTGTCACAGTTTTTCAGGTAGATCCTCCCCTCAGCATGAGGGGAATCTCCTTGTGCAACTCCCTGCTGCTGACCTGACAATATACCTCTCTGTTTATGACCTATTTGCATAATATTTGCATGGGCGTTGGTGTTTGGATAGCTACTGAAGCCTCTCCATAGGCCAGAATCTCCCCAGACTCTCAGGTCAGCTAAACAGGGAGAAAAGGACTTCTCTGAAAACAATAGCCACCATGGCTAATATTGGAACTAGCTAGAGTCAGTGCAGACTCCACAGAGTACCAGGGATAAATCTACCGGGATTTTTATTGCATAGACAGGAGAATATAAGCCAGTGCTGCACAACTAGGAATCGTGTGAAATACATAAATGAGACCCTAACAGCAGGCAGGATGGTCCAGTGGCTAGGGAACCTGCCTGGGAATCAGGATTCTACCCCTGGGTTTGCCACAGGCCTGCTGGGTGACCGTGGGCAAGTCACTTTGTTGCTGTGTGCCTCAGTTTCCCTCCCAACTTTTGTTTAAATTGCACGTTCTTCAGAGCACAGACAGTCTCTTACTACGTGTATGTACAGAGCTTGTCACAGCCTCAGCTGGGGCCACAATGCCATTGTAATATGAAGTTACCATAAATTATAAACCCCGATCACCCTATCTAGCAACGTGTGTGTGCTCTCTGTGCGCATACAGCTGACTTTGAGAGAGAAGGCTGGCTGACTCACCTGTAAAATGGGCAGAGGGACATATGCACTGCATTTGGTCTCTTTGAACCTTTCCAACATACGTAATTCCCTGCCAGCTCTTTCACAGTCTCCAGTGTCTTGCGTTCGCAAGGGTGAGATTCAATCTTGCAACCTGGCACAAGGAGCACACAGGAGATAGCTAGTGCATTTGTCAGCAAGTGGAGCTGTCTGGGAGCGGGAGCTGAATCAGCTGGGATATTACTCAACCAACCAGCAACTTTTTGCAACTCCTTGGTGATGCCCCAAACCAAACAATTACGCTTCCGGTGGGCAGGTTAGCCCTTTCCTGGATTCCTGGCCACAGATTCTTTCATATGCTTTGTTTTGGCACAATTCCTGCCTCCACCAAGTTCACACATGTTCAGCATGGCTTCTTATATCACCCACATCACTGTACCACCAAAACATCTTCAGCAATGTGATTTACGTTGTCATGTGAGGTTGTTAGGGCATTTTTGTCTCTCATAGATATTTACATGGTCCCCAATACTGTATATCCAAGTGCCTCACTGTCTTAATGTATTTATCCTCAACACTCCTTTGAGGCAGAAATCATTCCCATTGCAGACTGGGGACTGAGGCACAGATAGGCTAAGTGACTTGACCAAGGTCACATAGTAAGACTGTGGCAGAGCAAAGACTCCACGTCTACTGAGAGGTAGGTGAGTTCCGTGACCACTGAACCATCCTCTCTCTCACACAGTCTCTGGGGTTTGAGCAGGCCTCAGGCTTTGAGCAGCGCACACAGCCTGTTTCTTCCCACCAGACAGAGAAGAAGCCCTCTCAGGATGGTAGACGAGTCAACCCGTGAGGTGCTGACTTTAGAGAGCAGCTCTGGAAGTGAAATGCCCAGCTGCCAATGCCCACGCGGAAGCAGGAGACAGAACAGTCATTAGCTAACATGACCCAGGGTGGCACCAGAGTTACCTGGAGGTACTGCATTGCAGACCCTAGAGCTGGTGAGGGTGCTGTACAGGCCATTGGCAGCATCAGCCGCGTGTTCAGCAAACAGCACGTGCTGCTCAGTCGGTTCACTAGCCAGCGTGTGCAGCTCCTCCCACCTGCGCGGGTGATCGGACATGTTAATACAACCTCCTGGCAATAAAGAACTAGACCAGTCTCTGCAGTCACAGGGTTATTTCTTGGGTGGGCATTAAAAAGAACAAACACTTGGACCTAACAGTGCTGGAGCGTCACACCTGCACGCTGAGTGCCAGGAACCTGGGCAGCTGGCAGTGCCTCATTCCCTCCCTCTTGTCTCTCTTCAGAATCCACCAACATCACTAAAAACCCATACTCATAACAGGGCCCTCCCTCACCCCTGCCCTTCTCTCTCCCCAACTCCAGTCACAAAATTACCTCCTGTTCCACGTTCATATCCCTGGCACCGGAACAGCTTGCAGAGTTGGGGGTGGGGGGAGAGGTACTGAGAGCCAATGAACAAATCTGTAAACCCTGCATAGGATGGAAACACTTCAAGCCGGGGCTGCTGCAACATCCGCAGCCCCCTAGTTCCTACCCCCCATGTCCTTCCCCAAATCGCTCTTCCAACTCTGGTTGCCCCTTGCCCGCTTACAGGGCAGATTAGTCAATGGGCCAATGGGGCTCATGCCCAGGAGGTCTGGACAAGTGAGAGGCCCCTGGAAAAATGGGCGCCCCTTGCTCCCCTTATGCTCCTGCCAGAGAAGGGGGAAGACCCTGCTCTCTGGCAGGAGAGCAGGAGGAATGGGGGATGCCTCTACCCCTCAATCCCTCTCCTTGGCATGGGAGCTGGGGGTACACAAAGGGGCAAAGGAGGGGGTAGAAGGAGATTGCACGTGGCTAGAATAGGCAGGGACGCCCCAGTTGCTCTGGCCCAGGTCCCCAACTCCTAATTCACCTCTGCTCACTAAGCCTTGCTCAGGGGCCTTGGATGCTGGAGGCAACAGCTGGGCTGCTGGCAGTACCCCACTCCCTCCCATTGCACTGCACAATTTCCTACCTTGGAAACTTGAGACCCACGGCAAACACTATGGTCCCCCTGTCCTTCAGCTGCTTCGCAGGTACTGCCACGCTGCCTTGCGACTTCCCGTCGGAGAGGATGATCAGCAGTTCAGGGACAGAGGAATTCCTGCCACCTGGGAAACCCTTCCGGAGAACGTATTTCAGCGCCAGCCCCATTTCTGTGCTCCCGCCTCTGAAACAAGCAAGAGAAAGTGGAAGAAAGGGAAGATTGGGGGGGCGGGGTTGGCTAAGAGTCCAACTCCCCTTTCCTCCCTTCCCGTTCCTGCTGCCTGGCAACGCCAAGTCTACAGCGCGGCACTTAGACCCACTGCACGGCCATACCGACGAGTCTCTCCGATTCGGTGACTGTCACCACTTTCCTGCCATTACTTGATTGACAGCTGCCCTTCCTTTGACTCTTCCACCCCCAACCCACAGGTATAGCTGTGGCTTGAGGAGAAGTTCCATACCCGCGATAATGGGATGGCTGCTGTCAACCAAAGACTCATGGTGACGTGTATATTTAAGAGAAGAACCAACCACAAGAATCAGCAGGGCCTGGTGGAGCAAGCACTGGGTTAGGACCCAGGCAACCCAGCATTAATTCTGACCTGAGGCAAGTTGCTTTAGTGGGGCATGCCTCAGTTTCCCCACCTGTAAAACGAGGCTCACAATGCCAACCTTTCTTTGTAAAGTGCTTTGAGAGCTAGAAAACCTGATTAACAATGAAATATCCCGTTTTCCTGCCTCACATACAGCGCCTGTGAAAATATGAACAACTGCATGCCTCTTGCTCGCCAAGGGGTATACATTTTATATGGCACGTACAAGACCCTTACAGACAGCAAAACCTTAGTGAATTTCTTTCTAATGGAACTATATTCTGATGCTTGCGATCAACTGCTAAAAGAGAGCAGGGAGGTTGTGCGTGGTGACTCGCTGTTTTGGAGAATGTTTCTTAGCTAAGGGTTGGCAAATCATCTGTGCCCCGAGGCACAGCCCTTTCTCTCCCTTGTTAACCTTTGGTTAGTTTGATTTTCCACAGAATGCCATTTGTTCAACAGTAATAACCCCTTCCCCCCCACAATACAAATCCTAAAGGGCTTCTTAGTGTATCCCTGGCTACTGATGGGAGGAGAATACAAGGCACTCTTTATTCAGCTTTCCAAGAAAAACTTTCCAATTAGCATCGAAGTGCAGGTCACAGAGAGCAGTTCACCATGAATTAGACCCCAGAAGTTAGGAAAGTAAAGGGGGCGAAACGCCAATGACGACTCCACGTGGTGGAGCATGGCTGCGTAGATACAGTTCCACACTGGAAAAGCGTTCTCGGTATTAATACGCCGATAAGCAGGACCAAGCGTCAAGTCTGGTTTAGAATGCCATTGGCTGGCCACTGCCACAGGCACTTTCCTGATTGGAGAAGGGGGTCGATCCTGCAAAAATTATCAACCTCTATGTGCTTTTGATTGTAACACCGACAGAATCTAATCATGGCACATTGTTTCATGAGATTATCATCTGTCTGGCAGTAGCCTCTAGAGTCCAGGACAGAGATTCGGATCCTCTTGGGCTAGGTGATGTACAAACATATGGCCAGAGATACTTCTGTGAAGAGCTTACAGTCTAAATAAACAAGGCAAACGTTAGGAGAAGGGAAATACATGTATCCCCATTTTACAGATGGAATCACATAGAATCATAGAATCACAGAGCTGGAAGGGACCTCAAGAGGTCATTGAGTCCAGCTCCCTACCCGAAGCAGGATAAACCCCAACTAAGTCATCCCAGCCATAACTACATCAAGCCGGGACTCAAAAACCTCCAGGGATGGAGATTCCACCACCACCCTAGGCAACGCATTCCAGTGCGTCACCACCCTCCTGGTGAAGTAGTTTTTCCTAATATCCAACCTACTCCTCTCCTTCTGTAACTTCAGACGATTGCTCATTGTTCTGCTGTCTGTCACCACTGAGAACAGTTTCTCTCCATCCTTTTTAGAACTCTCCTTCAGGAAGCTGAAGGCTGCTATTAAATCACCCCTCAGTCCTCTCTTCTGCAAACTAAATAAGCCCAGATCCCTCAGCCTATACTCATAGGTTACGTGCTCCAGACCCTTAATCATTTTCATTGCCCTCTGCTGAACCTTCTCCAGCACATCCACACCCTGGGGGGGCCCAATATTTGATGCAATACTCCAGATGTGGCCTCACCAGTGCCAAATAGAGGGGAACAACCACTTCTCTAGATCTGCTCAAAATGCTCCTCTTAATGCACCACAATATGCCATTGGCCTTTTTGGCTACAAGGGTACACTGTTTACTCATATCCAGCCTTTCATCCACTATAGTCCCTAGGTCCCTTTCTGCTGCACTGCTGCTTAGCCAATCAGTCCCCAACCTACCACAATGCTTGGGATTCTTCCATCCCAGGTGCAGTACTCTATGTACTCGTAAACAGCTATCATGCTCCTCTCAGTCTTCTCTTCTCTAGACTAACTGCTGTGCTACTTTCTGCACGTGCACAAGCAAAAAAGACGGTCCTTGCCTCTGAAGAACTTCCAAACTAAGATAAGAGACAACATGTGGATGCAGGTGGGAGAGCTAATGAAGCAACAATCAGGCCTTCCTTCAAGATGTGCTGTAGAGAATTATAAATCCGTGCTTCTCCAAAATTGTACATAGTATTCTCTTCATTGTGTCCCTCAAGCTGCCTGTGATGGCGTGTGAATTATACTTTAATACCCAATAAGAAATAAAGTCTTAGAATCACTGTTATAATTGTATCACTGTAACTGCCTGGATAACTCTGCACACCACCAGATACGGGGAAAGGAGTTGGAGAATGTGAATTCTTATTCTCTATTTAAATAGCATGCAGCATGTTACAACATCAGCATTGTAGATATTATTGTTAGTAGTTGTAGAGCACCTGCAAGGCTCATGGGCTCTGTCATTCCCCAGTAATCAGCAACTGCCCAGTGCTATAAAAGTAATTTATGTCACTGACAGACTGCAGAACCCCTTGACACTTGTGTGGGCGCAAATTTAGTTGGGTATTTCCAAAACGGCCATTGGTGTTAAAATAACAGCTTTCAAACACAAAAGTAAGGGCTCTACCAAATTTACTGCCATAAACACGTGTCATGGACTGAAATCTAGTCCCCCCCTCTACCCTGTCAAATATGGCCCTGTGTGTGCTTTTACCCTCTTCTATACAGATTTCACTGGGGGTAGAACAGTGTTTCTCAGATTGGGGGTCCTGCCTAAAAGGGAGTTATGGGGGTGGTCACAAGGTTATTTTAAGGGGGTTCATGGTATAGCCACCCTTATTGCACACCTCCTTCAGTGCTTTGCATCTGGACACCCACAACTCTTGGTTGGAGACCCAGCTCTGAAGGCAGCTCCCCGCCAGCAGCACTGCAGAAGTAAGAGTGGCAATACCATACCACACCACCCTTCCTTTAGCTCTGCCGCCTTCAAGTCTGAACAGCAGGCACGGTGGCTGCTGACCAAGGGCCCAGCTCTGCAGGCAGCAGCACAGAAGTAAGGGTGTCATTACTGCACCACATCATCCTTACTTCAGTGCTGCTACTGGCAGAGCTAGGCCAGGGGTCTATTTCTTGCTTGGCCACAAACTACCTGTGTGAATAAGATGGTACATTCCAAAGGGATCTATAATTTTGGATGCCTCAGCTTCAGCTGCCCAACTCGAGAGATAAAGGAGGTTCTATGTGGTGGGACCTGCATGTGTAATTCCCATGTGGTAAGAGAGAGAAGCAGTGAGAGAGCATCCAGGCAGCACTGGGTTCCTTGCACTGGGCATTGTACTGACAGAAGGGGATATGGTCCATGCTCTGAGTTTGCAAGCGAGCATCTACACACGAAATGCATTCTGTCTCCAGAAACTGTTGAGGAAAAAAAAGCCATGTAGATGCTCCAGGGCCCTTTTGTTGACAGAGTGGGTCAGAAGATCAATCCGCTTTTATGTGCAGAGACAATCTGTCAGCAGAGTTTTTGTTGGAACATCTCTTCCGACACTAACTTCTGTAGACAGATGCTTCTAGTATAGACATAGCCTCAGGGACCAGAAGACAAACAACAAGCACTTCTCATTTATCATTTAAAAAAAACAAACAAAACCTCATGATTTTTAAGGCAAAGACATGATTTTGGGAGGCTTGATCATGATCTTTGAATATCTGGATAGATAAGACTGTGGACTGGAAAGCCAACCACAATGTGATAGGAAATGAAGTCCAGAAATGAAAGAAACTGACAGCTATAGAAACCAAGCAAGTCTACTTTTAGCAAACAAGCTGCATAAAGTGCAAAAGGCAACTAACAAAATGGCATGGCTGGTAAAAAGTCTGTGTGCACTCCTTATCCCCGTGTGCCTTAACTGTGTACCAAATTTACCGTCCTGCCTCATTTCCCTTCACGTTTCATGGGGGCCTACAAAAATTCACGGTGCTGCTCTTAAACAAACTAATCAGCTGGACTTTGACAAGATCATGTATCACCCCAAAAGGCCATTTTAGTGTCAGATCTTTGCTCTGCCACATGGGATACCCACATTCAAGTTTCATTCTAACTGGTCAATCCAGTAGGAACTGAAAGTGT
This sequence comes from Carettochelys insculpta, assembly GCF_033958435.1. NCBI lineage: Eukaryota > Metazoa > Chordata > Testudines > Carettochelyidae > Carettochelys > Carettochelys insculpta. The sequence goes on from NC_134143.1 coordinate 63,357,398, forward strand.
CTCTCTTTCCAGGGTAACCCCTGGTGAGGGGCTGTAAAGGGAATCCTGTTCGCTCCTTTCCAGGGAGCACTGAGAAGGGCAGGACACAAGGCCTGGCCAGAACTCTCACGCACCCTAAGGAAGAACAGGGCTGGCTCACAGCACTTACTTGAACACAATCTTCTTGAGTTTCTCCTGCACGCCCTGCTTAGTTAAATATGAATCCAAGGGGAATTCCAGCCGGGGAGTTGAGCTAAACTGTATCACTCCCACTCGGACCTGAAAGAAGTCAAACAGCATAAGGAGCAGCTGGCCGGGAGGTTTGTATCATTTTGATTATGTGACAGACGTAAGAAGGCTGAATTGTTTCATGATAAGTCACATGTTGCTCATTGCCCATCTTGGCTAAGGCCCTTCCCCCCCAGTAAATACCCTTTACTCACCTTGCAAAGCTGGGGTGGTAGGGGAGCTCACTGTGAATGGGGGAGGCAGAGGGATAAGAAAGGGTGAGGGGAGCTACTCAGCTCCAGGACAGCAGCTGGCTCCAGGCAGAGGAGGGGCACCCTGGCAGGACTCACGACCAATCAGCAGATGGCACCCTGTGTTCCACTCACACCTCAGCAGCTGGTGCCTTGTGTGCTGATACCCCTTGTCCCTGCCCTGGTACTTGTGCCCTGTCTCCACCATCAGCAGCTGCATATGCACCTGCCCTTCCACCAGGCCGCATGTCTCCACTGGGTCCCACTGCGGCTGGGAGGCAGGGTTGGGCTCATGTGAGCTGCCACCCACCCTGGCTGGCTGGGACCCTGCACAGTCAGTCACATCCACTCTTCCACCCCAGCTAGAGTGGCTGCTGCGACTGGCCAAATGAAAGTACGTGGGGAAAGGAGAACAGTTCCTTCCTGCTCCCCAGCAGCCAGACGACCCCAGGCATCGCAGCAGTTGCTCCATCCCCTTTTCTTGCCTCCACAAGAATTTGAGAGGGCAGAAACTTTCCCCACTGCTCCCAGTTCCCCACCTCTGCTAAAGCTCGTTACGTACCCATCCTGCATATAAATGAGGCCAAATTCCACCTGGAAACACCACTCAGCACCTCAGGAGGCATCAAAAACAGCTCTCTTTTACCCGCACAAAGTAGTCAGCAGTGTGAGCTAATAAAAGGATTGAATTTATATCTGTATCACCACTTTTCCTCCCAAGCACGGTACAAGGGGTACACGAAGGGGTCACTCCACCATCCCTGAGTGCAAACAAACGCCGTAGATGGGGAAGGGAGAACTACATCTGTTTCCAACTGACATTCAGGTAGACGGAGCAAATGACCTGAACTAGAATTAGGCCTCAGCACAAAGGCTAATTCTCTTCATTCTTACAAGGAGTGTCCTGGAATATATGATAGCCACAAGTAGCTGAGAGCTTGACTTTATATCTCATCTAGAGGGATGGCAGAAAGCACATGCCATAATGACTAAGGGAAGGAATAATGGACTACAGCAGTCCTTCCTAAACTATGTTCTGCGGAACATTGGCGCTCGTGACAAACTCGCAGGTGTGCCGTGAGCATTTGGGAAAATAATTCAAAGTTTCACGACACAGAACCATTTTACAATGAGAACAGTAATAGAAATAATTTTTTTTTAGTATTTTCCACATCTCACGAGAGTGGTGGCAGTTTGGCAACACAGCAAGCTTGACTAACATTGTGCTAGCCTCCCTGCACCTCTAATCTTCTATCTATAGGGTGGTGTGGCAAGTAGCAACAACATGTGGTGCGTGTATAGTTTTCTGTTATTAAAACCAGACACAGCGTTACCTCTTTATTGCTAGGATACCTGATTAAATTACTTCACTTTGCTTTTGCTGCATATGTTGCTGGTTTTTTTTTATTTGTCTGACAGCTATTTTTCAAAGAAAATTTTCATAGGTGTTCCACATAAAAAGTATTATTGTTTGGTGCTTTGTGGTCTCAAAAAAACTGGACAATAGTGTACTGGAAACAAGCCACAGCAAGCGCCCTCCAAACCCAAAGATGTCCAGCACCTGAATTCCTACACGTTGCCCAAGTCTGCAGTGTTGTAACTTGCTGTTTTCTTCTCTCTGACAAGCCATTGATGGAAATGCTTGTTCAACACAACTCACCTTCTGCCCATCGAAGTGACGCACACATTCCCACAAGGAGCAGTAGGCTGCAGACCATGGAACGCCTCACTTATACATGACTCTGGGGTGAAATTACTTTTGTCTCTCTCAGTTTAAGGCTTGCTGCAATATGGGGAAATGAGGGAGGCAGTGTGGTGGTTCTGTTTGACAGCTCCTTGCAGTGTCACTCAATTGGAGAGAGGAGTTGACTAAACAGAAGGAACGTTACACTGTAATGCTGGCACCCAGGAGACCAGACAGGCTCAGATTTTGGATACCATTCTAAACATCCCCCTCCTGCCTCCCTAAGACACTATTGGGCCCCTGAAACCCACACCCTGTCAAATCCCAAATTTCCATGCTACAGTCTCAACCAGTTATAATAGAGACCACGATGCCTTAAGTCCCACCATTTCCTCCCTTACTGGGCTCCTTTCATCCAGTCCCACTCTGTCCAGTGTCCGACTGGCCTCTGGGGGGGACCAGAGTAGCCACCTGAACAGATTTCAAGCCCAGCTAACGTTTTCCCTAGTTACAGAAGGGAACAGCAGTCAACCGCTCCCAGGCTGCACCAAATCTGACTTGATGCTTGGCACATGGGACTACAGGTCAGGCAGGAACCAGAGCTGGAGACAGCACGACCCTTCCTTGTGAACTTTCAAGGCTACTTGAGGCTGTTACTGTTCATTCGAGCATCTAACGTCTCAGGAGGCTCCAGGTAGCAGATAAGACCTGGCCGTACATATATGCAAGTCCCCAAAGGGGCCATGGTGGGGGGATGTTTAAAACATCTCCCGGAAAGCTGAAGCTGCAAGGTTTTCCTTCAGTCCACAGCAATGCAGAGTCAAAACTGCCTCATCGCCCTACAATCAGTTGTCACAGAAAGTGTTCCTAGTTGTCTGACCCCACAGTTAGATCTTGACTGAATATCCAAAATAAGAAAGGGAAATGAGGAGGACCTGAGCTAGGTCTGGCTCTTTCCCATTTATCTGAAATCATTCTATCCTGATTGGATCCCTCCAAAGGCCAGGTACCTGGATTCCAATCAGAACCTCTTGCCCAGCCAATCATACGGAAGTTTTGCAGGGCATCAGCACTCAGAGCACATTGTGCTGCTGTTACCACTGTACGGTATCATGAGCCTTCGGATGGATAGATCCTGCCTGTGTGTTTGGTGAAACAGGAAGTGTCTTTTATCTTATCAAGCAAAAAACTAGAACACTGCAGAGGATGGGAGGAGGGTGGGGGCATAAAAACAGGGTTGGGTAAGGAGAAATCGCTCTTGATCCTGTAGAGACAGGAAATCCATCTGGAAGCTCTTCATTTGTTCTTTGCTGGATATAACAGCTGTTCCTGAGTCTTATGGCTAGCCAGGAACAGCTCAGTTCCAGAACCAAATGGCAAGCACCACACCCTGCTGAGAAATCTGAGACACTTCTTGAGGCAGCGGCCCGTAGGTCACCAGTCACTTTACTACGCTGTTGATGGCATTCAGCAAAGTCCTTCTGTTCTACCCTTGCATGTTCATTTTTGAACAGAGAATACTTTTGCAAAAGAGAGAGAACAAACAGGACTTCTGCAGGCTTCATGCCCACATATAGCCACACAGAGACAGCTGACCAGTCCCTGGGGTGAATTCTGCAGCCAGGGTTTCCAGAGGTGATTAGTGAGTGCTGGACTTGAGGTAAATTTAAGGCGCCCAACAGAACTTGCAACATATACAGTAGATCCAGCCTCATCTATTCATAAAAACGTACCATGTCCTATCCTGGGTAACCTTTGGTTTCCTCCCAGCTCTAATGCTTTTCATTCACTCGACACAGACCGTCTTTGGATGAATCCAGTCGAACTGTTTTGTTTGTATCAGAGATGAGCTGTTTACTGCACACTCACCCTATCCGGATTGATGTCCAAGGCATCACAAAGTTTGCTTGCAAAGTGCTTAGACCTCTCAAAGTTTCCTTTGCCGATGCTGTGTGAGCCATCTAGCAAAAGCAGGACATCTACTGAAGCGGAGCACTGCATCGCTAGAGGAGAACAAGATACACGCTGTCAGGATGCATGTTTCCATGTCAGTCACAGAGGACACAATTTAGTGAGCCAGGTTTACAAAAGAAAAAATGTCAGCTGACTTTATTGGTTTCATAGAATACTAGAACTGTAAGGGCTCTCAAGAGGTCATCAGTACGGTCCCCTCCCCTCCCCGCCACCAGGGAGAGGCGGCAAGAAATCCAGGCACATGGAATTTCTACCATGTTGTAGTGGGGACAATCTGGGAGTTCCCAAAATCCAGTCACTTTTTGGTCTGTACCAGAATGAATTCCCCCTTAAGACTTTAGGTTTCCCCAAATGCTCACCTTAGCCTTCAGTAACCTAGACAGTCTTTGCCAGTTCAACTAAAGCAAACGTATAAATGCTTTTAATTAGCATATTGGATGATTTGGTTTAACACAGAGGCAGTGCACCTAACCATTCACAAAGATGATCCACAGGAAGATGCAGAAAAGGCTGACCAGCAGTGTCTGATTATAGTTATACATGGGTATAGAAGGCTGCACTGAGAGAGTGTCCTGGTGCCTAGGTACGTATGAACATGTCTGCTCTTTAATTACTAGTAGCTGTGAGCATCTGCACCAAGGTGGAAGCTGATGGTTTTCACTGAGGAAGTTTAAGCTGAAGCTCTCTCTTCAGTCCCGGCAGAAAGAGAAACTAAAATGTTCCCTGGAATTTGGGGAAAAAACTGGGTACCAGGAAAGAGGAGACACCCCTGACATTGGCAGAAATGCCATGGATTCTGACTTGGTTTTCCTCAGCATGTCAAAAGTATGACATTCAGCTCAGGAAACGGAGCCTCACATTGCTATGGGCGGGGGGTGACGCTGATTTGGAAGCAACCTCAGAAATCTCGCTCCCCAAAGCAGGGGAGTGGAATTACTCTTATGAAGAACTTCAATGTAGTGGCTACAAAGAAACAGGTGGAAAACTAAGAAGCACCACCCACCCCTCATGCAAACTATCTCCTGATCCATTATTTCCAAGAGGTAAAATGAAGCTTTGGCATAACCCACCACCTCCCACCAAGCTGCAAATCGATAAGCAGCAACTATAACAGCTTGCAGGGACATGATATCCTTCAGCTGAGGATCTGAAAATGCTTTACAACCCCAGAGAGATATGTTATGGTTCCAAAAGTCAACGTGTATTAGAATGCCAGATTGTTTTGCAGTCTCTGTGCTTCAATTTACTGTGATCTGCACAGGTTCCTAACAAAAACTGATTATCTAAATTCATTAAAATCAATGCTTTGTCCATGCTCACACAGCAAGTCAGCAGCGGGGCCACCCACAGAATCCAGAAGTCCTGATCCTGGATCCCTCATGGTAATGACGAAACCAGCGGTTCTCAAACTACGGTCGGAACCCTACCGTGGGTTGTGACCAGGTTTCCCTCCAATTTGTCTCCATTTGTTGTGTGCATCAAGACCTGAGCAGATGGACACCACTAATAGAAACACATGCTGCAACTTTTGGGGGGCTGTGTGTGCTCTGCTACTTAGTTGGGAGGCATCTGAAGCTCTCCTGGGCAGCCACTCAAGCACTCAGCTTACAGGGAACACTGGATGTGACCCCATTTTAATGGGATCACCAGGGTTAACTTAGAGTTGGGGCCCAGGGCCAAGGCCTTAGGGCTTCCAGGCTGGAGGTACAAGCCCCCTGCCTGGGACTTCAGCTTTGGCTCCCCTGCCCAGGGTGGTGGGGTTCTGCACCCAAGATGGCAGAGCTTAGGTGGGTTCAGGATTTGGTCCCCCCTCCTGTGGTCATCTAGCAATTTCTGAGAAAGGAGTTGCACTGTCAGAAAGCGGGAAGCGGCAGTCTCGGGAGGAGGTGTAAAGGCCAGGGTGTTCCCTCTGTAACTGGGGTTATTTCTAATGGCCCAGCTACAAAAAAAAAACCAACCAACCAACCAAACAAACATCTGCGGTCAGTGCCCCTCTCCCACCAGCAATTGTTTTTCCTCTCAGAGGCACTTTACCACCACCATTTTTCCATTCCTGGAAGGGAGAAAGTGTGTTTTTATTCAGGATTTTCTAGTGCCAGATTATAAGGAACTTGAAGTTTGAGAGCATTCCCTTCTGGGTCACTGGGCTTTGTCACACAGTAACCTCCTCTCAGGAGTCCTGTTCTTTGGAAGTCTGGTCCACTCAGCTGGCACACCAAAATTAAGCCAACAGTTCCACAGCACAGACAAGCTAGAGCTTAGCACACATCAGCAGCTCGGCCCCCCTGTTGGAAGTCAATGCTCTGAGACCCACCAGCAAGGTACGAAACCTTGAACTTCGCTGGTCATGTCTGCGCTATAGGAGTATTCACGCAGCACACACAAAACATGTACTACAGTTGGTGTCAAATCTGGTAAAGGGTCCCTGAAGATTCTTTTCTATTGTTGGGCAAAGTCTTGGGAAGAGATGTCCCCAGGACACTACATTAGAAAGCCTTCCAGAACATTGCTAGGAACTTCAGTAACTATATAAATAATTGTTAGCTGCTCCATAACCTAAATAGATACCGATATTAAAGCTATGAGGTAATATCTTAGAACATCAGGCACCTGCCAGTTATAATTATAATCACAAACAGATCTAGAGCATTAATGCCTAGTGTATCTACAGAATAATGCCCAGACACGCTTGGTTTACCTTGTGCTCGTTTCTTTATTATATTCCCTCCCGGCACTTTCAGTTGCTGCACTAACATGGGCCATGGACACACCATGGTTACACTTCTTACAATTTGGCTAACGTATGATATTGAGATCATGCAATACAGCATCATATCAGTCTGATTTTTCTATTGCCACGTAACTAGGTCCTCCTGAATTGCTGTTTCTGCAGCAGTTCTGGAACTTCAAATGAATGTAATTAAGAAATAACCACACAGAATGAGGAGGAAGTCCCTCTTCTACCATTTTTAAGTCCATAATACATTAGGGAGGAAATGTGCATTATAAGCAAGTTGAAAACTGGGTAGATCTCAGCCAGCAGGCGCTCACACTTCATATTACACACTGGACATCGGGAAACGAAGGTCAGAGGAGAAGGTCGTGCAATGTATTTTTGTTGCCTATACCCCTCTGACTATTGAGGTATTTAATATGCTCCCTTATCACCATGGCCTCACCAACACCAACAAATTGATACTTGCAGCACCTCTCTCTGAAGGGAGGTCTAGATCCCCATTTCACACACAGGGAACTGAGGGGCAGAGAGCTGAAGTGATTTACCACCGATCACCCAGGAAGTCTGGGGGAGGGCTGAACTCAGGCCTTCTGAATCACCCTACAGTACAGGAAACCCTCGTCATTCATGTTGCGTATGTTCTCGACACCGCCACAAATGGTGAAATTGTTGGATATGGGGGGCTATCCTGAGGGGATGTGGGGCAACCTCCCTTGTGCCACAGGCCCTGCCCCACCTTGCACTCTTCCCCAGGTAATAGGGCCTGGGGGTTACTTGGGGCCAAGCACGGCGGAGGCTGCAGGGGTTGCACCCCCCAACACTTACCCTGTGGGTGGCAGGGGCAGCAGCCTGCTCCGTCCTGCTGCGCCACACTGTGCCGCCCTCCTCGCCTGCTGCGCAACACTGCGCCGCCCTCCGCGCCTGCTGCGCCTCACTTCTCCACCGTTGTAGGAAGCGGAGCGCCCCTCTGGTCCTGCCACCTGAGGAGAAGTCGGGCACGGCGGGCTGGGAGGACAGCCTGACATGGTGCAGCGGGACAGAGCAGACTGCTGCTCCTGCCACCCGCATGGTGAGTGCAGTGGGGAAGCGACCCCTGCAGCCTCTGCAGCCCAGCCCTAGATAAACCCTCATTCCGGGGGGGCAAGGGGTGGTGGGGCCTGACAGCTGCTGCCATCCCTCAAGAGGTCCCAGACGTCAGCACCCCTACCCCCAGGCTGGGAGACAGAGTGCAAGAACAGGGTGGTGGCAGGAAGGAGCAGGGCTTGGGGACAGCAGACGTCCCTGAACACGTGAAACCACAAATACCAATTTGGTGAATTGCAAGGGGCCTTCTGCCCTTAATCACAGGATCAGCCTGGCCCAGAAAATCCTATTGATTCCTCTGTCAAGCACACAGCTCACCTGAGTGGGAAATGAGCCGAAATAGTCTACTGAGATCCGAGAGAGCCACATTCAGGCCAGAAGGCTGAAGCAGCGGGACAGAAGCCAAATGACATGAACGAGCCTGGAGGTAGAATCTGCAGGAGTAGATTGACGCTGCATGGAACTGAGCATCGGGGCAGGGAGAGGGGAGGCTTGAGGCATGAGGACACTGATCGGAGTGAGCTGCGGCAGGGCTGAGTGGAGAAGGAGGGGGTGAGGTGACAAACGAAGCAGCAGCAAAGCCGGGCAAAGCCTGGAAGAGGATTAGGAGTTTGAATGTGCAGTTCATAAACACAAAACTTACATTGTCCAGCAGCAGAAATCCTGACAACGGTCTCCGGATCAGCATGAAGTTCTTGTAGACCCCACGCGAGCAGCACTGAGGGATCAAACGTATATTCACCAGTCACTGTATTGTTTTTAAACGGTTTGAAGTCACTTCTGTGGGCACTCATTCCTGCTAATGTCACAGACTCAACTATGTTGTACTTAAAAGGGGTGGTTAGGAGCAGTAAAGAACTTGCAGAAACAATGTTTGGTGGGTTTCTAATTTACTCAGTCAAATGGGCCAAGTTTATAATTCAGTATATTTTCTAAACGCTAGTGTGGTCAATGCAGGTTAGTAGCTGAAACTCAAACAGCGGTTTGACCCCTGTATCCTCAGTAGGGTGTTGAGACCACGAGAGCGCTGTTCTGCAGAGCTGGCAGAGCTGGCTCTTCCAGAGCGAAATCACTGAACAAAGAGGGTGTTTTTAAATCAGTAGCATTAGCAGCTATGATCACGAAGTAAAAGACACAGCTGACGTGATATGCCAACATGCCAGTCTAGAGTTCCACTTTGCTGACTCACAGATATATTAGAGCATAAGCTTTCGTGGGCAAAGACCCGCTTCATCAAGTGGGTTAGTCTATAAGATGCCACCAGACTTCTTGTTGTTTTTGCAGATCCAGACTAACACATCTATCCCTCTGATACCTCGCTGACTGCAGCAACACCTACTTTTGGTGGATTTCTAGGCTTTGATTTATATATTCTAAGGCCAGAAGGGACTGTTATGACCATCTAGTCTGACCTCCTGTAGAGCACAGCTCATAGAACGTCCACAAAATAATTCCTAGAGCAGACCTTTCACAAAAAAATCCAATCTCGATTTAAAAATGGTCAGTGATAGAGAACCCACCATGACTCTGGGTAAATTCTTTCAAAGGTTAATTATTCTCACAGTTAAAAATGCAATGCATTGTTTCCAGTCTGAGTTTGTCTAGCTTAAATTCCCAGTCACTAGACTGAAAAGCCCATTATTAGGTACTGATAGGCTGTAATCAAGTCACCCTTAACCTTCTCTTTGTTACAACAGATTAATTTCTTTAAGTCTCCCACTGTGTCTATCGTGTGTTCCAGCCCTTTAATCATTCTCATAGCTCTTCCCAGAACACTCAGGAATTTGCCAATATCCTTCTTGAAGTGTGGACACCAGTTCTGCAAAGAGTCTTCCAGCAGACTTTGCACCAGTGCCCGATACAGAGATAAATACAACATTCCTCCATCTTAAGATTCCCTTCTTTATGCATCCCAGGATTATTTCAGCATTTTTGGCTGCAGCATAACACTGGGAGCTCACATTCAGCTGATTATCCAACCACAACTCCAAATCTTCTTCACTCCTTCCTAAAACAGACCTCCCAGACGGTAAATATGGCCTATGTTCTTTGTTCCTAGGTGTATACGTAAAGCCAACAGACGCTGGTTGTCAGCAGATGGGATTGAACCTGCAACAGTAGGGGCTAAAGCCAAGGGTCTCTAAAAGCCCACTGATTCTCATACATATTTATATATAGCTGTACTGAAGTTCCTGTGGTTGCTTGAGCCCAGAGATCCAGATACTTCTAAATCAGTGAACTGACCTCTTCATTATTTGCTACTCTCCCAATTTTTGGGTCATCTGCAAACTTTATCAGTTATGATTTAATGTCTTCCTTCCATAAATAGAGTAGGACCAAGAATGATCTCTGTGGGACCCACCTGGAAACCTGCACCCTTGCTGACAATTTTCCATTGCTATGAGACCTAATTGATAGTTTTTAAACCCACTTGACATGTGCCATATTCATTTTGTTCCAGTTTTTTCTTTTTTTATCAAAATGTCACACAACAGCAAGTCAATTACCTTAATCAAATTTTTAAAATATATCAGTTTAATAGGATCCATTTTCCATAAACCATGGTTATTAGCCTTAATTACATATACCCTTCTATGTTCTTTATTAATTGAGTCCCATAACGTTAGCTCTATTATCTCGGCCAGGATTGGTGTCAAGCTGATGGACCTGGATCATCCCTCTTACTTTTTTAAAGTATGGCACAACATTAGATCCTATAGCTGCAGTATCATTAGCTAATGTCTTTCTTTACTAGGTGCAGTAGTTAATAAGCTATGGTGCTGGAAATTATGCTAAAAGTAAATTCTGCCCAGCCCAGCTACCAAAGGGTTCAGAAGGTCAGAAGCACTTCTCCCCAGGAACCAAATGGAACATGCATTTAAATATTAGGGTTTTAATTAAAACTGGAACATCTGAGGTTCTTGCTGGGGACAGCTATGTTACAGAAGTGACATTTAACAGCAAGGTTGCCCTATACTGCACAGTAGAGATTGTAAATCCATGACCAGCCTGACACGGGTCTGATTTAAAAACAAGAACTGCTTTCACGTTTCAATACTAATTGAAATCATTAAAGGCCTGTTCTAGGCCTGGCATCTTGACGAGTGCAGCTCCAGTGACTTGCACAACATCACACCTGCTAATATCTGGGGCCAGATCGTCAACTGGTGTAAAGTGATGAAGCAACAGTGAGTTCATTTACATCATTTGAATCATTTGGCCTCAGTCTGAGGCTGGTGCTGGCCCTGATATCTCTTTTTAGTATTGCTAACCCAATATTAAGATCAGGATGGCGACTTCTTTTGTAGTCACATCACAGTCCCACCCTGCCAGCATCACAAAGAGCACCTCCATTCCATGTGCTGTCTGCTGGGCTAGCTCAGCCCAATCTTTCCATCAACCTCCTATGGGTGGTGGATCAGGGCCTAAAATTCCATATTAATGGAACTGTTGGCTTCACTGAAGATGTTCATAACTCCAGACAGAGACAGTCTCCTGACCTGCAAGTCTTATCCCAGCACACCCTGGGCCTTACCTAACAGAGATGACTCATCCAGGGGAATGTCTTTACTTGGGGACTGATTTTCCCAACACTTCATAACATGTGTAGAGCTTCTTACCAGATTTTTTGTTCTGCATCTGTACAGCACCTAACCCCATGCAGTCCATGATCAGGGTTCCTAGGCTCCACAGTAACACAAAATAACACTAACACTCCTAGGAGTCCTTAAGATGAGCTGGAGGCTCCAACAGCAGCTCTCTTGAGCTTTGGTGTTGTTCCTTCACTGGATCCGTTCCTGAATCAAGAGTAGACATTTTTTAGGTGGCTCATATGACCAGTACCAGTGGTGTCACGTCTTTTAGACATGGCTCTCCACTTATACTTTCTCTTGCCTTGGAAATGCAGCCATTGCTGGTGGCTGGAGGAAGACGACAATGGGATCATCATCATTTGGTAAGTGACACAGTATGTATGCTGTATGCCGTGGCCGCAGATCTAAGGCATACCGTCTCCAGAAATCTACCTGGGGGAAATGAGGGTATCCCACTAAGCATGAGACTAATACTCCTGTGAGTAGTTGTTTGGCAGTAAAACAATAATTCAAGCACCACTGAAGCCAATGGATTACTTCTTTTTTTTAGCAGGATTGAAGCCTTCACTTTGTGCCAAATACATAACAACTTGATGTGGCTCTTCTCCATGCGCTGAGCTGCCTGCAGACTCTGATGATTTTTAGTTTGCATGTAGTGTTGAAAGAGAGCTACAGGTTGAATCTCTCTTGGCCGGTGCCCTTGGGACCTTACCAGTGCCAGAAGAGAGAATTTGATGGACCACGGGAGGCTGATATTGTTTAGCACATTACCGACATTTCCACTGCCTACTGGGCTCTTAGAAGATATCTAGGGGTAAATTAGAGTTAAATAACAGCACAGATCACTGACAGCCTGGGCTCGTAGCTGTAAACAAACCTTGTGGACCACTGGAAATTTGGCCACAGCCATGATAAGCGGTCATCCAGCTAACTAAAATTATGCTGGATTACGGAATTTGTTGGATGAGAGAGTTCTGGATTAGAAAAGTTCAACTTGCAGTTTCTTAAGGATACTGGGCCTGATCCACTTCCCACCACTCTCATGGACCGCAAATGAGGATCTGCACCCATTGACAACTGCAACTGCCTAATACCTGTAGAGATGCAGTTAAATATAGGGGTGGGGGTTCACCAGGGACTAAGCCAGATAGACCAGATCTGGCTGGTATTTGTCCACCGCTTACTGTAGAACATGATTAAAGAATGGGATCACGGATACAGCAGAACACCTGGAGATCATTGTAGGTTCCACCTAATGCTGTAGAACACGGCAGCAAGGCAACACGTGAAGGGACACCTCTTCTCGGTCTGCTGCACCTGGTCACTTCTCTCCTCTCAACTCTTCTGCATCCTTTTCCTTCTCCCTCTTAGCGAAGATGCAGGCAGCTAGTAGCTCCAACAGAGACTAAGAGATTTTTCCAGGAACCACAGAAGAGGCCCTATCTTAGCAGCCTGAGAGATGTGCAGCTGGCCTCGTATTATATCCAGAAGATCTGGCGTGAAGAGTAGCTGCTTGTCAGATAAGGTTGTGAAGCACCTTTTCATTGGCTGGATTTGCAATCTGAGGTTCTGTTTAGACTCACAGTCGCTATTTGGGAATTCAGGCAGCAGATACAGACAGCTGGACTGTTTGTGGCAGTGCTTCTTGGATGCGGTCATCCATGCCTTTGCTGTGTGCTCATAAAACACCTGTGCTCAGTGTTGCCAACTCTTGCCAGTGTATGCTGAATAATGCGATTTTGGCTCTTGCTAGAGCTAATCTGAGGGGAGATGCTCTCATCATCACAATTTCTGGACTGCCCCACAGGAGAAAAAAAAAAATGAAGTGCATTCCCGACTTCTCTGTCTCCCATCCCTTGGGAGCTGAGAGAAGCTTTTGGATAAAGGAGGGTGGAGAGGGAGCCGCCAGCACTATTCTCACAAGAGGGGAGGAGGAGGAAACTAGAGGAGCCCAGAAGCTCAGGGCAGCTCGACTCCATCCTCAATTCACCCTCTTTGAAAAAAATGGGTTGGTTTCATTCCACTTCTCCCCTCTGGCAGCCATTTATTTATAACACTCAGAGCTGGTGTTTCTGGGATGATATTTGGCAACTCAAAAGTGGAGATATTCCAGACACGGACAAGATGTTCTTCAAAAGAAAAGTCTGGCAAGTCATATTGTTCTTTCCTGGTTCTCACGGGAAGACTAGATCTGCTAGCTGCTTGGACCACTCATGACAAATATGTTCAGATTTTACTATAAATCTAATCTACTTAGTCAGCCTTTCTGTGCTTACATTATTGCAGAAAAGGCCAGGATGCCTATTGCTCTTCTTTATTTGGGGTTGCTTTATAGTGCTTTCAAAATATGACACCTGGATTCTCAACTCAGTAATTCAGTCTGGTTTTCGTTTTCCTTTCCTAAAAATGCTCACAGAGTGTTTGTTCAGAAAGCAGCAGAGCGAGTGAGATGTTGATCAGGGTTGGAATTAGCCCAGAAATTAAGCTTTAGATTGGTGAGGGACAGGTCCTTATCTCATCATAAGGCATGCGGAGCCACGGGAATGAGGTGTTCTGAAAGGTATGTTGCAATCTTTAGACATTGAAACCCCAGTTAAATCATTAAGGACCATTTGCTAAAAGGAAAAAATAAAAACAAAACAAAAACACCACAGGCTCTGGGGTGTCATACAAAGGAGTGTTTTGCACAGAAATGAAACTTGGGGTTGGCCAATAGCTAGTCCTGGTCTCTTCAGAACAGTTAAACTGGGGTGAGTACGTGTCCCTTGAGGTGACCCAAGAGGTAAAGGACACGTAACACCTGCCAGCAGCAAAAATAAAATTTCAGGTCAGGGAATGGCATCTCCCAGCTACTTTAGTGTATTCACTGGGGCCGACAGCCACCCATGGGCCCAGGGACAAGATGGGATTGGGCCCTGGTGCCAAACCCCAGGAGGGGCGGGGCCAAGAGCAGAAAGGGCTGGTCAGTCAGCCCTCCATGCAGCTCAGATCACAGCACCGTCTCTGCCGGCCCCCCTCGCGTGATGTAGAGAACAGCTCTGCAGCAGCAGTTCAAAGGAGCCTGAAGCCTTTGAAACATGGGGCTCCTGTGCAGTAGCCGCCATTGTCCACGGCCATCGGCTTGCAAGGGGGTGTCCTTTGGGGTACTTTGCCATTTACAATCAGTATAACTCAGGTCCCTATTCAAGGAAGGTGCATGTCTTAAAGGGTGGGTGTGGGATGGGGGTGGGATAATGTGGCAGCATTTTGTGCAGGAAAAAAGATTTGGGGCATGGACTGGTTTTCCTAGCTACCTCTGAAAGGTTTAATCCTCCAAGGAAATGTTATCGGGGTGACATGAGGAGTATCTCTCACACATCCTCAAATGCAAGCTACTCATTGTAATGAAGAGGAAATGACACCACAGGCCACACTTGCAGCTTGGAAATGTGTATTCTGATAACATCACTGTATTTGGTTATAAAAGGCAAAATCAACCTCCCGTATTTCACTGAAATTCTTAGACGCTTACATTTACAGGGCTGATGAATTTATATCAGCCTGTCAACGTTGCTACCCAGCCTGAAAGTCAACCCCTTTGCCACAGCCAAAGTCAATAGGTGTGTCTGACCATGAGCCCCACTGTCAGGAAAAGACAACTTTAAAATAAAACATACCTTGGGAACAGAAGAAAACGCAGATGGAGTCAAAGGGCAGTGAAAGGCTCATGATGACAGCCTGAAATTTAAAAAGAAAGGAATATCGCTTTTCATGAATTCCCCGAAATCCAGTGCTCATGCTGTAACTTTCACTGGGGAGGTAGTTATAAAGGAATAGACTCTGTCTCACATCATGTGGGAAAGTCTGTTTGCCCTAAAAGCCCATACGTATGTAAGGCAAAACAGAGACACTTAGAAAAAAGGGCCGTGAGAAGAGTATGTACACACACACACTCTCTCTCTCTGTATATATATATATATATATATATATATACACACACACACACACAAATAAAAACCACAAGATGTAAAATGGAAAGAGAAGAAATGTGTGTGCAGGGGGGAGGAGGTGGGAGAAATACCTTGTAAATGTGTTTGTTTCCCTGTTCGAAGTGACCTGCATTAGATACTCCAGACAGGAGAAGCAGCTGCAGAAGCAAGCAAAGCAGAGGATGTTGAGCTGGGGGAAGGTTAAAATGAGGTCATCACAGCCCTATAGCCTCTAGATGCATGGGCAGGCTGGGAGGCCCTGCCCTCTGCCTTCACGCCCACAGGCACTGCCCCCAAAGCTCTCACTGGCTGTGATTCCTGGCCAATGAGAGCTGCAGAAGCAGTGTCTGTGGTCTTGAGAGCAGTGCTTGGAGCCTCCCTGGTCACCCAGGTGTCTCGGGGCCACAGGGATGTGGTGGTGATTTTTGCCACACCACCAGCAGCTCTGCTTGTGCTATAACCAATAACAGACCCGCTGGGGCCTTTGGTGCTATCAGAATAGCAATCAGCATTACTGGCATCGAGACCATGGCATGCCACCCTCTGCCCCCAGCGCTGCCTGGAGCGCATCCGGCCACCACCACCCCATCCCCAGGAGCCCTCTGGTGGTGATTTAAAGAGCCTGGGGCTCCACCAACAACTCTACTGCAGCAGCATGGCCCCTCCCGTCGGGGGGGCTGATCCCACCTTTGCAAGAGATGGAACGTTGTTTTTTCTCTCCTTAGGCTTGATTGCCCTGGAGACAGCAAAGGCCAGCAGTGGCAAGGTGGAGAACAGTCGTCACTCAGTGCTCTGGAGGGCAAAGGATATTCTTGGATGTCCTGCCCCCTTCTTAGCCACTGGTGAGTGCAAAACCTTTGATCAGTTTCAGAGGCCAATGACAAAATAAAAGAAATATAAGTGGAGATATGCCTCTTATAGAGCTGGAAGGGACTTTTGGAGGTCATTGAGTTCAGTGCCTGCTCTCTTAGCATGGCCAAGCACCATCCATTCCCTTTTCTCCAATTTATTTGCCCCAGATCCCACTCAAGGGCTGAACTCACAACCCTAGGTTTAAGCAGGCCATTGCTCAAACCACTGAACTATCCCTCCCCCTAACCTGGTCATAATTGAGCCAGGAAAAACATCTCAAGAGTTCAGCCTGTACTGCTGCTCACTTATCATCTCAAGACTGCAAAGGGCACGTATTCTAATCCAAGGCTGCCCACGACATGTGGAGGAGCCTAAGCAAAGCAGACGATCAGGACTCCTTGCAGCTCGCTCTGGACTTTGGTATGGGTCCCAGCTACTGCAGACCCAAAGCTGGGCACTGCAAAACTAGGAAGGAGGAGATCATAAGAAATTACTCCAGATTGGTGTCTTGCTACCCAGGGACACTGTCTCAAAGGGACAAGAAGTAAGGGTTGTGGCATCAACAACACTAACACTGCAATTATTTAGCACTGTCAGCCGCTGGCAGGTCTCTTGCATGCAGGAGGTAAAACCCACCTACCCAAGGAGCAGAGGTCTGAGGCTGCCACTGTTCCGTAGGCAGAGTTCAAGTTATCCATATTTAGCTTTGCAGGAATGAAAATCTCAGATCCAAATGCAACAGCTCAAATCACAAGGACATGAGTGGATGGCAAAAGCCTTTACATACTTCAGCTGTGACACTTGCTTTCACTCAAGCAAACAGACTAACACCAACATTTAGCTCCTTTTATGAACACTGCCAGGTTTGTGGCAGGTCTTAGCTTCCTAGAGGCTGGAAGGGAGTGGGTACAGTATGTACCCTGGGGTCACAGGCAGGTTGAATGGTTAAGATTTCAAACCAACATATAAGCCATGACGAAAAAGATACAAATTGAGAGCATGTCAAATGTCAGTTGGTTTTACCATTCATCAGCTTTCAATCCATCACATATCAGCGCCAGAGGGAAAGCAAGACTTTGACCCTACGTGATAGATGACAGCAGACTAGCTCCAGATGCCATCGTCGCTACTGCAACAAAGCTCTGGCTGCGCCAGTAAAGGAACCAGATCTTCTAGCATTCCAGTCCACAAGACACCTTTTGTCCTCTATCACTTGGTCCATCCTACTGAAATTCAATGAGGTAGGGATGGTGTCTTCCTATGTGTTTGTACAGCCACCAGCTCAATGGGGCCCTGGTCTGAACAGGGAGCCCTGGGCACAACTGCAGTACAACTAATAGCTGCAATAAGAGCAGGTCTATAATAGACCTGAAAGTCAATCTTAGATATGCAATTCCAGCTACGACAACTGTGTAGCTGGAATCGACGTATCTAAGATCAATTAATTGGGCTGGCCACACAGAAGGAGGCCAACAGCAGAGTTTCCCTTATTCCTCACAAGAATGAGGAGTACCAGGGCTGACTGTAGAACCCTGATGGTTTGATTTACTCTCATCCCCACTTTGTGCGCTAAACAGAACCCTGGAAGATCGACCCTGACCGAGTCAACCTTCCAGTAAGTATAGATGTACCCTATGTGCCTTATTTGAAGGCCCTTACCAATGGAGGACTAGATAGCTAAGGTGGGCCATTACTGCAGGCTTCTTCTACCAGGCAATGGTGGCCATGTCCTGACAGTCTGTCCCATTAATTGCCATCTCCATATTTGTCTGGGAATGGTCAAATGCATCATTTATCAGTGATTAGCTAAAAGAAACAGCTACCTGAGTAGGGGTTGAATAATCTCCTTGCCATCAGCTGCAAGGTCAGCAGTTCTGCCCGTCAGTGATAAGGTGATGGCTGTTTTTGTGAGGTGCACAGTTGGTCTTTAGGAGCAGGTCTGAGAGGGACATTTTCTCTTTTTGTAAGGAAACTTAAAAAACAAAACAAAAGACAAGCTGTAGGACACATTGCCACAAATTAAAACTAGCCAGGAGCGTTGCAGGAGTAAAACCAAGAAACAGGACTTGCCATATGAATGGGATAATAAGAATAGCCACAGGAGTAATGTTATATGTACATATGTGCGGTATGCGTACAAGCAGCCTGAAGAGACTGAACTCTCATGTCTTGTGGGAACAAGACAATCTCTAATAGACAAGGAGGGTTAAGAAACCTGTGTCTTCTGGGCAGGTGGTTCCATAATTGTTCACTTCAGAATTCTTGTACCTTCCTCCGGAAGGTCTTGTATCAGCCTCTGTCAGAGGCAAGATAAGAGACTAGATGACTGTGGTATTAAATCAGATGGAACACAGGGACAAAAGTCACATATGGGTCACCATAACTACACCAGCGCTGTTCCTCCACGCCACTGAACAATGTAGCTATACCAACAAAAATATGTAGTGTAGACCAGGGCTCAAATCAGGGGTGTTCAACACATGGCCCCTGGGCTGGCACCTTTTAATGGTGCCATTTTTAACAGGCGGCTGTGTTGCTCTCGGGGCTCTCAGGGCTGAGTGTGACGTGGCTCTGGCAAATCACCGGGGTGAGGTGTAGGGTGCCTGGCTGTGGTGGGGAGGGTATTAAGTCTGGGGGCAGTTAAGCCTACAGGAAGGGGAGGGCAGCAGTTTGGGGCTATTTTGTGTTTGGCCCATGGAACATGTAAACAATTGCCGCGTGGCCCCTGATGAAAAAAGGTTGGACACCCCTGGCTCAAACTCACCCAGTTACAGTCAATCAAACACAACTGGAAGTGAGCTCAGCGGTCCCAGATTCCCAAGCAGTCATCGTGTGTGCTTTGAACATCAGCTGCTTTTCAACTCAGAAGTATCTGCATTTCAGTGACCAATAACCTTTCTACCCTCCACCTCCCTCCCAAGAGTGGTGTGGGTTAGAGCTGGCTGGAAAAAGGCTCTCTTTTCTGATGTAGGGGGAAAAAAAAAAAACAACTCTGACCCTTTGGATGAAAAATAAATCAAACTACTGGAAACCAAAAATGTCCGGTTTTGACCAAAAAAATCAAGATTTGCTGCAGAAACCAGACACTTAGCATACATGTTTTGCCAAACCCCCATTTCTCCATGAAATTTTTTTTAAGAGTAATTTTTGTGCCGGCCCCAGTAATGAAGCCTCGTTAATGTTTGCACTTTGGAATCCCTGGAGAGAGAGAGAGAGAGAGAGAGAGAGAGAGAGAGAGGGCCTCTGGAGTGAAAAGTGGTATTGCAGAATTAAATTTAGTACTAATCTACTACTACTTGTATCTGACACTTTAGTGCTGCATGCCTAATGCCATGGGTCTGTATTAAGGGTACGCAGAGATATTCTAGGGGGTGCATCAACTCATCTCAATACTTACCTAATTTTATGACAGATTATGTAATAAAAACACTAGCAGAGTCAATACAAACTAACCTTTCATACAATAACTTGTTTACAATGCTCTAGTGAAATGTAAGTACCAATGCTTACATTCCCTTTGATTTTATAATTATATAGCAAATGGGAAAGTAAGCAATTTTTCAGTACTAGTGCACTGAGACGTACAAAACGTCTAGGTCTGCTTTAGTAAGAAGTAGTTTTTAAGTGAGGGGAAACTTGGAGTATGCAAGACAAATCAGGCTCCAGAAAGGGGTACAGTAGTTTGGAAAGGGTAAAAGTCGCTGACCTAATGAATTCACCCTGCTACACCTGATACTGCCAACTTCACAAGTCCAAAGCCTGATTAAGTAAAAGAAAGTAAACACAAAGCATTACTTCACCAAGGAAGTGACACTGTTGTGTCTTCAGTAGCTTCCAGCCCCAGTAGATGACAGAAAGATAAAATTATGTTTTCGCTGTTCCCTAAGGGCATGACTACTTCAAGGTAACTGAAAAGCAAATGTTGCTTAAGAACAATGCTTGAAAACTAGGACAAGACCTCACTTGCTGCCTGATGTGACAAGTGGGGGAAGATGAGTCTGGGGAGATATTCCCGGTTGCTTCAGTACAGAATACAGATATTTCAATTACATCTTCTTGCTGCAGGTTTAAATTAGGTAATTCTCCAATGCTCAGTCTGCTTCTTGCTGAGCACTGCAGAAAATGAACTTGATAAACAACTCCTGGGCCCGGCAGCAATTTGTCAACAAATGGTGGTCACTGTCAGCTCAAACAATGTCAGGGGATATGCTGGCTTGGGGAGTGAGTGAGAACAAAATGCCAGAAGCTTTTCTTTCCCGTTACAAAAAGTGTAAGGTCCATTTTTCAAAACTATATACAGTAATCCCTCGATTTACGCGGAGGTTACGTCCTGGGCAACCTCCACATAAATCAGATTTCACGTAAATTGGCGAGGGCGGGGGGTTGTTGGAGAGATCCCTGGAATTTCCCTGGCTGTTGGAGCAGGCAGCTGGAGCCTCTGCAGAGCTCTGCTGCTCCCTGGCTTCCCCCGGCTGGCGGAAGCTGGAGAGCGGTAGCACTCTGCTGCAGTCCCAGCTGCCATCTTCTCCCAGCTGGGGGTCGCGCTGCTGCTTGTGGCGTGGTTTCTCCCAGCTAACGTGAGTTAAGCATAAACCGAAACTGTGCTTCTCGAGGGTTTACTGTATGTGTAATCCTAGGTACGCATGCTGTAAGATAGAGCATCCTCTCACACACACACATACAACTGGTGCTTCCAGTTGTGGTATGGGTTGAACCTCTCTAACCCAGAACTCTCTCATCTGGCAACATCCGTAATCTGGCAGGATTTTACTTAGCTGGACAACCACTTACCATAGGTATGGCCAAGTTTCCTGTGGTCCCATGAAGTTTGTATACAGCCACCAGTCCTGGCTCTCAGTGTTCTGTGTGGTTACTTAGCTGTATTTTACCCCTAAATGTCTTCTAAGAGCCCAATAAGCAGTGGAAGTGCTGGTAATGGCCTAGACAATATTGACCTCCTGTGGTTCAGCAAATTCTCTCGCTCGGCCCAGTCAGGTCCCAAGGGTGCTAGACAAGAGAGGTTCAGCCTGTAATCAAGAGTGAAGTTGTGTACAAACATTTTAGAAAATTCCACCCTTTGAACATGTCAAGGGTTTTTTCCAGGAGTCTGTCACTGCATGTAAAACATCTAAACACGCTTTTCATAGCAAGTGAACCAGACCCTAACCCTGGATCCAAAATCAACACCAGAGGGTGCATCTGGAACCACCTTCAAACTTCAGAGCTGAATGCTATCTGTAATAGGTAGGGCCCTACCAAATTCACAGTCCATTTTGGTCAATTTCATGGTCATAGGAGTTTAAAAATGTATATTTAATGATTTCAGATATTTAAATCTGAAATTTTGCAGGGTTGTAATTCTCGGGGTCCTGACCCAAAAAGAAGTTGTGTGAGGGTCGCAGGGTGGAGGGTGCAGCACTACTACCACAACTTCTGTGCACTAGTTGGCAGCAGTGCTGCCTTCAGAGCTGGGCAGCTGGAGAGCAGTGGCTGCTGGCTGGGAGCCCAGCTCTAAAGGCAGAGCTGCTGCTCGCAGCACAGAAGTAAGGATGGCCTGGTATGGTATCGCTACCCTTATTTCTGCACTACTGCCTGAAGAGCTGGGACCTTAGTAGCTACCATGCTGTGGGTGCCCAGCACTGAAAGCAGCAGTTCAAAATTAAGAATAACATGGGTATGGTACCCTTGCCACACTTATTGCGACAATTACTTCTGCACTACTGCTGGCAGGGTGCTGCCTTCAGAGCTGGGCACCCAGCCAACCGTACAACCACCACTCTCCACTTGCCCAGCTCTGAAGGCAGCACAGAAGAATGGCAACACCATGATGATCATTAAACTAGCCTGGTGACTCCCCTGCAACATCCTTTTAAATCAGAACCTGCAATTTGAGAGACACTGGTCTACCCATGAAATCTGTATAGCATAGGGTAACAGTACACAAAAGGCCAGATTTCAGTCCACGATGCAGTTTGCATGGTTGTGTATTTGGTGAGGCCCTAATAATAGACTGAACCAAATGGATCCTAGACCCAGGGAAAATGCTGATCTGGAATGCATAATTTGACCAGGTGTTTCTCCAAGGTGGGGGGAAATGTAACTTACAGTTAATGTAACATAGTGCTGATTTTGTGTTGTAATAGCATGGTCATAATGTGGAACCATGGGAACACATAATAAAATATACGATAACTGCTCACTGTTATTAGCATGTCAGCAAAACAGTGTTGTTCACTGCTGCCTTGCAAATGCAACGTCTGTGTATGAGTCTTCCATATCTGTGCTAAGACATGAAGAGGCTTATTTGAAAGTGCCAGCCAGAAGCTTTAATTAATTACCACCCACTCTTGACTTGGCTCACAACAAAAAGAGCTGGCTTGCCAGGCTGGTTTTTCAAAACCTCTTGCTTCTATTTATAGGAGGAGAGAAAAAAGATGATGCTGTGTTTTGAATCAAACAATCTTATGAACAAACCAAGTTAGACTCCTGTGGATGGGATTCAAGAATGCTTGTCCACTCCAGGGATGGTTTTTCTAAAGGAATGCAATATTCAGTCTGCATAAGAAGTAACCCAACAGCCTGGTGAAGCAAAAAGCACAGATTTTCTGTTGATTGAACTTTACTTCCAAATGCAGATTTAACTTTCAAGATTAAACCAAATGATTGATCTATATTCCATTAGTTTTTTAGCTGACACAAAACAGATGCTTTTTCTGATCCTTTCATTTGCTCTGGATTCACACACCCCCTTATTCCCAAAATTCCCTCCTGAGAGCTCAAGATCTTACTTTCCTGGGAGTGTATGGGGATGGGAAGTGCACCACATCAGCTCCTTAGACACAAAAATCACTTGGACTGAAGACAGCTTTTGCTGGAAGTTTCCAAACCCACATTGAGCTTGCTCACTACTTGCAAAAATTGAGAGAACAGAAGTTTAATTCCAAGACAGTCACCCAAGAGACACTCCCTTATGGCAGCTCTTCACAACCTCTAATGTCTGCCAGAAGCTCAGCAACCTCAACCACATAAGTTAGAGATTAACATGTTCCTCTGCATTTTTCTCCTCCAAAAGTCACAACAACGCCGTACAAAAGGAAAGGGGTCCAAGATTGTTGGAGAATCTGAAATTTCAGAATTATTTTAAAAAAACAAACAAACCTCAACTATTTTTTGTAAGTTTCTTCTTCTCTAGTTTCTCTGATCCAGTTTCAATTGGGTAAGTTTATTCATCATTTCCTGTCCTAAACAGCTATGCAGCCTCGTTGCAAGCTGTCAAGTAACTGTCATCCTCCTCTGCCCTAGATATGCCTGCTTCAAGTGGCTGGCGAATAGAGTAAGTTGGAAAATGGGGAAAGTTTTAATTTTTTGGTCTAAAAAGTTTGAGTTTTCAATTTTTTGTTGAAAAGTTAAAAACAAAACAACAAAACAAAACAAAACCAGAGAAATTTAGGGTTACCATATTTAAACATTCAGGAAAGAGGATACTCCTGAGAGGCAGTGTATCTGCCAATTCACATGTATTAATGTACTCTATAACACGTTAATACAGAGTGAGTTGGTAGATACTGATACAGATACACTCCCTCTCAGGGGTGTCCTCTTTGTTAAAAGTTCAAATATTGTAACCCAAGGAATTTATTACAAAAATTTCTGTTTAACCAAACCCCAATATCTGATGAAAATGCAGACAGTTTTGCTGGGAAATTGTCAAGCAACCTACTGGTGAAATGATGAATCCTGTACATAAAATGCATGTCTGCTTACACGCAGCTGGCCCCTGTCAAAAGCAATGGGCTTTGGATCAGGTAGTATAACCATTAACAGTTAAAGACTTACTTTTTACTCCAAATTTTTTATAACATTTGCTTCAGTTGTCTTTATCATGCTACTTATTTTGCATGCTACTAGAATAGCAGGCATGTTTCCACAAGCAAGGCCATTCTGGACACATATCAGTGGTGTAATTAAAACTGTAATCACTTTTAATGATCACAGGTTTTCCTGATCCTGCTTGCAAGCAAGAGGCTCAATAAAGAAGTGCACAGTGCAGTAGGGCTTTAGCAGCAAATAGGTCTGCAGCCAGCCACCCTAGAGGAAGGTGGGATAAGTGGTGTTTCTGTTTCAGGGAGCAGCCTGCTTTGTTTCTCTCTGTTTTTGTGAGTTGTGAATGTTATTAAGAGTAAAGTATTGCTACACTGCAACCTTCCAGCAGGAGTATTTGATGATTTCTGTCTAACTCCTCTGTATGATGTGAACATAACACTTTGACCCTCTTTAGGACTTTCAAGCAGTAGGAATCTCCCTGAAGCAATATACAGCTAAGAACAGGATACTAGGAATAAATGCTTTGTTGAAATGCCTAAACCAGAAGGATGTTGCAATCTATGTGAATTCAATTTCTTTGGTACAGCTGGAAGGAAATAAACAACATCATTATTCCAAGGCTGTGAAAACTCTACGGGACTGAGTCATGTACCTTGCTAGGAGCTATTAATTTGAGATTAGAATGTACTTCTAGAGATTCCAATGCAATTACCATTCTCTGTACGACACTGAACCCTTTAGCTTTTGAAAGAGGGCTGTTCAAGACTGGGAATTCTATTTCCCAGGTTCCTGTCTCGGGTGGGTACCCCTCCACTGCAGTGGGGACTTGCGATTCCCAGGGCAGGCAGGCACACAGGAAGGCAGACTCACACTAGCTTAGCTCAAACTGTGGTGCTAGAACAGAGCAGCCATTCAAGCTCAGACCCAAGGAGCTGGCTGAGCCACCCAAACTTGGACCCAGGAGATGGGTGGGCTTGGATTGAAGTGGAAAGCTGCCAAGCTGCTACCAGCGCTGAAACATACACACTGCCTGCTTTCA
The DNA here is from genome assembly GCF_033958435.1 of Carettochelys insculpta. Lineage (NCBI taxonomy): Eukaryota > Metazoa > Chordata > Testudines > Carettochelyidae > Carettochelys > Carettochelys insculpta. The sequence continues at coordinate 63,382,610 of NC_134143.1, forward strand.
GAGGGAGGGTTTTAATAAAGATATTAGATGCTACCTGTTTGGGAGGCTGTCGCAGCTTGTTCAGTACTCTTCCCACAAGCTCCAGTTCAAAACATCTTGTAAATGTGTCAGACAAAATGTGTTTGGGGGAGGTTTTAAGCATAAATACATTTTCTCACACGGGTTCTATCCACCTTCGGAGTCAATGGTCCAATGATAAAGGAGTCTGATCTATTTTTTCTCGCCATTTTTAAGTGCCATTCAAACTTTATCCTGCAGAAGTGAAAAGAAAGGTTACTCACCGTAGTAACGGTGGTTCTTCGAGATGTGTCCCCGTGGGTGCTCCACATTAGGTCTCGGGCTCGCCCGGCGCCGCAGATCGGATCTTCCAAGCAGTTTCTGCCGGACCGCGCATGCGCCGGTGCGCGCCGCTCCCCCGCGCGCTCCCGGCCATGTGCGCGATCCGGTCCCCGCCAGTTCCTTGACCAACCGCCTCGGATGCTCCTGCAAAACACTAAACAGAGATCCGGAGCGGGGAGGATGGGCGGGTAGTGGAGCACCCACGGGGACACATCTCGAAGAACCACCATTACTACGGTGAGTAACCTTTCTTTCTTCTTCGAGTGTCCCCGTGGGTGCTCCACATTAGGTGACTACCCAGCAGTAACCCAAGATAGGAGGTGGGTAATCGGATTATGTGCAGCTTGTCCCCGAGAGGACCGCTGCCGAGAGACGGGTATCCTCTTGGAATACCCTGTGAAGGGCGTAATGTTTGGCGAAGGTGTCACAGGATGACCAGGTCGCTACTCTGCAAATGTCTTTTAGCGCAACGCCCTTGAAAAAAAGGCTGTTGATGCTGCCACCGCCCTAGTGTAATGAGCCCTGGGCGTGGCCAGTAAAGGAGTCTTTTTGAGTTTGTAGCACATTTTTATGCAAGATACGATGTGCTTAGAGATTCTCTGCGAAGAGAGACATTCTCCTTTTGATTTGGGAGCGATAGAGACTAGGAGCCTATCCGTTCTCCGGAAGGACTTGGTCCTGTCCATATAGAAAGCTAGCGCCTCCTCACGTCCAGGAGGTGTAGGCGCGCCTCCTTGTTAGAGTTATGAGGCTTTGGATAAACAAGGGTAAACAATAGGTTCGTTAGTATGAAACTCAGAAAGAAACTTTAGGAACAAGGGCTGGATGCAGCCGTATGGTTACCGCCTCCTTGGAAAAACAGCGCAGGGTGGCGTTGCCATAACTGCCTCAAGCTCGCTCACCCTGCGAGCTGACGTGATTGCGAGAAGAAAGGTCATCTTCATCATAAGGAGGCGGAGGGAAACCGTGGCCAAAGGCTCGAACGGTGGTCCCCTTTTCGCATTAAGCACCAGGTCCAAGTTCCACAGAGGTGGAAGCGGTTTCTGAGAGGGGTATAGGCTTACCAGCCCTTTGAAGAACCTGGTAACCATGGGATGGGCGAACACCGTGTGCCCTTCCTCTTCGTGTCTGAACGCCAAAATGGCGGCCAGGTGGACCTGAAACGAGGATAGCGAGAGTCCTCCTCTCTTGAGGTCCAGTAAATACTCTAATATCACAGCCATAGGCACCGAAAGGGGGCTAGCTGTTTGGTAGAACACCATGCCGTAAAGCGAGTCCATTTCTGCTTGTAGGTCTTCCTGGTGGAAGTCCTCCTGCTACTTTCTAGGACTTGCTGCACTTCCTCCGTACATGTGCTCTCTAGGGAGCTGAGCCATGGATTAACCACGCTTGTAGTCGCAGGCCTTGGGGGTGCGGATGCACTATGGACCCCTGGGCTTGCGTGAGCAGATCCAGCACCACCGGAGGGGACATCGGTGGCCGGTCCGACATGCGCAGGAGTAGGGGGAACCATTGCTGTCGATCCCACGTTGGGACTATCGGGATCATTCAGGTTCCTTCCCTCCTGGCTTTCTGCAACACTTTGTGGATGAGCACTGTGGGAGGGAAAGCGTAAAGCAGGGGGCCCCTCCATGAGATCGCGAAGGCGTCCCTCAGGGACCCCCGTCCCAGTCCTGCCCTGGAGCAGAATCGTGGGCACTTCTTGTTGTGCTGAGTAGCAAACAGGTCTATCTGGGGAAAACCCCATGCGTGGAAAAATCGGTTGCAGCAGATCGGGACGGATCTGCCACTCGTGCGTGAGTGCGAAACGCCTGCTCAGCTGGTCTGCCTTCACATTCGAGCGCCTGGTAAGTACGAGGCTTTCAAGGTTATATTGTTGGCGATGCAGCAGTTCCACAACCGGACTGCTTCTACACATAAGGCACGGGACCGAGCTCCTCCTTGCCGATTTATATAAAACATGGTGGAGGTATCGTCTGTACTGATCCCGACTACCTTGCCTTTCATTTGGTCACAAAAGTGTCTGCAGGCGTTGAACACTGATCTGAGCTCCAGTATATTTGTGTGCAGTGACTGCTCCATGGAGGACCACAGCCCTTGTGTCACCTCTTCGCCCATGTGTGCTCCCCACCCTATGAGGGAGGCATCTGTAGTAAGAAAAACCAATACGTGTGGTTGGTGGAAGGGTACCCTTGTTAGCAGGTTCCCGGGGTTTACCCACCATTGCAGGGATTTGCGCACCTCTGTTGTGGGCGACACCATCCTGTGAACAGAGTGTGCTGCCGGTTTGTATACGCTCGCCAGCCAATGCTGCATGCTGCGCATGTGTAACCTGGCGTTCTGTTCTACGAAACGTCGCTGCTGCCATGTGGCCCAGCGGCTGTAAGCACGTCAGAACCGGCACCATAGGGCTGAAGGTGAAGCCTTGCGCGAGGGAGCCGATGGCCCGAAAGCGAGTCTCTGGTAGATACGCCCTCGCTGTAATAGAATTTATGCGTGCCCCTACGAACTCTATGTCCTGTGTGGGGTCTATCTTTGATTTTGTCAGATTGATAAGCAGGCCGAGCGAAGAGAACATGCCTGCTGTGACACATATTATGCGTAGTACCTCCTCCTTCGAGGCCCCTTTGAGTAGGCAGTCATCCAGATACTGGAATATAAATACCCCCTGTCTGTGCAGGTAGGCTGACACCACTGCCAAGGTCTTGGTGAAGACTCTGGGGGCTGAGGAGAGCCCAAACGGTAGGACCTTGTAAGTCGAGGGCTGCGAACCAATTTCCATTGTCTAGTGCCGTAAGGATGGAGGCGTTTGTGATCATCCAAAAGCGTTGCTTGCGCAGGTACCGGTGAGGCCTCGAAAATCTAAGATGGACCTCCCCGTGAGGAAGTACCTCGAGTATAACCCTCTCCCTTGCAGTTGCTCCGGCACTCTTTCCACTGCCCCTACAAGCATGAGATGGTCTACCTCCTGCTTGAGCCTCGCTACATGGGAGGCCTCCTGGAGGTGGGGCCCCGGGTGGAGTTCATGGCGGTGGGAGCAACTGGGAGGGGATGGCGTACCCCGTGGCTATGATCTCCAGCACCCATTTGTCTGTGGTGATCCTTTGCCACTGGTTATAAAATGGTCGGATGATGGCCTTGAGCACTGGTTTCGTGCCCTCTGGAAGCGAGTCCATGAGGGAGGTTAACCTAATGTGGTTGTCGAAATTATGGTTCGCTAGATGCGCTGCATGATTTGCCATTGGCAACAGTAGCGTGGAGGAGGAGTAGACCTTTCTGCCCAACAGCTCTAGCTTTTTGGCATGTTTGTCTGTTCCCCCACGTTGCGACGACTCCACCACCAAAGAATTTGGTTGTGGGTGGCTGAACAGGAACTCCATGCCCTTCGTCGGCACGAAGTATTTTTTTTTTTTCGCTCTCTTGTGGACAGGCGGAATAGTCGCAGGAGTCTGCCATATCATAGTGGCAGACTCCAAGATTGCGTCATCAGCGGTATTGCTATTTTGGAGGAGGCCGGAGGTCTCAGATTTTTGAGGAGCTTATGGTGTTGCTCTTGCACCTTTGCTGTCTGGATGCCTTGCGTGAAGGCCACCCTCGTAAAACAGCTCTTGGAACTGTTTGAGATCGTCCGGAGGATGGACGTCCCCCGGGGCCGTAGCCTCATCCGGGGAGGAGAGCGAGGAAGCACTGGGGTACGTCTCTCTGGACCCTTCCGGTTCCTGCTGATGATGGTACACCCTCTCACTAGAGGTTTGCGAGGAAAAATCTCGGGGTTCCATAACCAGTCCCATAACTGAGATGCTTAAGTCTCTGTCCCCGGTCGCAATTGCCCTCGGGGGTACGAGATCGTTTGTAGGGATTTTTCCCTAGTAGATTGCCGATGGTGTCTATGCCCTGCGTGGTCCCAGCCAGGGTGAGGCTGGTTGCAGAAATGGAGAAGGGGGCTCCGGGTAGGCTGGGGGGGGACCCCTGCCTTCTAGTTGGAGTCTGCAACATAGCGGAGGGCTGTGAGAAAGCAACTCCACAGCCCTGTGCGGAGAGGGGCTGCAATGCCTCCTCTTGTGTGCAGTCTTCCCCCTCCCTTGAGGAGGTAACTCCGCCCCTGACATACAGGGGATCCCGGCCCCGTCCGCACCGAGCTCGGCACACTTGAAGGCGGTGCCGCACGTGTGGTGTCCTTCGGTGCCGGCAGGCTGCGTGCCTGCGCGCTCTGCACCGCCGGTTTTCCGGGGGTCGGTGGTACTGGCGCTTGTTTAGCCGCCGCCCTGCCTGCGGTGCGGGGCGGCTGGCTGATTATCGGCGGCTGAGCCACTTGCACGTGGCTCTCCGTGCCGCCGCCGATCAGCTGTTGCTGCGGCTGGGGGCTGCTCGCTCCTCCCGTCCCGCTCGCTGTTGCTGCCGGCAGGGATGGGGCTGGGGGGCATACAGGGGATTCCGGCGTCTGCACCGAGCTCGGCACGCTCAAGGGCGGTGCCGCACGTGCGGTGTCCTCCAGTGCCGGCAGGCTGCGTGCCTGCGCGCTCTGCACCGCCGGTTCCCCGGGGGTCGGTGCCGCTGCCCGCGGTGCCGCCGGTACCGGCGCTTGTTTAGCCGCCGCCCTGCCTGCGGTGCGGGGTGGCTGGCTGATTATCGGAGACTGAGCCGCTTCCACGTGGCTCTCTGTGCCGCCGCCGATCAGCTGTTGCTGCGGCTGGGGGCTGCCCGCTCCTCCCGTCCCGCTCACTGTTGCTACCGGCAGGGATCGGGCTGGGGAGCATACAGGGGATTCCGGTCCCGTCCGCACCGAGCTCAGCACGCTCGAGGGCGGTGCCGCATGTGCGGTGTCCTCCGGTGCCGGCAGGCTGCGTGCCTGCGCGCTCTGCACCGCCGGTTCCCCGGGGGTCAGTGCCGCTGCCTGCGGTGCCGCCGGTACCGGCGCTTGTTTAGCCGCCGCCCTGCCTGCGGTGCGGGGTGGCTGGCTGAGTATCGGAGGCTGAGCCGTTTCTACGTGGCTCTCCGTGCCGCCGCCGATCAGCTGTTGCTGCGGCTGGGGGCTGCGTGCTCCTCCTGTCCCGCTCGCTGTTGCTGCCGGCAGGGATCGGGCTGGAGAGACTTTCCTCCGTTTCTGCGCTGATGGAGTGAGGGAGGCAGCTTTCCTTTTAAGGGCCCCGGAGGGTCCCTCCTGCTGCGGCCGCTCCGGCGCTTCTGGCTGGAGGGCCTTATCAAGAAGCAGCATTTTTATCCTCATCTCCCTGTCCCTCCGTGCTCTGGTTGTTAATTTAGCGCAGAAGGCGCATTTCTGTGCCACATGGGACTCCCCCAGGCACCTTATGCATAGACTGTGCCCATCGGACACTGGCATCGCCTCTCGGCAGGACTCACGTTTTTTTTTTTTTTTTAAAGCCTGAAGAGGACATTGTTGGTGAGTCTTTGAGTTTTTAAGTGGGTACTTAGCACCTTCTTTGTGCCGTTTTCCCCATCCGATGGCCTGCCTTAGCAGGAGGGCTGATGGCCCTAGCTCCTGGCCTCCGGCGCTTGTTACTGGGACTGGCTGAGCTGTCCCGCTCGTAGCTTGTTTGTTGTTGGTTTTTTTTTTTGTTTTTTTTTTTTTTACAAAATAACAACCGGCTAACTCATAGTAGCCTAAGTGCCTGAAAAAAACTTTAAAGAAAAACAGATAAAGTCGTTGAATACGCTACTTGGCCTTAGCCTAGTTGGATTCCGTCTGCAGCCGACGGCGGTTAAGAGGAACTGGCGGGGACCGGATCGCGCACATGGCCGGGAGCGCGCGGGGGAGCGGCGCGCACCGGCGCATGCGCGGTCCGGCAGAAACTGCTTGGAAGATCCGATCTGCGGCGCCGGGCGAGCCCGACACCTAATGTGGAGCACCCACGGGGACACTCGAAGAAGAACAGATGTTCACGACAAAGTACAGAGGTGCATTGTGTTTGTTAACATGATTTTTTTGTTAACAAAAATAAGGACATACCTATGGATTCAGATGGAGCTCTCAGGGTGGTTGTAGTTTCAGACCACACTGGCTCAATAAAAGTGTGCGGGGGGTGGAATCTATAAACTGCAACAGACTACAGCTTACAGCAATGGCTCTCAAACCGTGTGTTGGGAACCCAAAGTGGTTGCAATCACATTTTAATGAGGTTGCCAGGGTTGAAGTCCAAGGCCCCAGGTAGGGTTGACAGTTTTGGCTGGGTATATTCCTGGAGATTTCATCACATGACAATCATATGTATTATTTTTGTTGTGTTCGTCCGTCTGTCTGGGCAAAGTTCTACCATGTATGCCTCCCCCCCCAGCTCCCACTCACTTACCTCAAAACCTTTACAGCTGCCCCCAGCTGTGGCTCCATGCTGAAGCAGTGAGGGGCCTGGACAGGAATAAGTTTACACAGGTCAGCATCCCCACCCTCATAATTATTCCAGCACCACTGTGCCCAGGCTAGAGGGGCATGGGAAGCATAGCCAGGCTTCAGTCCCTGCTCCTGGGGTCAGGTAGCAATCTTTGCTGTCAGAAGCGGGTGATGGTGCAATGACGTGTGAGAACCCCTGGCTTTCACACTCCTCAGGCAATCAAGAATCAGTCTTCCTTGACACTTGCGACTCGTACAACAACTCTCTACAAAAAGACTTCTGGAAGGAGGGCTAGCTCAGTGGTTCGAGTAGCGCCCTGCTAAACTCAGGGTTGTGAGCTCAATCCTTGAGGGACCATTTACTTAACAGAAAAAAAAAAAGTTGCCAGGGCTGGTGATAGGTCCTGCTGAGAGTGCAAGGGACTAGATGATCTCTACAGCTCCCTTCCAGCTCTGTGGGCGAGGGATAGCTCAGTAGTTTGAGCATGCTAAATCCGGACTTATGAGCTCAGTCCTTGGAGGTAGCCACTTAGGGGTCTAGGGCAAATAAACTAAAAAGCATCTGGCCAGGATGGTGCTTGGCCCTGCCAAGAGGGCAGTGGACTGGACTCAGCGTCCTCCCAAGGTTCCTTCCAGCTCTATGAGATGTGTATCCCCCTTATCTTATTTTTAGGTATAGCTCCATAGCCACGGGAAATTTTACTGAACTAATCATCCTTGGAGCCCATGGTATTCGATACAAAGTTTGTTCGTTGTTGCAAACCTTGAGTCGTGGCAAGAACATCAGACAAACAAGAGGCCAGACAAACAGGGCCTTTGGGGAACAAACAACATTTAGTGATTTTCCTGGGAATCTCTGAGAGCCCAAAGCAAATTCCCCACCTCCAATTATGCAAACTCTTTCCCCCAGAAGAAGGCCAAGATCAGCCGATCACCTGTTCACGGAGTCTCAGAATCAAAGGCTCGAGCTGTGTAAAGGAAAGACTAACCTGTTCTTTGGGAGCTAGTTCTGAGCAAAGGCTGTAGCGTGACCAGAAACTACTAACAGAGCCCTTGTTCGAGTTCGGGTGAGCTCTGGCAAGTGCCTTAGCATAGGTATAGTTTCCTCTACTGTTTTGAACACTCTCTCTAATGTTTTCATTTTCAGAATAAACGTGCTTGCTTGCAGCTGCTGGGGATTGCAGCTGTTCTTTGCCTTCGGAGAGTAAGCAAAGCCCAGGTACTGACTTGTAGAGGCAGCCTGGCTTGCCAGGGATATTTCAGCATAGGCAGCCTGGAAAAGCCCCAGTCAGTAGAGACACACACATGGGTCTCCACCCAGAAGAGGTGACAGCTGAGGATCTGGGAGCCTAGAGCAAATGTCTTCAGTGGACCACAGAGGTTGAGTAAAGGCGATTTTGCCCTGAACTGTGAGGACATTTTCTGCTCAATCTCCAATGGAGTCATCCCCCAATGGCATTTAACAGAGACTGCTGGGTTGTTTCTACCCCAAGGAAAGTGGGGAAGGGAGAGCTTACACTCCATCCCATGCTAAGTATGTCCCCAAACTTCCCCCCAACAAGGGTTGCATGAGCTCCTCCAAGCCCATGAGCAAAACAAACAGCTCCCCATACAGCGAGCAGATGTCTGGGTTTTTCACACTTACTATCTGGCTGTTCTACCTTCCCCCTCCTTCCATGAGAGCTGGAAGGTGGCTCTTCTGCAACCCCCGCTCTCAAAAAGGATCTGGCCCAGTCAGGTCCGGCCAGCACCAAATCACAACAAACAGGAGGACTTCTGGTCAAATGTCTCTCTTACACCCACTAGAAAGAGCTTCACATTTGACTTGGACTCTGAGACATAGAATAAGTTTAGCCAGAGGCAGCTGCACAGTACAGAGGAGCCATTCGGATTCCTACTCAGTTCCTGGTGACCAGACAATTGGACAGATTTACCCGTCTAGCTGCCTGCCCTCAACCACTATCTAGATCTGCTCCTGGTCACGGAAAGGTGCAGGACGCTAACACTTCAGTCAGGTCTCTTGGGGAGCGTCAGCTTAATTGCCCCTCGGGATCAAACCTGCTGTCTACGCCAATGCAAAACTCCTGCTGACATAAGAGGTCAGCATATAAGAGAGTAGAAATTGCAGGTGCAGGGAAATTCTTTCCAGCTGAAGTGCAGCATGAGCTTAACCAAGGCTGCTGGAGCTGAAAGCCAACTTGCTTTTTCTAATAGTTTTAAAAACATTGTTCAGCTTCCACTGCCCAGCTCTGCACAAGCTATATATTTCAGGCACGCGTAACCCAAACATACGTCCTTGTTCACCACTCGTACCATGAAGTCTGCCACTTACAGAGACCCATAGCACTATACGTACTATAATGCTTCCCCTCGTGTCTTTAAGATTGTAAGTTTGATTATAAATTTCTTGGGGGTAGAGATTTTATTATTGTTTAGCACAATGTAACTACCATCTAACGCCACGTGTCCTTGCCATAAAACACTATGCAGTTCATAGACAGCATAATGGTCTACAACTCAGTACTGGTGTGGTGGATGAACTTATTACAAACCATATTAAAAAGCAGCATTAATATAACTAGGTACCTTCAAAATAAGATCATAAATTTGATCTTTGGCAGGTATAAACTAGCATAGCTCCATTACCTTTAAAGCTGATTTACAGCAGCTGAAAACATAACCCATGTCTGCATAGCGCAAAATGCCAAGACAAATTAAAATTGAGAATAGATTTTTTTATCATCTATAGCTACAGGTTGAGCCCCTAATCCAGAACTCTCTCATTTGGCAACATCTGTAATCCGGCATGATTTTAGTTACTAGAGAACCACTTCTCATGGGTGTGGCCAAGTTTCCCCACAGCCCCATAAAGTTTGTTTTCAGCCACCAGTCCTGGCTCTCAGTGTCCTGTGCTGTTACTTAGCTGTAATTTGCTCCTGAATGTCTTCTAAGAGCCCAGTAAGAAGTGGAAGTGCTGGTGATGCGGCTAGACAATAATACCCCTCTGAAACCATGCCCCTACTCATACATCTGATGAAGTGGTTCTTTGCCCACGAAAGCTTATGCTCCAAAGTATCTGTTAGTCTATAAGGTGCCACAAGACTTTTTGTTGTTCACCAGGCTACGGACTAACAGGGCTACCTCTCTGATACTAGACAATATTGGCCTTCAGTACTCTGGCAAATTCTCTCATCGAGCACTGGTCAGGTCCTGAGGGTGCCGGACTAGAGAGGTTCAACCTGTACTACTGCTTACCCACTAGCTGAATTACACTGTTCTACTACGTTAACACTGAAACCCAACCACAACTCGATACGGATCCATTCTGTAGCGGACTCTTTAGCCTGGCCAAGTTCCGCGGCGACAGACTTGGAGCCACGCGTTTCGGCAGGGTGCGGCGGTAGCTCGCTGGCCAGGCACAAGCGGATAAGGCGAAGGCAGCAAAGGCGAGCTGCTTGGAGCAGAACAAGCCGACCGCAGCTGTGCGCATTACAGGCCCGGCTGGCCAGCCAGAAACCAAGGCGGGTTGGGTCGGGTCGGGGGGGGATCTAACCCGAGTTTGTATTATGCCATAGACACAACAGGCCGCCCAGGGCAAGGAGCTCCGCGGCCCTTTGCAACAGGACGCCCCGCCCGCGGGGAGTCACTCAAGGCACAGGTTAGCTCAGAGCAGCGGCTTTCTCGGGGTGCTCGCGCTTCTGCCGTGCCCGCCGCCGGCGGGTCCGAAGTCAGCCGAGCTCCCCCTGCCGCTCTCCGGCGGGGGCCAACCTCCCGGAGCAGAGAGGTACCGAGTCACATGATGGGGCAGGGACTTGCACGGGTCACGCTGCCCCGGGCCTGCACAGCCGCGCTCATCGGCACCCAGGGCAAACCCCGTGCCGCCCCCGCGGGGTCCAGGCACACAGCAGCCCCACGCGCCCCACTGCTGGGTCTTCTGCCTGGCCAGCCTCAGCCCCTGCACACAACCGCTTGCGGGGGAAGGGGGATCAGCCTCACCTTCCTCTTTGCAGTCGCGGCTCAGCAGAGAAGCAGCAGCACCCCGCCCTGCCGGCGCACCTCTCGCCGGGCAGGCTGCAGCGGGCCGGACCTCGGCGCAGACCCCGGTGCAGTTGCAGATCGGGAGGAAAGGCCAGGCGCTTAGGCTCCCCCGAGCCCGCGTGGCCCGCCCTGCAGGAGCTCGTGGGCGGTACTGAGCGGCGCCTGGGAGCCAGAGCGACCCGTGCCGGACGGGAGACGAACGCAGCCGCCGCTGGCTCTGCAGCGCACAGGTTTGGAAGCTCGGTGCTGCCTCCCGCGCTCACTGCTCCGCTCCGCCGCAGGGGGGCGCTGAGGGAGCGGGCGCTGCGTGGGGCGCAGAAGGGACGGACCCTCCTCCATGCCTTTCTATCAGACTGGAGCCTGCGGCAGCCTTAGAGGGGCAGCGGAGTTAGTCTGTATCTTCAAAAGCAACAAGAAGTCCTGGGGCACCTTATAGACTAACATATTCTGGAGCAGAAGCTTTCGTGGGCAAAGCCCACGAAAGCTTCTGCTCCAGAATATGTTAGTCTATAAGGTGCCCCAGGACTTCTTGTGTCAACATGTTCACCAATAACTTCAGCCGGGGCCAGGGGAATGGCAGGAAGGGCCAGCTGGCTTCTCAGGTGTCCCCATCCAGTGTCCCCGCTTCCAAATGGGAAGGGTAGTACCTACCAAATATCAAGACAAGGGGTATCTTCCAGGCCCAGAGATGAAAGGAATTACTGCTCAATGGTGCAGTCTACTTTGCACCCTGCTGGCCATGCACCCTGCTGGAGGAAGAGGGTGATTCCAAAGCTCATGGAGAGCCCTTCTTCTAGATGTGCCCTATTCCCAAAATTTCCTCTTCCACTGGTGTCGCTTAAGTTTAGACCCCAGGGTGGGACATGCGGAGAGAGGATTCTGTAAGGCTGTCCTAGAAGCTTTAGTTTAAAATATTCTCCTAGATGTGGGTTTGTTTCATTTCAACCTTGTGTTATTTTTTTCCTACCTGCAAAGCTAAAGTAACTCAGAGGGTTTAGAGTATCACACAGACGAGTTGCTAGCTTAATACAAGAACAGGAATAGTCTTGGAACATGGTTGAAGGCACTGCTTCCTCAAATCCTAAATGTTGAACCTCTTCTCTAAAATTAAATCAAATGGTTTAGTGTCCACACCTTCCTATTGCTAGTGTGCTATGTATAAGATCCTGACAACAAAATGCACTGTAAACACAATTAAGTTGTTCCTACTGGCTTTTAATGGCTTTATTGCGAGAAATGTAAAAACAGTGAAATAGAAAACTGATTAAGGTTCATATATTTTCAATGTAAGTTGAAAATTTCAACATGGGAATGGTGAATTGGAGGACCCGTTTTCTTAAGCCAATGACTCAATTATGTTCTGATCTAAGCTGTGATAGTAGAACTCCTCAGTGGCAGGTGGTATCAGCTAACAAATATGATGGGGTGAGGGCCAGAAAGACTTGCACATGGTTTAGAATTATAATTTAGAAGAGCATAATCCAAAGTATAATAGTGGGCAATGTTTCCTCTAATCTTTCCATCCCTATGGGGCATAATTTTTATGTGCACGGAGGCACGTGCAAATGTGCTCCACTAGTAGAAACAAAACCCTAGAGGACTTTGCTAATAAGGCAGGTGACATCTGAGATTCTCCCAAGTGGCTGCACAAACACGCAGCTTCCAGGAAACATGGAAGGTGAACTATACAAATCAGAATAAACTGCAGGGAGGAGAAGTCATCATCCTGTGGCACCTTATAGCCTAACATTTTGGAGCATAAGCTTTCATGGGCAAAGACCCACTGTCGAGGGGGAGTCAGAGGAGTATTTAAAGAGGGGAGTCCTAATAAAAGGGAGGTCCAGAGCTGACAAGGTCTATTCAAGTATTGGAGGGGTAGCCATGTTAGTCTGGATCTGTGACAGCAACAAAGGGTCCTATGGCACCTTATAGACTAACAGAAAAGTTTTGAGCATGAGCTTTCATGAGCACAGACTCACTTCATCAGGTGCTGGTCTTGGAAATCTGCAGGGCCAGGTATAAATAAGCCAGAGCAAGGATGGGGATAACAAGGTTAGCTCAGTCAGCAAGGGTGAGGCTTTACTACCAAATGTTGATCTGGAGGCATGAACACCAAGGGAGGGGAAGCTGCTTTTGGATTTAGCCAGCCATTCACAGTCTTTGTTTAAGCCTGAGCTGAGGGCATCGCATTTGTAGATGAATTGTAGCTCAGAAATTTCTCTTTGGAGTCTGGTCCTGAAATTTTTTTGCTGTAGGATAGCTACTTTTAAGTCTGCTACTGTGTGGCCTGGGAGATTGAAGTGCTCTCCTATGGGTTTTTGTATATTGCCATTTCTGATATCTGATTTGTGTGCGTTTATTCTTTTACGTAGAGACTGTCCAGTTTGTCCGATGTATATAGCAGAGGGGCATTGCTGGCACACGATGGCAAAGTATATTGTTAGATGTGCAGCTGAATGAACCCACGATGGTGTGGCTGATCTGGTTAAGTCCTGTAATGGTGTTGCTGGTGTAGATATGTGGACAGAGCTGGCAACATGGTTTGTTGCATGGATGGGTCCCTGAGTTAGAGTGACTGTGATGCAGTGTATAGTTGCTGGTTAGGATTTGCTTCAGGTTGGCAGGTTGTCTGTGGGCAAGGACTGGTCTGGCTCCCAAGGCCTGTGAAAGTGGGGAATCATTGTCCAGGATGGGTTGTAAATCTCTGATGATGCGCTGTCGAGGTTTTAACTGAGGACCATAGGTGATGGCTAGTGGTGTTCTGTTGGTTTCTCTCGTGGGCTTGTCCCGTAGTAAGAGGCTTCGTGGCACACGTCTGGCTCTGTTGATCTGTTTTTTCACTTCCTCAGTTGGGTATTGCAGTTTCAAGAATGCTTGGTAGAGATCCTGTAGGTGTTTGTCTCTGTCGGAAGGGTTGGAGCAAATGCGGTTATATCTTAGTGCTTGGCTGTAGACAATGGACCGTGTGGTGTGTCTGGGATGGAAGCTGGAGGCATGAAGGTAGGTGTAGCTGTCAGTAGGTTTATGGTACAGGGTGGTATTTATGTGGCCATCATGTATTAGCACCATGGTGTCCAGGAAGTGGATCTCGTGTGTGGACTGTTCCAGGCTGAGGTTGATGTTGGGGTGAAAGTTGTTGAAGTCCTGGTGGAATTCCTCCAGAGTCTCCTTCCCATGGGTCCAGATGATGAAGATGTCATCAATGTAGCATAAGTAGAGACGGGGTGTTAGTGGACGAGAACTAAGGAAGCACTGTTCCAGTCAGCCATGAAAATATTGGTATATTGAGGGGCCATGCGGGTACCCATAGCTGTGCCGCTGATTTGAAGGTATATATCATTGCCAAATCTGAAATAGTTGCGTGCGAGGATAAAGTTACAGAGCTCAGCCATCAGATGTGCTGTAGCATCATCAGGGATACTGTTCCAGACAGCATTTATTCCATCTTTGTGTGGGATGTTGGTATAGAGAGCCTCTACATCCATGGTGGCTAGGATAGTGTTCAGCCAGGGTAGAAATGGCCCATTATCAGTAATATAGGTCAAGAGAGGAGAAAAAACAAGTCAGATCAGTCAGGGGGATGTGGGCCATTGTCAGAGTCTAAGGTAGAGGTGTGAACTTCCAGAGCAGAGAAACTGCTTTTGTAAGGGGCTAACCACTCCCAGTCTCTGGAGTCAAATTTGCAAATGAATTGCAGCTCAGAGATTTCTCTATTTGATTTTTGAAAAAAATTTGTTGTAGGACTGCTACTTTTAAATCTGTTAAGTGTGTCCAGGGAGATTGAAGTGTTCTCCTACACGTTTATGTACGTTACTGTTCCTGATGTCTAATTGATGTCCATTTATTCTTTTACGTAGAGACTGTCCGGTTTGGCCAATGTAAATTGCAGTGGGGCATTGCTGGCACATGATGGCATATATTATATTAGTAGATGCGCAGGTGAAGGCGCCCCTGATGGTATGGTTGATGTTAGGTCCTGTGATGATATTGCTAGTGCAGCTCCATGAGCAGAGTTGGCTGTGACGTTTGTTGCAGGGATTGGTTCCAGGTTTAGAGTTACTGTGTTGTGGTCTATAGAGCGCTTTTGAAAAGGAGTGGCATTTAGGGAAGATGTAAGGGACAGACAGCGCTGATGTACAGGAAAAGGGGTGGTCTATTTGTTGGGTGTATCCTCCAAGATATAAAAACTTGATCAGTAAGAGAAAGTTAAGGACAAATCTCCCGCACCCCCCAGGCACAGTGGAATGAGCACTGCTTTGGTGCAGAGGGAGACTGGCCACAATTTTCAGTGGCTGTATCAGTTTCTCAGTGTAAGGCACTTGGCTTTGCCAGCCCGTGACTTCATGCAACCCCTTGTGCAGCCAGTGACTTCTTCCTTTACAGGTTGCTGGTGAACTTGGGGATTATGTGACTTCTGACTAAGAAGCAAGGATGGCACACAGCAAAACACAAGACAGACATATTTAACCCTTATGGTCCCGGCTCTACAAGTAGTTTTGCAGAGTGAGCCCTCTGCAGCCATACTGAATGCAGTGCAGGCTAGAGGAGATGACAGAGGAAACCCCAGATACAAGATGAAACCAGTGGAACAAACTTGACATCCACTGAGCTGCCAACATGCTCCCCACTGCACTTGCAGCCTTCTGCAGCTGAAGGACACTGTCAGCTGAAGAGGGCATACTGAAGACCTAAGGTACTTTAGAGCGGTGTTTCTAAAGTGTGGTACATGTACCATGAGGGGTATGTGACAGGATTTCGAGGGGTAATGTGGCCAAAAATAAGGTCACTAAAAATCAGGAAATAAGTACTGCGACGGCATTGAGGGAGGGGGTACCGCGATAAGGCCAAAATCCTGAAAGGGGTACATAATTTTTTTTTAAGTTTGGGAAACACTGATTTAAAGAATAACACCACCCTTGAAAGAAAGACAGCGCATGAAGTTATATTACTTCACATTACTAAAAAAGAAGTCCTGCTTGAAGTAGGAGGAAGGAAGAGGAATGCCAATAGAGACATCTAAAGCAGAAATAATGCACTCTTCTGGGAGTCAGGAAATCCTTAATGAAAAAGGATGTGCATTTTAACTTTTTGCTTTCACGAATGTCGTCCTTTTACATGTACCATAGTTCTAGTATCACCAGATTGCAAAATCTATTGAGATGTAATACTTGTGCTCTAGAGCTGTTGAGAAAGAGTGAGACTTGGCTGTTCTCTTCCTTACATCCACAAGCAACATACATATATTCTTAAGGAGATTGTTTTCTTCATGTAGAAGCAGCTAACTATTCTATTTCAAGGTACCTATTCTCCCTTTAATAAAATACCATAATGGCAGTCTGACTGATAGCTTCTCCTGGACAATATGCTGCTGCTCTTTGATCAGCTGATTGTGGTCACCTTTAGTAGGAGTACAGATTAATACCTGGTCTAAAAATCAATGGGTTTTACCATCACCTAAGGGGGGAACCAGATCCAGTCTTCTTCAGTTCACATTATAGACCCCCTTCCATGTTGCTAATACAAGAGCAACAGCTTCAGTACACATTTAATACTGAAATTATAACATGGTCTTATCCCACCTGCCTTTTTCTAATAAACTGGGACTTATTTTCAGAGGGGTAGCTGTGTTAAGCTGTTACAGCAAGAATGAGGAGTTCTGTAGCATCTTACAGAGTAACAAATTTTGGGGGGCATAAGCCCACAAAAGCAATCTGCCTTTGGACAGGTGCATATAAATTGCATGCATGTATTCAATGGCAAAATTTTCCCTTAATTACATAAACACTAATTTTGGATAGCAATAATGCCATATAAATGGAAAGAAACCTAGATGGTGAAATAGCTTTATTATTCTTGGTATCATACAGTGTAGTACAGAATTTGAACATTTTGTTTTGGAAATCAACAAAAAGCATCCTCAAAATCACAGCTTAGTAAAGTTTATATAAGGCTATAACTATTTGAAATGTACAATTTTACACACCATGGTCACAGACCATCCACATCCAACAGCACAATAAATGCAAAAAACATGTGTGGACCAAGTTTAAGTTCACACTGGTTCCCCACACCAGTAAAAAAGTAAATCTGTTTCTAACTTTTGAAATGCCTTCATGGATAAAATTATGAGGCTTCCGAAAATAAGATTTTACATAGAGACACTGGAACAGAACCATTTACCATGGAAATCTAGCTCACAACTAATATATTCAGTATTCACTTTACAATCTCTGTACAGTCCCATCCATTTCAGAATTAACTTGCCATTATCTTTGTACTATACAAAAGAGAAATGGAAAAAAACTACAGTGCTATATTAACCTTTAGTACTAAACTATGAAGAACCTGTAACACACAAGAAAATACACAAACATGTTCAGATTATTAAGTGAACAAAACTTGCTGAGAGCAGGCACTGTATATATGAACAGAATGCTTAGCATGTCCTCCCATCTGTAGTAGGAGGGAAGTAGTGAGTGATTAGAACACAGACTTGAGTCAGAAGACTTGGGCTCCAATTCTAATTTTGCCGTATACTGTGTGACCTTGAGCAAGTTATAAACTCTGTGCATCAGTTTCCCATCTATAAAATGGAGATAATACCTACTCACCACTTGGCAATTTAAGATCGTTGGATGAAAAGTGCTATACAAGTGCAAAAAACTGTGTTTTGAAGTTAGCTGAAGTTTTAGTCACTGAGAAACTGTGAGAATAAATGTGCCCACTGCAATCTTCATGTAAGTGGGTCTTTGTTCAGCTATTTCAGGGGTAGGGAACCTATTTTTGGATTGGGTGGCAATGACCCACAGAAAAATCAGTCAGGGGCCACACAAGTGAGAAGTGCTAAAAAAACAAAACAAAAACAGATCCCACACGTCACTGATGTGGGCAACTAAAAAACAAAGAGACATTCCCCTCATTCTCTTCACACACCTGCCCCAGCCTAAGGGGGTCAAGGCAAGTAGATTTTGTGGGCATCCCTAGGCTCTGGGCTGGACCAAAAATCAGGGGTTCAGTGTGGATGGGGGCTGGCAGGAAGAGGGCTTGGACTGTGGGGTCTGGGCAAAAGTGGGGTGCAGGAGTGGGCTGGGGGTCTGACCAGGAGGGTGTGTTGGAGCAGTCTGGGGATGTGTGGAGGTCACTTATATGATGCAGTGCGTTGCCACTACCAGGCACCACCCCCATCCTTCTTTGATTGGCTGCAATTACAACCAGCCTGTGTGGGGGGAAGGACCTCTCCAGGCAGCATGGCACTGCCATTCCCCCAGTGGCAGAAGGGGAAGTGGAGGAGCGCAGAACAGCTTCCTGCCCCCACTAGGCAGGGCCTGTAGCCTGGATCCATCCCCAGCTTCCCTAACTCTGGCCCATGAGGCTTGAGGCTTCACACCCACTCATCCTGGAGTGGGCCAGATGCTGGGGGAAGCCCTGAGATTTGGGGGCTGGACCCAGGAGACCTGCAGGCCAGTTCTGGACCATGGGTTCCCCACCCCTGAGCTCTTTGGTGAACCCCATTTAAGGGTTCCATTGCTGCAGATGGGAAGAGGAGGAAGTGCACATGGATAGATCAGAAGGCCAGGAAACCACTGCAGTCAGCACAGGAAATGCTCAATACTTGCCCTTTCTGTTGATGGGAAGAGTGACAGTCCAGGGGATACAGTTATAGAGTAAAAGTTTTATTATCTGGCATACTCAGTACCACATAATAAAATGTGCCAGTTGGTAGAGCTGGGGCCAACAGCTGGTCCCATTCTACCCCACACCCCAAGCCAGAGAGTGGGCAGCCATATTTTGGATATCATAGGTTACATCTAATTCCAAGTCACATACCTGGAAGCCAGTGTTTTTAGAGAAGAGAGGGGAGCTGTAAGTAATAGTAACATACAAAAATGTACTTATTTCTAAGTGAAAGGTACACCCTGTGTTTAGGGGGGAAAAAACCAAACTATTAAATGCTGCTGATTCAGCATTTAGTGAAATACAGCATCTGCATATATACAGAAATTTTACGTATTTTGTTTCATCATTGAGTAAACACACAGGGAGGTTAAGTGACTTGTCTAAATTTTGTGGCGAAGTCTGATACAAAACTCAAGAGTTCTGAGAATCCGTTCTTTGCTCTAACCACTAACAATGCCTGAACAGAATTACCAGAAAACAATCTGAAATAAAGAGTTGATTTTGCAGGTTAAAAAAAACGTACATGCAAATTATAATACCAGACCATGCCTGAAAGACTTAATGTTCTAATAATTTTTTCATTTCTCTACATATATCTTGAGTCATGTGCTTATTTAATAGAAAGAGGAGGATCTGTTCATGTTTTTCAATCTGTGGGGGGGAAGAACAGAGAATATGAGCAAGCATATTGCCATATACAATATTACATAAATACTTGTTTTAAAAATGAATCAACCTTACAGCCAGTCACTTTTCAATACTTGTTCTAGGTACTACAAATGAACCCGAGTTGCTCCCATGCTAGTTTGAGAGATTTAGAATGATCTCTCTCTGTTTTGTGAAAAAACACAGCATGGTACAAAGTGATCTTGGCTAACCCCCAATTGTTATTGTAAAGACATTCCCAAGGAGAGCTCCGATGAGGTGCTGGAAATGTCAGAAAAATCAATGGTCCAGGCCAACAGAAAGTGAACCTATTCACAGCGCCACATTCTATCGTTCTCATTCAGTAGTGTGCTACCTATGGCTAGTCATTTCCTGGAAGCCCTTCAAACTGCATTGTCTATCTTTCTACCCATCTATTTCAGGGGATTAAGAGCCAGCCTCCTTTTCACATCTTGCTCTTCTCTCCCTTCCCTTCTCTTACTTACATATGCCCCTCTGCCCCCACCCACTATTTACAGGGCTGGATGGAGAAGTTTGGTGGATTCCTCATGGCTACAGTTCAAACGGCTACTTGAGACAAAACGATTTTGCTTCACCCTGTAGTATGACAGGGAAAAAGCAAGGAGTAAACTCAATTACAGGATGGTTTTATATGATCTACCAGTCTCTGACTGGTAGCGGCATCAGCATTCCCCCTCTGAACTTCGCTGGCTTCCATGCCAACCACCTCATCAGTGGAAACATTCTCCTTTCCCCCAGAAATTATCAGGCCAGATGAATGCTTCTAGCCCTGCTCCCGGCTCAAAGACACCAACTACTACTAAACCATAGGACTCCTCCTTAAAAATGAGAATGGGCCTTCAAGAATCTGAAGTTGAATTTTAAACACTTATTTTTTTACAAAAACGAAACAAAATTAGATCCTGTCTGTCACGCACCCATAATGCTCCTTATTTTTCAGAGCAAAGCTGGTTGGTCTTCCCAAAAATTCTTGATGTGATTCTGCCTACTGATTCAATTTAAGATACCATTTCTAGCATTACTTCATGCCTGTGTCTACACTAGCCCAAAATTTCAAAATGACCATGCAAATGGCCATTTCGAAGTTTACTAATGAAGCGCTAAAATACGTATTCAGCACCTCATTAGAATGCTGGCAGCCGCGGCACTTTACAATCTATGCGACTCATCCAGACGGGGCTCCTTTTTGAAAGGACCCCAGCAACTTTGAAATCCCCTTATTGCTACCTGCTGTTAGGAATAAGGGGATTTCGAAGTTGCTGCGGTCCTTTCGAAAAGGAGCCCCGTCTGGATGAGCTGCGTGGTGGCGAGCCGCGTCAATTTCTAAGTGCCGCGGCTGCTGGCATTCTAATGAGGCACTGAATTTGTATTTTATCGCTTCATCAGTAAACTCTGAAACGGCCATTTGCATGGCCATTTCAAAGTTTTGGGCTCATGCAGATGTAGCCCGTAAGTCTAACTAATTACCCGCTAAATTCAATCTGAAAAATAAACAGTTTTGAGTCGCACAAGTATCTGTTCACACACATGCGCTTCTGTAGCCCTTATAAGTGATACCATTTAATTTCTGGAATTTAATTAAGATTTAAAGTTTCAGAAATGACTGAGGGGAAGTCTTGCCTTAGACAAGCAAATAAGATTCTGCCCTGGATTTCTTGGCTTTTTTGGACTCTTGAAAACCAAGTTCTTAGTTCCACGATGAATCCGAACAGACAACTTTGTACATACTAACAAATTCACATGTACTACCTGCAACAGATGTTCTAAGATATTTAAAAAAAAAAACAATTGTGGAGGCATTATGCATGCCAAGTTGCATAATTTAATTTTTTTCACAGCTAAATTAAAATATTCTAATAAAGTTTCAGTTTTACTAAATTAAAATATTCTAATAAAGTTTTACTTTCTAATAAAGACTTTACATAGTCTTAATTTTTAAACAGTCCCTACAATTTTAATATACTATAACAATCCTACAGACATAACTGAATATTGTTTCAAGTCAACAAGTCGTCAATTTGTTACTACAGTAAACTCTTTCATATATGGCAGCACAGCACAAAAGAAAACCAAGATTAGATATTAAGAAAAAAAGTGTATGCAGAGTATTTTATTTACCAACAGTAGCACTACACTCTGTAAACTGATATTGTGGCTACTTCTACACACAACCTATCCCGTCGGAGATGGCATGGTAATGAGGAAATTCGAAGCAGGTTAATGAGGTGCTAATGTGCACATTTAGCACCTCATTAGCTTAATGGCAGCTGCATAAATTTCAAAGTGCAGACTTCGAATTGCAGATTGACAGTGTAGATGTGGGCAGCTACAAAATAAGCACCCCACTTCAACATTCCCTTACTCCAATCTAGTTTTGTAGAAGTAAGAGAAAGGGAATGTTGAAGTGGGGTGCTTATTTTGAAGCTGCCCGCATCTACACTGTCAATCTGCAATTTGAAATTTATGCAGTTGCTATGATGCTAATGAGTTGCTAAATATGCATGTTAGCACCTCATTAGCCTGCTTCAAATTGTGTCATTACCATGCCTCCTCCGACAGGAGGGGGGAGTGTAGAAGCAGCCTGTATTTGCTGTATTTGTATTTACTTTCACTATTCCATACTTACAGAAAATGTAATTAAAATTTTCTTATGGTTAAAATGTTGGTTATTTGAGAATTCCAGATGATAGCATGCTGGTTAAGACAGAGCTTATTGTAATGGTACTATACTTTTTCTTACAAATACATAGTAAAGCAATTTCAGTGCTAAGGATAAATATATTGTGGCATTCTTTTAAAGTCATAAAATAAGCACAATTCCAATGTCTTAGTATCAACAGCAAATTCTGGTTAGCTACTTCAAGTACTAATGATGGGTAACACACTTAAGTGTATTCAGTAACTTCTCATAACATTTATGTATACCCTGAACATTAATTTTACATACCTTTGTAATAAACTAGGAACTGACCAGTACTACAAAGCTAAACTATATTTTCCATGTTGCATGACATTCTGAATTATTTGATTGTAAGATATAAAATAGAAATGTTCTTTTTTTTTTTTTTTTTTAAAATAATGCTGCTTTTTTTCCCCCTTCAATTTTATTGCCAGCCACAATTGACAACTTTCCTTGCCTTTTAAAAAAATATATATATTTGGAAGGAGAATGTAAATTTAAGTTAAATCTTACTTACTTGCTTTTTTAATTCTGTGCAACAGCAACTAGCCTCCTTTGCATGTACTACAAGAAAAAAATTAAAAGGAATTTGATCAGTAGAACATCATTAATCGGCAGAATGCAATGAGAATTTAGAAGAAAGGACGTTAGTTATGGATGCACAAAATTCATTTTTTGAACAATAAACTGTTCTCACTCTTAAATTTATTCTAAGTAAAAACCAATTACCTTGATGAATACTTGGATTTCCAGAGTTGCTGTATTTGGCTAAACCTTCCATTACTAATTTGTCAGCTATGGTTAGACTACTGTTTTCAAAACACTTTTCCACCAACACCGCATGAATATTCTCACTGATTCCTTTTACTGTGATCATGACACACTTATTCATTATTAATGTTTTAAGCAAATCTATTATTAATGGAGACCATTCCATGATTCCTGGAAAATATAAATAAGAGACAACTCAGTTCTAGTTTAGACAGTAAACAGTTCACCTACTTCCTCTATACCGGGGTTCTCAACAGGTTTTTGGTGGCCTCAGTATGCAGCCAACAAAGAAAGGTTACTCACCGTAGTAACGGTGGTTCTTCGAGATGTGTCCCCGTGGGTGTTCCACATTAGGTCTCGGGCTTGCCCGGCGCCGCAGATCGGATCTTTCAAGCAGTTTCTGCCGGACCGCGCATGCGCCGGTGCGCGCCGCTCCCTTGCGTGCTCCTGGCCACGTGCGCGATCCGGTCCCCGCCAGTTCCTTGACCAACCGCCTCGGATGCTCCTGCAAAACACTAAACAGAGATCCGAAGCGGGGAGGATGAGCGGGTTGTGGAGCACCCACGGGGACACATCTCGAAGAACCACCATTACTACGGTGAGTAACCTCTCTTTCTTCTTCGAGTGTCCCCGTGGGTGCTCCACATTAGGTGACTACCCAGCAGTAGCCCAAGATAAGAGGTGGGTAATCGGATTATGTGCAGCTTGTCCCCGAGAGGGCCGCTGTCGAGAGACGGGTATCCTCTTGGAATACCCAGTGAAGGGCGTAATGTTTGGCGAAGGTCTCATAGGATGACCAGGTCGCCGCTCTGCAAATGTCTTTTAGCGCAACGCCCTTGAAAAAGGCTGTTGATGCCGCCACCGCCCTAGTGGAATGAGCCCTGGGCGTGGCCAGTAAAGGAGTCTTTTTGAGTTCGTAGCACATTTTTATGCAGGATACGATGTGCTTCGAGATTCTCTGCGAAGAGAGACCTTCTCCTTTCGATTTGGGAGCGAGAGAGACTAAGAGTCTATCCGTTTTCCGGAAGGACTTGGTCCTGTCTATATAGAAGGCTAGCGCCCTCCTCATGTCCAGGTGGTGTAGGCGCGCCTCTTTGTTAGAGTTACGAGGCTTTGGATAAAACGAGGGTAAAACAATAGGTTCGTTAATGTGAAACTCAGAAGAAACTTTAGGAACAAAGGCTGGATGCAGCCGTATGGTTACCTCCTCCTTGGAAAAAACAGTGCAGGGTGGCGTTGCCATAACTGCCGCAAGCTCGCTCACCCTGCGAGCTGACGTGATTGCGAGAAGAAAGGTCGTCTTTATCGTAAGGAGGCGGAGGGAAACCGTGGCCAAAGGCTCGAACGGTGGTCCCGTTAGCACATTAAGCACCAGGTCCAAGTTCCACGAAGGTGGAAGCGGTTTCCGAGGGGGGTATAGGTTTACCAACCCTTTGAGGAACCTGGTAACCATGGGATGGGCGAACACCGTGTGCCCTTCCTCTTCGTGTCTGAACACCAAAATGGCAGCAAGGTGGACCTTTAACGAGGATAGTGAGAGTCCTCCTCTTGATGTCCAGTAAATATTCTAATATTACAGGTATAGGCACCGAAAGGGGGGCTAGCTGTTTGGTAGAACACCATGCCGTGAAGCGAGTCCATTTCTGCTTGTAGGTCTTCCTGGTGGAAGTCCTCCTGCTACTTTCTAGGACTTGTTGCACTTCCTCCGTACATGCGCTCTCTAGGGAGCTGAGCCATGGATTAACCACGCTTGTAGTCGCAGGCCTTGGGGGTGCAGATGCACTATGGACCCCTGGGCTTGCGTGAGCAGATCCGGCGCCACCGGAAGGGGCATCGGTGGACGGTCCGACATGCACAGGAGTAGGGGGAACCACTGCTGTCAATCCCACGTTGGGACTATCAGGATCATTCGGGCTCCTTCCCTCCTGGCTTTCTGCAAGACTTTGTGGATCAGCACTGTGGGAGGAAAAGCGTAAAGCAGGGGGCCCCTCCACGAGATCGCGAACGCGTCCCCCAGGGACCCCCGTCCCAGTCCTGCCCTGGAGCAGAATCGTGGGCACTTCTTGTTGTGTTGAGTGGCAAACAGGTCTATCTGGGGAAAACCCCATGCGTGAAAAAATCGGTCGTAGCAGATCGGGACGGATCTGCCACTTGTGCGTGAGTGTGAAACGCCTGCTCAGCTGGTCTGCCTTCACATTGTGAGCGCCTGGTAAGTACGAGGCTTTCAAGATTATATTGTTGGCGATGCACCAGTTCCATAACCGGACTGCTTCCGCACATAAGGCACGGGACCGAGCTCCTCCTTGCTGATTTATATAAAACATGGTGGAGGTATTGTCTGTACTGATCCCGACTACTTTGCCTTGTATATGGTCTCGAAAGTGTCTGCAGGCGTTGAACACTGCTCTGAGCTCCAGTATATTTATGTGCAGTGACTGCTCCGTAGAGGACCACAGCCCTTGAGTCACCTCTTCGCCCATGTGTGCTCCCCACCCTATGAGGGAGGCATCTGTAGTAAGAAAAACCGATATTTGTGGTTGGTGGAAGGGTACCCCTGTTAGCAAGTTCTTGGGGTTTACCCACCATTGCAGGGATTTGCGCACCTCTGCTGTGGGCAACACCACCCTGTGAACGGTGTGTGCTGCCGGTTTGTATATGCTCGCCAGCCAGTGCTGCATGCTACGCATGTGTAACCTGGCGTTCTGTACTACGAACGTCGCCGCTGCCATGTGGCCCAGCGGCTGTAAGCACGTCAGGACCGGCACCGTAGGGCTGAAGGTGATGACTTGCACGAGGGAGCTGATGGCCCAAAAGCGAGTCTCTGGTAGATACACTCTTGCTGTAATAGAATATATGCGTGCCCCTATGAACTATATGTCCTGTGTGGGGTCTATCTTTGAGTTTGCCAGATTGATAACCAGGCCGAGCGAAGAGAACGTGCCTGCTGTGACGCGTATCATGCGTAGTACCTCCTCCTTCGAGACCCCTTTGAGTAGGCAGTCGTCCAGATACGGGAATATAAATACCCCGTCTGTGCAGGTAGGCTGACACCACTGCCAAGGTCTTGGTGAAGACTCTGGGGGCCGAGGAGAGGCCAAACGGTAGGACCTTGTATTGAAAATGTTCTTTGCCTACCATGAACCGGAGGAATCGTCGGTGAGCCGGATGGATAGTTATGTGAAAATACGCGTCTTGTAAGTCGAGGGCTGCGAACCAATCTCCATCGTCTAGTGCCGTAAGGATGGAGGCAATTGTGATCATCCGAAAGCGTTGCTTGCGCAGGTACCGGTTGAGGCCTCGAAGATCTAAGATGGGCCTCCAGCCTCCTGTCTTTTTCTCCGTGAGGAAGTACCTCGAGTAGAACCCTTTCCCTTGCAGTTGCTCCGGCACTCTTTCCACTGCCCCTATGAGCATGAGATGGTCTACCTCCTGCTTGAGCCTCGCTACGTGGGAGGCCTCCTGGAGATGGGGCCTGGGTGGAGGTCGTGGCGGTGGGAGCGACTGGAAGGGGATGGTGTACCCTGTGGCTATCATCTCCAGCACCCATTTGTCTGTGGTGATCCTTTGCCACTGGTCGTAGAATGGTCGGAGGCGATGGTGGAATAACCGCTTCGGATGACCTTGTGTGATGGCGCAGCCCTGGATCTGTATGTCAAACTTGTGGCCTTTGGCCCTGCCCTGAGGACGCACGGCTCTGTTGGGAACGTCGCCTAGGAGTTCTGTACTGCTGGTGCTGTTGATGTCGCCCTTGCTCGTAACCCCTGTGGTACTGGGGACGCTGTTGCTGGTACTGGTACCATCTTTGTTAGGGGTAGTACTTTTTCTTTCTGTATGGAGGGGTGTAAATCCCCAGGGTCCTAAGTGTGGCTCTCGAATCTTTACTGGAATGAAGGAACGAGTCAGTTGATTCAGCAAACAGCTTCTGCGAGTTGAAGGGAAGATCGACTATCTTTGCCTGCAGATCCCTCGGTATACCCGAAGTCTGGAGCCAGGACTCCCTTCGCATCACCACTGCCGTAGCTGTGGAACATGCTGCTGTGTCCGCAACATCCAGGGCGAGCTGAACTCCCGTCCTCGAGGCCGCATAGCCTTCTTGCACGATGGCCTTGAGCACCGGTTTCTTGTCCTCTGGAAGCGAGTCCATGAGGGAGGCTAACCTAGTGTAGTTGTCGAAATTATGGTTCGCTAGATGCGCTGCGTAATTTGCCATTCGCAACAGTAGAGTGGAGGAGGAGTAGACCTTTCTGCCAAACAGCTCTAGCTTCTTGGCATCTTTGTCTGTTCCCCCTGTCTTGAATTGAGATGTCTCAGATCTTTGTTGCGACGACTCCACCACCAAGGAATTTGGTTGTGGGTGGCTGAACAGGAACTCCATGCCCTTCGCCGGCACGAAGTATTTCTTATCCGCTCTCTTGTGGACAGGCGGAATAGTCGCAGGGGTCTGCCATATCATAGTGGCGGCCTCCAAGATTGCTTCATCAAGCGGTATTGCTATTTTGGAGGAGGCCGGAGGTCTCAGATTTTTGAGGAGCTTATGGTGTTTCTCTTGCACCTCTGCTGTCTGGATGCCTTGCGTGAAGGCCACCCTCTTAAACAGCTCTTGAATCTGTTTGAGATCGTCCGGAGGATGGATGTCCCCCAAGGCCATAGCCTAGTTCGGAGAGGAGAGCGAGGAACCACTAGGGTACCCCTCTCTGGACCCTTCCGGTTCCTGTTGGTGATGGTACATCCGCTCGCTGGAAGCTTGCAAGGGAAAATCTCGGGGTTCCATAACCAGTTCCCTCTGAGATACTTGAGTCTCTGTCTCCGTTCACGATTGCCCTCGGAGATACGGGACCGTCTGTGGGGATCTTTCCCTGGTAGATTGCCGGTGGTGTCTATGCCCCGCGTGATAGGGGCGACCATGGCAGCATGGGCACTGTTCTTGGGAAGGTGACCTGCACCACTCCCTTGGCGCATACCCTCTGCGTCTGGGGGAGCGAGATCGTCGAGACCTGGGACACTGGAGAGCGCGATTTGTGATAGTACTCCAGCGGCTCAAACTCCAGGAAGGGTGAAGGTGGTCCCAGCCAGGGCGAAGCTGGTTGTAAAAATGGAGACGGGGGCTCCGGGTAGGCTAGGGGGGACCCCTGCCTTCCAGTCGGAGTCTGCAGCATGAGCGGAGGGCTGAGAGAAAGCAACTCTGCAGCCCTGTCTGGAGAGGGGCTGCGGTGCCTTGTTTTGTGTGCAGCCTTCCCCCTCCCTTGAGGGAGTAGCTCCGCCCCCTGACATGTAGGGGATCTCGGCCCCGTCCGCGCCATGCTCGGCACGCTTATGGGCGGTGCCTGCGCGCTCTGCACCGCCGGTTGCCCGGGGGTCGGTGCTGCTGCTTGCGGTGCCACCGGTACCAGCGCTTGTTTAGCCGCTGCTCTGCCTGCGGTGCGGGGCGGCTGTTTGATTATCGGAGGCTGACCCGCCTCCACGTGGCTCTCCGTGCCGCCGCCGATCAGCTGTTGCTGTGGCTGTGCACTCCTCCCGTCCCACTCACTGTTGCTGCCTGCAGGGATCGGGCTGGGGAGACTTTCCTCCGTTTTTGCGCTGATGGGGTGAGGGAGGCGGCTTTCCTTTTATGGGCCCCGGAGGGTCCCTCCTGCTGCAGCCGCTCCGGCACGTCTGGCTGGAGGGCCTTGTCAAAGAGCAGCATTTTTAGCCGCATCTTCCTGTCCTTCCTTGCTCTGGCTGTTAATTTTGCACAGAAGGAGCATTTCTGCGTGACATGGGACTCCCCCAGGCACCTTATGCAGTGACTGTGCCCATCAGACGCTGGCATTGCCTCTCGGCAAGACTCACATTTCTTGAATCCTGAAGAGGACGTTGTTGGTGAGTCTTTCAGTTGTTAATGGGGTACTTAGCACTTTCTCTGTGCTGTTTTCCCCCTCTCTGATAGCCTGCCACGGCAGGAGGGCTAATGGCCCTAGGCTCCTGGCCTCCGGTGCTCCGCTTGTTACTAGGACTGGACTGAACGCCATCCCGCTTGTTTTTTTTTTTTTTAAAAGTAACAACTGGCTAACTTAACAGTAGCCTAAGAACTTGAAACCTTTAAAGAAAAACAGTTAAAACCATTGAATACGCTAACTTGGCCATAGCCTAGTCGGATTCCGTCTGCAGCCGACGGCGATTAAGAGGAACTGGCGGGGACCGGATCACGCATGTGGCCAGGAGCGCGCAAGGGAGCGGCACACACCGGCGCATGCGCAGTCCGGCAGAAACTGCTTGGAAGGTCCGATCTGCGGCGCCGGGCGAGCCCAACACCTAATGTGGAGCACCCATGGGGACACTCGAAGAAGAACTTTTGTTGTGGCTGCTCTGACAATTCTTCCTAAAATACTGAACTGTAGGAAAACAAATACTTTTATTTATATGTCCAAATCATTGTATTTTATTTATGTAGGACTTTCACTGCAGATGCAATAATAAAAATAATGTACACTTGTGTCTATTCTTCACTGAACCGAAACAGAATAGAAACAAAGCACTTTGCACATTCTTGTCCTTTTTCTAATGCCTTGCTTTTTTTAATCAAAAAACCAAAAAAAGACTAGCTAATTAAGTTTGCCCTGAAAATTATTAGAGCTATCAAGAGATTAAAGAAAATCATTAACCACGTGATTAACCACACTAATATAATTCCAGTTATTTAGGTGTTTTTGGATGTTTTACATTTTCAAATATATAGACTTAAATTACAACACAGAATACAAGTATACAGTCCTTTGTTTTTATTACAAATATTTGCACTGTAAAAACAAGCAACAGTAATTTTCATTTCCAAGTACTGTAGTAGATTATCATGAAAGTTGAACTTAAAATGTAGAATTATATAAAAATGCATTAAAATATAAAACATTAGAGCCTATAAGTCCACTCAGTTCTACTTCTTGTTCAGCCAACTGCTGAAACAAGTTTGTTTACATTTGAAAGAAATAATGCTGCCTGCCTCTTGTTTACAACAGACACTCAGATGACAGTGGTGTGGATGGCACTGCAAGATATTTGTGTGGCAGATGCACTAAGATGCATAAGCTCCTTCATGCTTCAATCACCATTCCAGAGGACTTGCATCTATACTGATGAAGGGTTATTCTCAAAAATGAAGCAGTGCAGACTGGTGCATGCTCATTTATACCATTTGAGACAAATGCCCCCAACAGAAGGTTTATGTTCTTTTTTGATGGTTCAGGTTTTCTAATTTTTGCATTGGAATGTTGTTCTTTTAAGACTTCTGAAAGAATACTCCAGAACTCCTCCAAGGTTTCTGAAGGCATGTCAGATTCTTAAACTTTGGGTTCAATACTACAGCTATCTTTAGAAATCTCACATTAGTAACTTCTTCGCGTTTTATCAAGTCTGCAGTGAAAGTGTTAAGATGAAGATGTGCTGGGTCACCAGGCAAGACTGCTATGACATGAAATACATGACAGAAGGTAGGCAAAACAGAGCAGGAAATATACAATTCTACCCTCAAGGAGTTCAGTCACAAATTTATTTATTTATTTATTTATTTTTTAAAAAGAGCATCCCTCAGCACTGAAGTGTTTCTTCTGGGATTGTGGTCAAAGCATGACTGCGCAATCATATTTGGCACATCAATACCTTGCAATACCTGCTACAAAAGTGCCATGCAAACACCTTTTCTCCCTTTCAGGTGACAGCGTTAAATAAGTTGTCAGCATTATCTCCTGCAAATATAAACAAACTTATTTCTCTTTACAAAACTGGCATTTTGTCAACAAAACCCAAGGGGCATCCAGACTCCCCAGGTGTTCTGACGACAGTAAATCAAGAGAATGCAGCACTTTTGTCGACAGTCTTATCCTGCTCCCCATGAGGCATAGTGCCTCTGTTGACACAGATCTGTTGACAGAAAGCAGGTCTGGACATTTTGGGAGTTCCTCTGCCTACAGACAGGTCTTCCAGTACACCAGACAGCCCTGTCTGTGGTGCTTCTGGTTGGCCTTTTGTCAAGAGAGCAGCTAGCTGGGAAGTAAACTGGCAATTTGGCCACTCTTTGTTGACAGATGTTTTGTCAGAAGGTATCTTCCAAACTTTTGTCAACAAATCACTGCAATCTAGACATAGCCTAAGCGACTGGTTGAACAAGACATAGGACTGAAAAAGACGGGTAGGCTCTAAAGTTATACATTTTCTGTTACGTAACCACACACAAACATTTTTAAGTGGCACTTACGTAATGAGATTGCACTGTAGTACCTGTATGAAGTGAACTGAAAAATACTCTTATTTTACAGTGCAAATATTTTAAAATTTTACACTTGATTAATTTTTGATTTAACTCTGAGTTAACTGATTAATTGACAGCCCCAATATGAATACAGAAATATCACTTATTACAGCAAACTTCTCAGCCCAAGCAAGCCTGCAGAGAAATTAAGCCCTGGAATGGAAGGTACATGATAGCACCAAGGGTCAAGGGCACTGGGGAAGGCAGCAAGGGACAGTGATTATGAGGATGTGGATGGTGACATTGGAGCCAGAGCCCACCACCTTATGGCTAGAGCCTGCTACCTGCCAATCAAGGGCTGAAGCCTGACCACACCAGCCCTGGGAAGGTAGGGAGCTCACTGGCTATTTGCTCCTTCACTCCAGCGGCTGGTGGAGCCCAACCATTGCTGGAAGCCCTTGGGAAGGGAGTCGCTCTTTCCCATCCCTCACCAGATCTGCCATCACCACCGTGGCCACAAGCAAAGTCCCAGGAAGCCACATGTGTGAAATTCTCCTCTGTCCCGTCAATTAAATCTAAAATTATGTAATGCCATTAAAACACAGAAAATGTTGCAAAACTTTAAAAAGTAGTTTTATCATCAAATTAGGAGCAACCCCATTTTCTAGTTTACAGGGCTTTTTGTCCTTGCAGTATCTAAACTAAATCAGAAAACTTTCAAATTAGACCTTCTGGGTTTGAAAAAAGATCTTAGAATACTAATCTGTATATTGTTTAGTTGAGTCCTCATCTAGATGGACAATATAATGGAAGGGTTAATGGTAACATTTAAAAAAAAAATCTATGACCAGATAGTCAGACTGCTAAATAGCCAACATGGTGTTTGGTCATGTTTCTACCTGAAAGCGAACACTTAATTATCTGAAAAGGGAGCTTCAAGTAATTTGCAGTGATGGGCAGCACTCTAGTGAATGGAAGAATTTCAGTATTTCCATAGTCTGCATATGCTACCTTCACCTCAGACTGAGAAACTCCCAGGACAATAGCTCTGTACCAGTGGCCATCACCTGAAAGAAAAATTGAACAAAAACCTCTGAAGCTTTTCACTTTCAGAACAGAATTCAGTTTAATCTGCATAGCATTCCAAAATTTAAAGGTGGTATTACTTAGAGTACATGTATACTGCAAAAGCAAAACACACAAAAACCAAAACCAAAACATCCAGAACTGAAACACAGCCATTCAGTTAGGAGTACTAATTTTTTAGAAAAGGAAAACCAATATAAGCAAAGAACTAAT
Organism: Carettochelys insculpta; assembly: GCF_033958435.1. NCBI lineage: Eukaryota > Metazoa > Chordata > Testudines > Carettochelyidae > Carettochelys > Carettochelys insculpta. Next base: position 63,414,668 of record NC_134143.1, read on the forward strand.
GTTACAACAACATCCCCCAAACCTCAACTTTTCTTAGTTAAAGAATACAGTTTGGCTATGTCTACACTAGAACGTCTTGCTGAAAAAACTCAAAGGGTCTACACACAAAATGCGTTTTGTTGACAGTCTGTCAACAAAACTTGGCACCTCCACTGACAGCACTTGCCTCTCTGCAACGAGGAATAACGCCTTTGCTAACAGTTTCTGTGTAGACACTCCTGGGGGCCCTTTGTCAACTAGACAGGGCTTCCAGTTCACCAGACAGTCCTGTTTGCTGAGCTTCTAGTTGGCTGGTCTGTCAAGAAAGCAGTTGGGCAGTCTGGCTGCTCTCTGTTGACAGAGCAGATTGCATTTTTCATGTGTCTGTGTGTAACTTCCGTCAAAAGATGGCTGTAGTACAGATGCAGCCTTTGGCCATGTCTACATTTCTTCTTCTGGAAGCACCCCTGGGGCTGCGCTTCTACACGGCGTTTTGGAGTCCAGAAGAATGGTCTTCTGGACTCCAAACCATGTGACCTTATGCTAATTAGGCATGGGGAATTTGCATCCATGCCTCATTAGCATCTTTCACTCTGTGTATTAGCATGTGGCCTGTGTAGAAACAACCTTTGTGTTCAAAACTAGGTCGCATCTTTCAACAGGAAAAAAATATAGGAGAAATCCTGGGAAGGACATGGTACAGGAGAGAAAGACTTGAGTTTTCTCCCAATCTTTCCACCTTTGATTTGCATTCACTAGTCATCTGAAGGCATTTGAACAATATCAACAGTGCCTCAAGCAGAATATCTCTTGGGAGGATAGGTGCATGAACATGACCAGCACTGAAGCCATTAGCATTCAACAATTTCGCTGGACTGGTCACATGATCCAGATGTCTGATCAACACCTCGCAAAACAGATTCTGCTTTCCAAGTTGAAGGAAGGATGGAGGAGGGTTGGGGGCCAGCAGAAGCCCTTTAAGCACATGCTGAAGGCACAAATTAAAGTGCAGCATCAGTGCTGACACTTGGGAGAACCTTGCCCAGCACCATCCCCAGTGGAGAATGGTAATCCATTGCAGATGGCACAATATGAAAGATACTGCTGCAGCCCAGATGAACAGAGGTGGAAAAGCAGAAGAGGCAAAAAGAGGTGGAAAAGCAGAAGAGGCATGCTCCTTCAACAGCTACCCCTTCTGTGATAAAACCTGCAGCTCCAGAATTGGGTTGCTTAGCCACCAACAGACTCACAAATGAGAGGGTGCCACGACGACATGTTACTCGTTATTAAGCAACTGCCAAAACAAAGAGAGTCACCCTGACCTAGGAAATGGAAGCTTTCCTTTAGGTTTCTTGATTTCCTGGCTCCTTACTGGACTTGACTCCTAGCACTGACTTGTGGTTCTAGATCTCCAGTTTGTCACCTGCCTCTGGCCTCCTGGTAGTTTGACCTGGTTTAACTCTGGCTCCACTCTCCATTTTGTCTCCTCCTTCTAATCTCCCAGTATCCTGACCCAGCTAACTCACTCCTGTTTCATGACTGTGGACTTTGGCTGCAACTACAATCTGACTGCCCATGGCCTCACCTTGACAAGGAAAGTTTTTCCCAGCACAAGGCGGGGGAGAGAGAGAGAGAGAGATCCTCACACAATTCAATGAAGCAAGCACCATCTGCACCACATAAAGCAGCAATTACATTTTATTAACTGCCATCTCAATCAGAACTAGAGCACTCTGCTGTAACGTCAGATGTATACTCTGGTGTTTATACAAATGCTATGTATCTTTTTATAAATTACCTACTTGAGTGCTAGCTTCTATTTTCCTCTAAGGCATACCAAATTCCTCAACACCTCTTTTAATCCCTCCAATCATTCAAATAGCAAAGTAAATCAGAACTCAAATTCTGTTGTCCATTTTTTCATCTACTATTTGACTTCAGTGCCTATATTTATCACTGTATTTTGTAGTACATCTGTGCTTCTATCCTGGATTCATGCAAACATCTGACACTCTTGTGCTTCACTTTACAGGAATATTCTGTTACTTGCAGCTATAGCACTTTGGACTGTGATCTTTATACCAATGTTCAAACACTTAAGTAGGTCCAGGCCTGGTGCCGCAGGAAGTGATGTTTAGGGACTTCTTCAGCAGAACTCTTCTTTGAATCAATACTGAAATAAGCATCCTGTCTGGCTTGCTCCTGGTAAAGATTTCTTTTAGACAACATTAAACTACTGAGGATTAAGGAAATGCACTCCAGTAGCCTCAGTAAACTCCAGTTTAGATTGTTATATTTCCTCTCTCTAAAATTCTACGGATTTTCAGATATATGAGGCACTCCTTGACAGTCTAGCCTAGACTATCATATACTGTTTGTAACTAAACAGAAGTGATACACAAAAGTGAAATATGGCAATGTTTCATAGCATATAAAGGGTTTATCAATCTCTCCTGTTAAAGGCTTGGATGTTGCAATCTGCCCTTTATAAAATACCTAAATTTTGCAATTCAGATCACTTTTTTTTTTTTTTTTTTTTTTTTAAGCATTAACAAGAATCCTCTCACCTGCAAACTTGGCACAACAGGCTTCACCCACTTTGGGTATGAAGGAGTGATTTTTCTGAGCGTTGCAATATTCTACCAGTTCTATCATCAACCTATGCAGCTTCTCTTGATCTACTATAAATAAGTGAACAGAATCTGTTAGTACAGTTGAACCTCTCTAATTCAGAACTCTCGTCCAGCTAACTCCGTAATCTGGTATGATTTAGTTAGCCAAATGAGCATTCATCATGGGTGTGGCCAAGTTTCCCATGGTCCCATGAAGTTTGTTGACAAACCACCAGTCCTGGCTCTCAGAGTTCTCTTCCATTATTTATCTGTAACTTACCCCTAAATGTCTAAGAGCCCAGCAAGCAGTGGAGCAATGCTAATGTGCTCAAAAATATTGACCTCCCATCATCCAGCAAATTCTCTTGCCCAGCACCAGTCAGGTCCCAAGGGTACCAGATGAGCGAGATTCAATGTGTTACCGCACAGTTTCAAGCATTTAATATACATACCATAGGAAAGCTTATCAGGTATACTTTTACCTAAGTCACTGCAAAGCTTTTAATAAAAATAGTTATGAGTCTGTATTTTTTAAGTTTCTTACTGTCCGTGAGGTATCTGATTGTCTCTCAATTCATTATGTTAAACATCTTGTATGCCTTTCTTCCAAATATATTGTTACCAAACAAACCAACCAATAGATTTTCTTCATTAACAATAAACTACATTCTCACCTCTGGTTTCAGTTGGTAGAGCATAAAACAAGTCTGGGCTTACCACTTCCATTACACGGACTGACACAGTTTCATTGACGGGCAGTTCTATTGTCTGCCACTGCTCAGAAGAGACTTCTGAAGTAAGTAGATAAAAACTAGTAAAGAACAGAACAAAGCACTTCTACAAATATATACGTAAGTTCATCACAGTGGCACGTCTATTAACTTAAGTAACATCTCTAGTCCATCAATACATTCCAGTCATTTTAGCACGACTGCAGGGCAAAGAAAACTGAACATTGACACTAATACACTGGTTATTCTCTTTATCAGCAGGTATCTAATTTTCCAACATTCAACATTAACTAATCGTAATATTGCTGAAAACAAGATACTAAAAACAAATACGCATTAGACTCTCATCATACTTCAGGTTTGGTGTAATTTGTTAAACACATAACCCCAAAGACTTGCACATTTACATACCTTTTGCCTATCATGGTATCTGCAGGACAACTTGCACCCAGTCAGAAATGTCATGATGTATTTACAACTAGGTACCTTTAAAACTTAGACATGGTCAAAACAAGAGTCAGATAGGATACTTAATTTTCTTATCAACCCAAACTAAAAAGAAGTTAATGAGATTGCTTTAGTCACCTTCAGGATTTATTTTCTCAGCAGAGGTATTTGGTAGCCTCTCTTTACTTGGCAGACTTTCCTTTAAAGCCAATTTTTCATTAATTAAAATTTCACTGATTATTCTTGGGCAGCCTGTGGAATTATCAATAAGCTCTAATCCAGTACCATCTTTGTTAAAAGAAACTACTATGGCTTGAAGTTTAATTCCTGCAGTGCACATCTGAAATCTTGCTGTGGCTTCTGGGAGCCATTCCTTGTTAAGAGGTTTCACACCTAAGGAAACAAGAAAAGATTTAACAAAACCTTTTCTCAGTCACATTTTAAAAAACAAAACAAAACTGTATATTAGTTTTATCCACATTTTTAAATGTCCTGAGAGGTAGAAAGACCACTTTTACTGCCGTAAGACATGTAATCTAAGCATATCCAGTGAAAATGAGCTGGGCCTCCCCAAGTGTATATCAGTTCCTCTGAAAGGCACAATTATAAGGACTCTGAAGTTTATCCCTGAATATGAAACAGACAACATGACTGTCAAAGAAATATTCTGCTCTGTACCTCTGTTCCCATTACCATCTGAGAAAAATGGCACTCCACAGCAATTCAGACCTTGTAAAGCACTTTAATATTCTGATTTGGAAAGCACTAAAAAGGCAGATTGACAGCAAAGAGCAGTTGTTTTTGAGCTTCCGCACTCTTCCTCATCTCATCTATGTAATTGGAGTGGTAGTTTAGGAATGCCTCCACAAGAGCCCAGATCTTACTTTTGGGAAAAAAGGTGGGTCAGGAAAAATGTTATATTCCTTGCCAAATATATATTTCAATTAAACTAAAGCAGCTTCTACACGTGCCACCTCCTGTCCAAGTTGCTATGGTAATGAGGCAATTCAAAGCAGGCTAATAGGGTGCTAACGTGCATATTCAGTGCCTCAGTAGCATAACAGCAGCAGCACGAATTTCAAAGTGCAGACTTCAAATTGCAGATTGACACTGAAGATGGGGGCAGCTTTGAAATAAGTTCCCCACTTCAACATTCCTTCACTCCCACAAAATTAGATCGGAGGAAGGGAATGTCAAAGTGGGGCGCTTACTTCAAAGCTGCCCCCATCTATACTGTCAGTCTTCAATTTGAAGTCTGCACTTTGAAATCTGTGCAGCTGTCATTATGCTAATAAGGCACTGATTATGCATATTAGAACCTCATTAGTTTGCTTCAAATTGCCTCATTACCATGCCACCGCCAACGGGAAGTGGCATGTATAGAAGCAGCGTAAGATGGGATCCTGAAATTTTCACTTTGAGCGGTGCTAGGGGGACTTATTCCAAATCAAGACAGGGCAGGCACTCTGTACTGGCTTGGCCCTGCATTGCCCTTAATAACAATGGAGCTTAGAAGGGGGCAAACTATAGGAAATGAGAGCAGAGATACAAATGAAGGTGTAATTGTGAAAAGTTTACAGATGAGAAACTTTGCCATTAAGTTCACAAAAAGAGAAATCACTAATTTTTAGCGAAGAAGAAGAAAACATGGTTGAATGGTGTTTTTTCATATTTAACTAAAAGCATACTATGTTAGAAGGTCTACCTGCCTGCAACTCTATGATTTCTAAATATAAAATGAGCAGTTATGATAGAATAAGGCTCTTAAGCAAAGTTAACTGTCATGGGATAAGAGAAAAGGTCCTCTCTTGGATTTGTAACTGGTTAAAAGATCGGAAACAAAGGGTAGGAATAAACGGTCAGTTTTCAGAATGGAGAGAAGTAAATAGTGGTGTCCCCCAGGGGTCTGTGCTCAGACCAGTCCTATTCAACATATTGATAAGTGATCTGGGAAAAGGGATGAACAGTGAGTTGGCAAAATTTGCAGATGACACAAGACTACTCCAAATAGTTAAGTCCCAAGCAGACTGTGGAGAGCTACAGAAGGATCTTAATAAATTGGGTGACTGGGCAACAAAATGGCAGATGAAATTCAACGTGATAAATGCAAAGTAATGCACTTTCGAAAATATAATCCAACTATACATATAAAATGATGGGTCTGACTTGGCTGTTACCACTCAAAGAGATCTTGGAGTCACTGCGGACAGTTCTCTAAAGACATCCACTCAGCGTGCACCAGCAGTCAGAAAAGCTAACGAAATGTTGGGAATCATTAAGAAAGGAATAGGTAACGACAGAAAAATGTCATATTACCTTTATATAAATCCATGGTACGTCTACATCTGGAATACTGTGTCCAGATGTGATCATCCCATCTCAAAAAAGATATATTGGAATTGGAAAAGGTTCAGAAAAGGGCAACAAAAATGATTAGGGGTATGGAGTGTCTGCGATATGAGAAGATGGACTTGTTAGCTTGGAAAAAAGATGATTAAGTGGGGATATGATAGAGGTATATAAAATCATGACTGGTGTGGAGAAAATAGATAAGGAACTGTTATTTACTCCTTTTCACAACACAAGAACTAGAGGTCACCAAATGAAATGAATATGCAGCAGATTTTAAAACAAACATTTTTTCCACACAATGCACAGTTAACCTGTGGAACTCCTTGCCGGAGAAAGTTGTGAAGACCAAGACTATAGTAGAGTTTAAAAAAGAACTAGATAAAGTCATGGGTGATAGGTCCATCAATGGCTATTAGCCAGGATGGGCACGGAGGTGTCCCTAGCCTCTGTTTCCAAGAGGCTGGAAATGGGCAACAGGGAACTGATTACTTGCTGATTACCTGTTCTGTCCATTCCCTCTGGGCACCTGGCATTGGCCACTGTCGGAAGACAGGATACTGTGCTTGATGGGCCTATGGTCTGACCTAGTACAGCTGTCCTTATGTTCTAATGCTTAGCAGGGGCAGAAATCCCTAAAATATCTTTAAATGATATACCTGATAACCAACACTTAATTCCTTGAAACGGAAGTTTTAGGAATGTGGATGAGATCTGTCGAAGTTTATCTGGAGTTACTTCCTCAGTGTTTCCATAATCCACAAATTGCACTTGAATAGCTCCATCTGAAGAAACTTCTTTTACCATAGCACGGTACCAGTTACCATCACCTAGGATTTAAAAGCATTGTGATGTCCCATATTTACCTAATTCATAAGTAAAACATTACTTTCCTTGGCAGAGAAAATGGGTCTTAATTTCCACCATCTTGCACAGTACGTAGTCAGTTGCATGAATTCAAAGTAGGAGTAAAACACTGCCATTCTGATTTGATGACATTTTGTATTCATTCTGTACTACACCTTTTGCACAAGAGGCAGGACAACAAGAAACGAAGCCCTTTCCACAATACAGTTTTCATCCAGAAATGAACACAAAGGATAAAAAAACAATAGATGCAAGTAACCGATAACATCTCATACAAAGGAAGAGAGGTTTAGTTAAACCTCTCTCCCCCGTACTGTTTATTTCTGTTCAGACTATAACGCAACAAAAACCAGTATTAATATATATATAGTCTATCAGATCTGAAAAGCTGCAAATTGTTCAAGTCAGTGGAGTCACTATTCACACACATGGTTAAGACTGCTAATTTCAGATTTAATATCCTTCCTTGTTCAATTTAGCAACATACCAAACGCATTAAGAAAATACCCAAAACATATGAAGTGCTTAGAAAGCTATAGATTAAATAGAATATTCACTGAGTCAAAGATAAAGTTGTACTTCCGTTACGGACATTTTTGTTTAAAAAAAACAAAACAAAAACAAATTCAAGGATAGGTGCTAATATTACTTACCAGAGAAAAAAGCACAGCAAGGTTCTCCCTTTAAGGGCTTGAAAAGACGAGCTGAAGTCTGCTGGCAGTATTCTGCCAATGACTTGTTCAGTAAATTTAGAGCAAGTAAGTCTAAGCAGAATGTAGAAAAAAAAAAAAAAACAGAACAAAAAATTATCTTAATGCATCTTTAGAAGCAGTAGGTTTGTCATTTGGAGTTACCACACACAAATAAGACAGCATCATGAAGAATGTCAGTTTTATGTATTAACATATTTAGGAAAGATATTATGTACTAACATATTTAGAAAGATTTAAAAAACAAGATGCCCTTGATTTAGGTGAAAGCAGTATTAATGAAGTCACATAAAAAAATCTAGTATGCTAGAATTGAATGGTTAGGTTAATTGGTCAACTAAAACTTATCAGTAATTTTTGGATAAACTAAAAAGACAGCTAGATCCAAGCTCAAAAAGACTTTTTCCATCACTTAAAATATTCTTTGGCTTCTTAACGGAATCCTTTCTGATTTTTGAACTGGGAAAAAAAAAAAAAGGAGCACCAGAACCGGACACAGTATTCCAGTAATGGGTTCAATAATGCTGTATATAAGCCTGCTTAGGCCCCTGTCAGTTGCGTTATCCTCCTAGCCACAGCACTGTACTGGAAACTCATGATCAACTATTAATTCACAAAAAAAGCAGTCACGTAAAACTCTGAAGTGCTAACTGACTGCTTTTTTGGTTTGTGAAGGTAGACTTACACGACTACCTCTCTGTTACTGTTCATCTACAGTTACACTTAATGCTGTTTCAGTGTCATTGAATCCAGGATACTATCTCCTATTTTATAAATATAACCAATGTTGTTTGTCCTTATTAAAATGGATGCTAAAGTATGTATGGCCCTTTGTGTCTCGACAGACTGTGGTTAGCAGCGGCGGTGAAAATCTATGGGCAGCGTGTGAGTCTGCAGCTTCTCTCATGGCTTATTTATCCAATATTGGATTTGCACAGTTGATTGCAATAACTGCATGTCAGTCTATTTCCAAATTCTTGTGTCTGAGAGGTTCTCCTTTTAAGATGAAGTTCTTCTGCATGGCTTGCACATATACTATCAAAGGATGATGTGCCCTGTTGTAGCAACTGTCGCCAGGTATTTCGATCTGAAGACGTATATTCCCAGGATTTTGGATAGATGTTGAATTTTTTCAATGGCATTTTTGCACATATCCTTGAATCTTAGCTTTGGTCTTCCTCTTGTTCTCAACCCACATGACAGTTCACCGAAGAGGATCGCCACCCATTCTTCTCACCTGACCAAGCCATTGTAGTCTTCTGCTGTTGAGGATCACTATGAGGCTGGGTATGCCAGATCTTGACAGGACATCTGCATTTGAAACTTTATCTTGCCAGTTGATATTCGTAATTCTGCAGAGGCAGCGAAGATGGAAACTTCAGTTTTTAACTCCTAGTTCAAGCAGGTGTTCCATGCCTCAGAACCCCATAGCAGGATATTCAATACACATGCCTGGTAGATTCGAATCTTTGTTTTCACTATCAGCTTAGGATTGTTCCATGCTCATTTCGTCAGTCTGCCAAAAATAGTAGCGGCCTTCCTGATTCTGGTGTTCAGTTCTTTGTCCATGGATAGGTTTGTAGCAACAGTAGATCCAAAGTAACAGAACTGCTGAACCACATCTAATGGGCTGTTAATCCAGAATGACATTGGGTCACTGAGTTTTAAATTTAAACCTATAGCACTAGTCTGAACTATGTGGGAAGCTCAGAAATAATCTTTATGCATAAAAGTCTACCGGGAGCATTGGTTCACAAAAACTACATTTATCCCATTCCAAAATAGTTTGCAACAAGATTAAGGATGAAAAAACACAGTATACAAAAATGAAGGCAGAGACAACTTACCATCCTCTTTGAAGATCTGACAGAAGAATTCTCCTGGACTGTTCACTGTACACAGCATGACATTTAATGTCTGTTTAAGAGTCAGCTTAACACTAGTCCAATCCGTTTTATGTATTGTTTCTCCTACAAGTGAAGCGCAAAAGAAGAAAGAGAAGCGAACAGGGTCAGAGAAAAAAAAATACAGCATTAGCGGGGAAGAAAATTTACATTCTAAATGTACATTCTTGGCACATAACTGACCAGACTTTTTTCAAATCACCTAGCACATTACCTTACAGCTATTGTAATACAGTATAAGAAAAACAGCTTCTAAAGCAACTTTTCATGTACTTACCAGTTATTTCCTTCACAGTGTTAACAGTTTTATTTATTGCAAAGGCATCCTTGGAATCTTTCACTGCATAGCCTGATTCTAAAAGATGTTTAGATACATTTAATATTGGAGTAACAGATTCATCTGCAATCTCTACCACATGGCTATTCTCCTTTTTGTCCACCACTCTTATAGCGATCATTTTATTTTGTACTATTTGCTTCATCAGAGAAACAGCTTCGGAGGACCAAGTTCCTGATGGGGACTTCACACCTAAAAGTGAAGTTTAAAGGAAAAAGTGATCATCTTGTGGAGTATTTCTCCCACAATGCCCCTTCTTGAACTAATTCATTCTTCATTTTATGAAGCTGTTTTATCAAGAATATTGTAAACTGCTGAAACGACTTGCCATTTAAAACATGCATCAAATCAATAGCAACACATCATTAGGGCTTTTCTTGCTGGCGGAACGCACTGGGCTGGTGTTTTACCACCTTGTTTCCTGTCATTTTAGTGCTGCGGGGCACTACCAGCTGTGGCTCACGCACTGTGGTGCACTTCCAGCCAGCTCATGCGCCAAGGGGTGCCTCCAGCAGCAGCTCATGTGCTGCGGGGCAACTCGGGGCTACAGCATCCCCCTGCACCCTCTTTGGGGTTCCCATGACTGAGCCTGTCAGTGAGGCTCCACCCCTATTTGGGGTGGGTTATGGCTGCAAGGGGTCCGGAACCAGAGCGTGCGGGAGGGGAGGTGAAGTTGCAGGAGCGCTGGGGTGGTGAAGAAGCTGGAGACACGCAGGAATGGTGCAGAAGCTGCAGGTGTGCAAGGATGGTGAGCCATGAAGGGGGGTTTGAAGTAGAGCATGGGGGTTATGGTGACGTCCAATGGTCTGGAAAATTTGGTAATCTGGCACCTGTCCAGTCTTGGACATGCCAGATTAAAAGAATTTTACTGTATTCTGTGCAAATTTAAAAGTGGTTTTATGAGATCTGTCCAAGAGGAGAAAAGATGAGGTTTTGCAGATTACACTACTATCAGCAAATTGCACTTTGAACAGCTCTCTCTACCTTTTCAATGCAAAGAAAACATTGGGTCCAAGAAAGAACTGGTGCTGTAAGAAGTCATTGCAGCCAGGGTCATCACATTAGAACCAAGGACATATAAACAATGCACAAGAGCTTATTTGATGACAGCACAGGTCTGAAAGTATATTTTATTTCTTTTTACACACATTTTAAAAGATTTTTGTTTTACAAATTTTAATTTCCTATTATCATTATAATGGGTTAATTTGACTTTCTACAGGCAGTTGTGTACTTTTAACCTCATTCTCCTCCTCTCCATTTGTCACACACTAGTTGCATCTGGTTTTAAACTGGGCAAGTTCTTAGAAAAATGCTCCCCAAAACTATACTAAACCCTAGTTTTAAATCCCACCTACAGTAGCTTGTAATTCATTTCTTACCTGCTAGGGTACACTTTATAGCCTGCACTGGCAATTCCAATAACTTTGGAATCATAGGGCGAAGTCTAGTCACTTGGAGAACTTCGAAGTTGCCATAATCTAGGTAGCCCACTAAAGCAGTATCTTCAGAAGGATATGCTAGAACTGAGGCACGATACCACTGATTGTCTTCTGGAAGAAAGGATGCAGACACAAACGTTCTGTGAATAATTAAATCCTATGCACCAAAAGGATTTTTGGCAAACACAATAAAATAAAATTGTTCTGGAGTATAATTTTGTTTGAATTAAGCCTTGCTGAAACTGGCGAGTTTAACAGCCATGTTTTGTTCAAAATAAATACAAGAAAAACAAGCTCTTAATGGAACCACAGAACTGAAATAGCAGGGGATTCCACCCAAAACAATGAGTACATCACTCCCCCTACCCAAAAAAGGGCAGAAAAAAAGTCTAACCAGAAACAAACAAACAGAGTTACATGGCCAAAGGGGTTTTACTGGGTCCTACTGCTGGATGGAAAGGGGTCTCAAACAGCAGAAAGACCAGAGAAGCAACAGGAAACAAGAAAGCGAAGGAAGCAGCCAAAAAGCACTAAGAGCATGGCTCAGAGAAGCAGCTAAATTAGAGCATTTTAGGACTAATGGTAGCTAAAAAGGTGCTTCACACAGTAAGCTAGTAATTGCTACTGCATTCAGGGAAGCAGGACTTGGTATATAAACAGGAGTGCATAAAAGCAGTACCGGATAGACTTCTCCTGGAAGCAACCTGTAGGACTAACCACTCAGGTAAAAAAGGACAGCAATAGATTTAAACTGCATAAAGTAATTTGAAAACTTAAAACAAAGTGAGATATTCGCTAATAACTCCAGTATTACAGCTACATTCACCAAAACACATGAACAAAGTGAGGCAACACTGCTGGATGCTGCACTGCATCCTCTATTCCTGTTTTTGTCTCTTGTAGTGTGTGTCCTCCTCATACCATTAAGTAAAACTGTTTATTTAGCACACTGATCATGCTCTCTTCGTCCAGCACTCAGGACTTTTTCTTAAGATCAGCTAGCAATTTCTTCAGCATTTTACCAAAAGCATTTCTACCTAAGAATTTGTCCAGTGCTACCATATCCTTGGTTTAAGTATACTTTCCAGGATATTAACCACAGCTGGTGTCTGCTCAGAATACTGGTTGCCATACACAGGGTTGAGAGTTCTGTATCCACAGGTAAACTAGGTCCAGGTAAAACGATGAAAACCCTATCTACATGGCAAAAGAGCTTTGAAGTATATTTCTAAAAAAACTAACTAAATGGTGCAACATTCAATCTAGTTAAACGTGCTTTATAGAGATTTAGCTTAATGTGTTAAGGAGATAAATTAAACTTAACAGCTATTTGCAATTTAGAGATATCCTTTCCCTCCTCCTTACCTGTGAACTGGGCACAGCAGACATCTCCAACAGCTGGACAGAAATCTGGGATAGCAGGGATTTTGTTACAGTATTCACACAAGGATACTTGAAAGTCAGCAAGCTGGCCTGTTGATAATGAATATTTTTAGAAAATACTCATTAACATGACTTCTTAAGCAAGTATTGTGTGATAAACACCCCTTAACTCAAAGCAGAAAACAAAATTAAAAATTAACCTATTATATAAAAATGTCATTTTTAGTTTCCTTTTTGAGTCAAGGGAAGTATTTTCCAAAAGCCTGAAAAAAACGATTTCTATAATCAACATTTTTTCTCCACTGGACAAAACCCAACTTTTCTCTGTATAACAGAATTTTCAGTCTCAGTGCTGCAACAGACTTGCCTAAACTTATGATAATAAAGGCCCATCAGCTCCATAAAAATCTAATTAAATGACAAACTTTATAAATGCAACAGAAAAGGAGCTGTGTTAGTCTATAATGCTGAGTTGGTGATTGGTTTGCAATATCCTTCCAAGACATTTCAGGAGTTCAGCAAAATTCAAACCTCTGAATACCAAGGAATAAGGAGTTAAGGTATAACTCTTACATGATTCTGGCTTGTATATTGCCTTTCCAGACTTAAGCAGGGATGAAATCTGGTCACCAGGCTAGAGGCTGTGGCATGTGCTGAAAACATCAAAACATCCCTGGTTTTAGTGCCTACGAATGTTCAAGTGATCGGGATTGTCTTCAATTGAGAACCTAACCAAAATGATTTCTTAGCCTTGATAGTCTAGCTGCCAAACTGTCAGTCCAGGCTAAGCCTGTCCTTGCACAACATATTGCTGAAGGAGAAACCCACAGAAAAAGATAAAGCCTCAAATGTACAACACAACGGTATTTCTATAATCTGCAATTGTTGAGTCTTTCAGGAACCAAACCCCTTCCATTCAGATACCAGTTTCTTAGTAGTATTGCCCTTTGATGTAACTGCCTCTAGTGGCCGAAGGGCTCTCCATTTTTTCTACCATCCTTGAAGACATTTGTAACCTGGCTGTCAGACTCCCTGCTAGTGGGAGTAAAGGCACCAAAATGAAATGTTTCCAACCCACTGGAAAGAGCAGCTTGAGAACAAGGCACAAAGGTACTGCAGGGATGCAGAGCAAGAGGAACAGTTCCAAACAGGAGACCAAAACTTTTCTCCATCACCTCATAGCTCATTACTTGAGCAATCGGGAGTGGTACTGTAGGAAAAACTGCACCTTCACATTTTTCCCCCCATTCTCTTTTGCAGCAGGTGCTAGATTTCACTGCCCGGCCAATAGCTACAGGAGGCAGAACAAACCCAGAACTAAGGGGAGGAGTGTCCAGAAGGTGGGACCTAGGCCTTCGTCTGCCATCCAATCAGCTTTGATTCTGTAGCAGTAGGGTACAGATAGGCAGTGACCTATACTGACAATCAGGACCTTAGTCCTGAAAGAGAATAGGGGCATCATGCACTCAACTAGCAGGTGCTGTAAAGAAATACCATAACGTAAGTAATAGTTTAGAATCAGTTCACTTTCAACAATATATTTAAAAATGTCATTACAAATATTTTGATTCAGCGATATGTACAAGCAAAGCAGAAAAAATAATTCTGTCAAGTAGCAAAACAAAGCTTAACTCTGTGCCATAGGATCCTGCTATCTTCAGCTTCTCTAAGCCTGATAAGATCCACTGAGTCCTCACCAGCTATTCTAGACTTTAAGATGTACACAGTTCTTATTCTAAGGCTCCTGTTTCCCCCCGCAACTCAAGTTCCCCTTTGTCTGGTCCAACCTTCTTCCCCTGGGACTTTCAGGTACTGTTTGTTAAAAGGAAAATAGTACAAATTGTAATCATTAATACAAATATGGTAAATAGTGTTAACGCTTACTTCGGAAAGAACCGTGTGTATGAATGAATATATTCACTTACGGCCATTATGCATCTGCTGACAGAAAAAGTCTTCGGGTGTTTGAATATGGGCAACTACACCGGAAAATGTATCTCCGACAGATACAGAAACAAGCTTTATGGTTAAATCACTATTGTGAACCAGTTCTCTATCTTCAGCTGTTTTTTCTCTTTTTCCTTCAGAATCCTTTTGTAACACAGTACCTGGGAAAATACAAACATAGGAAAAGCTATTTTACTGAGTAACTATTCTAATAAGAACACATACCACAGTCAACAATGATCTGAAGCTAGTTCCACTGTCCAATGTCTAAAGTAAAAGTTTGAAACAGAGGGTAATCTACCTTCATCATTACCGCTGAGCGATTCAAAATAGAGGAGAAAGTACCACTTCCAAATTTCAGACCAATTTGTCAGAAGTCTGACTAGCTTACCTGTATCTTGGTTCATTTTCTTTGGACTCAAGTCACGTTCCATCTCGAGAAGTATTTTATCTAGGCGTTTATCTAAAATACATATTTACATAAATTAATTTACCATGCAAAGGCAGTCTCAGACTAGTTCTTTAAACCATGTTTTCTGAACACTCCCTAAACTACTAACACTGGAAATCTGACCAGACTATGTCTATTTTACTAGTTGATCAAGAATCTGGTATGGTGTGGGTACTGCCTAAACTACACACTCTTGCCTCAGTATTTTCACTACTCAGTTTCCTAAAATACCCCCATCTCAAATATTATTGCCTTGCTAATTTCACTTCACCAAAATACCATTAACAATTGCCACAGAATTTGTTATTCCAGTACTGCTTATGACTCTATTTAAGGTTGAATTCCATGTGAGAGACAAAGCAGGATTCAGCCTCTCGAGATTTACAGCACTTGGAATACAGAAAGAGGCCTGGGAATTTACAAGTAAATCCATTAGCTTATGAGTTAATTAAAAATGGTGGGGCTTTATTATCTTCATTGTCTGTATGTGATAGCCTCTCTTCTCTTTGTCCTAGATGAGCTGCACACCACAAATATATCAAATTCTAAATACAGATAAAATCAATTTTACCTTGTGCACCACCTATAGTTGAAGAAACTGGATTTCAACTAAGTTTATTAACAATTCTATTTGTTATGAGTATACAGGCTACTGCCAGGCTCATGTAACTCAAGTGGAACCACTGTAATTCAATCATCAGAGAGGTAGCTGTGTTAGTCTGTATCTTCAAGAACAACAAGAAGTCCTGTGGCACCTTATAGACTAACAGATATTTTGGAGCCTAAGCTTTTGTGGGCAAAGCATGTGACGAAGGGCGTCTTTGCCCACGAAAGCTTAGGCTCCAAAATATCTGTTAGTCTATAAGGTGCCACAGGACTTCTTGTTGTTCTGTAATTCAATCAGCATTCTTCCTTCATAGCTAACAATTCTATTTGCTGTCATTACTCAGTAGTATGAAGGAAACGAGGTGCACTTTAAGACTTCTCATGGATAGGTTAGTTGGTTCCAATATCACTATTCTTTAAAGATTATGTGGCTGCAGCTGTAGTATGGACATCAACGGCTAACAGACTTGGTGGTAACATGCCTTAACTTGATGGCATGAGAATTCACCAGCACAACGGGAACCCTAAATAGTGGGCACAATGGAACTGAGCTCTCCTTGCCTTCCCTTTTCAGATAGCACAGGTTTCACAAAGAGCCCTCAAAACCAATAAATTAACTGAACACTTAGTTCCAGATCCACTAGTATATCTCAGCTCTTACAGCACTGCAAAGCAGCTGTAAGCCCAGCCTAATTAACCAATGCCTTCTGGCTGCTTCATGCTACATTTCTCTACATAGGACTCTGTCCTTTACATGCCACGATTTAAGGTTGATATTGTGTATCTTCAAATAATTAACAGGAAATACCACCTAGCATTTGTGGGGATTTCTTGTTCAGTTTCTGTTTAGTATATAATCAGTAGGGTTTTTTTTAAGTTAAGGAAATTCTCAGAAAGACAAAAAAAATCTCTTAGAACCTGGGTTTAAGTTGGAGAGCATTTATCAGTAATTTTAGGATTAAAAATGACTTTTCAAAAAAGGCATTACAAACTCAGAAAATTCAAAGTTAAGATTAAAATTTAAAAAAAAAATCCAAACAGTTCAGGGACCCCAAAAAACCTTTAGTCTTCCCTGTAACGATGACATGAGGGGAAAAATAAAATCTGATGTCTTTGGGAATCCATTTAGTTTACATTAGGAACACAAACTAAGAAATTTCTGAGCTACAATTTATCTGCAAATTCGACGCCCTCAGCTCAGGCTTAAACAAAGACTGCGAATGGCTGGCTAAATACAGAAGCAGCTTCCCCTCCCTTGGTGTTCACATCTCTGGATCAACTGCTGGTAGTAAGCCGCACCCTTGCTGACTGAGCTAACCTTATTATCCCCACCCTTGCTCTGGCTTATTTATACCTGGCCCTGTGGATTTCCAAGACGAGCATCTGATGAAGTGAGTCTGTGCTCACAAAAGCTCATGCTCAAAACTTTTCTGTTAGTCTATAAGGTGCCACAGGACCCTTCGTTCCTGTTACAGATCCAGACTAACACAGCTACCCCTCCGAAACTAAGACATGTTAGTCACAGTCAGATCATTACTTTATAGCATCACTACAGGGCAGAATTACAGTTGTGTGTGGAAAAGGCTACAACATACGAGAGACTGTACTAACTCCAACTCACTACAGGTCATTATAAAAGAGCTCTGTGAAGACTAGCACTATACGGGAAGAACATTTACAAGATCTTTTATGAAGTCTGGATAATAATAAAAGGTTCATGACTGAAAAACTTAAGTGTATAAAAGTTGTCAGATCATGAGATTAAACATCAAGACAACTTTTGAAAACAAGGTCTATTGCGGCAAACAAATTGCAAAGATTAGAAAGTATTTTAGGCGAAAAATGAGACATTGAATTTCTGTAAAATGCTTTAAGGTGATAGAAATGAGAACCACAACAGACAGATTTTAAGATATGTCCCTCAACAAATCAAACCTATCTTACCAGAATTTGCAAAGACAACGTCTACAGTGAAGCAAGTCATCATGTCCTCCTGTAATACGTCAACAACAGTCACCGAACAGTACTGACCCACAAGCAGAGGATTAATAATGCTGGCAAAATCTTTGTTCCATCCTCCTTGTTTTGGAACAATATTAGCAACACAACATTTAATTGCCTGAAAGAGATAATAAAGAGTTTAAAAAAAGAAAAACCTAGAGCCCTGCAAAACTTTTGGTTAGCTGAAAATACCGTCATTAGTTCTTAGCTTGTTTTTGCACTCACATCAATGAAGTTGATACTAACCATTCAAATTGTGTCCATAAAGGCACTACTGTTACAGGAGAACTAAGTGACAATATATTATAATTCTGCTTCCTGTTCTTCCACTGCCTCCACCATTACTTTCATTCATTGTGCCATACAGAATGGTTATAAACCCTACAGTAAGTGTGGATGTGTCACAAAGACCAAATGTCCATCTATATTCCACTTCTGTTGGGCACATATACCACGTGTGCAAGACTGCCCTTGCACTTCTCCCTACAATCCCTCAGTGCTTTCACAGTCATGGAAGCCAGGTGCTACAGCACTCCATATATCTGTTCCACTGCCTTCCCTCCTTCCTGTTTCTGCGGAGAACACCTCAAAAAGCCACAGTTACTCTAGACAGTGTAACTGTTCTCTGAATTACAGTCCATATGAATTCCACTTCTCGTGGCCAACAAGCAGTGACCTAGTATAAAGGATGTGGATGCTTTGAATCTACTCAAACAGGCTGCAGGACAACTCTTGTAAAGTAAATATCAGATCTCAATGACCTGACTAGTCTGCATAAATGTATGGGCTCATCCCACAATGGTCACTCTGAGGATTTCAGATAGGTATGCATCTCAGCGAAGCTCCCCGAGTTTCCATGTAATTCTGGCAGATGCAGAGCTACTGGAACATCTTGATGGCAAACGCATCAGTTCCAAAAACAAACATTCTTGGTAAAGAAGGAATGACCATGTCGCTCTGTTTTACAAAACATACTACTTGGCTATTGTGTAGAGTGCTGTGGTGTGGACCAGCAAACCGCAGAGTGGAAAGGCATACCTGTGCATGCTAGACACATAGCTTGATTTGATTTATATGATAAGATTCCAAATTGTAACTCTGAAGTGATATACAGCTACAGCACAGCTGAGAACTTTTTGTTTAGTATATTGTAAAAGATAACCATTACTGGAATTCACTGCTTGTTGCAATCTATTTTAAGTTCTCAGTCATTTTGGCCTTTATTTTTTTTAAACACAGGTTTATTAACGACAGTTACAGGATAGAACAGGTTATCAGCAAGTATATATTTCTATAAGTGCGAAGCTTACTGGAAATCAAGATATCTTGGGTCTGAAGGTGTCCCAGGTATGTTCCCCACCCAAACATGTAAGCATGTGTCATGAGCATCTTGGTAGGAAACTGGACAAAAAGCAGTTCTCCCCATGCACCTCTGGAAAAGGTCCTTCCCCCTATTTAAATAAGAGGACTTTTGAAGAAAACTATACTTGAAAATTTGAGGGGAAGAAAGCCTTTATGTTTAGGGGGTGCATATTCTGCCATTCCTGTAAAAAGCTGCCCAAATGTAGTAAAGAGATTGGCCAAAGAGCTAGGCGTGGCAGACCAGGACTGGGCAAATTCTGCAATTGGTGCATTTGGAGCCAATGTAAAACTTTGAATTACTAACAGAAACTGCATCATTAGAGGGGCTACAATTCTGTCATGGATCCTGGGCATTTACTTCAATGGCACAGTGAAAGACCACCACTGTCACAGAACCACAAATAATCCTGCTGCCATGCATTAACATGTCATTTGTTCACTTTGATTTAATCCTCTTTGAATGTGCCTCCACCACCCCAGTAGTTTCTCTCCCCCAGATCAATCCCAAAACCACCACCAGCCCAAAAGCCCTGGATTCCTGATTGCCCCACCCTGCACATCTCTTTCCGTGATTGTCTCTGGAGGAGGAGCGATCAGGATGAGATGCACACTCTTGAGCTGGTCTCTGCAAAATAACTGGCCACGGCTCTGGACAACATTACTCTCAATCTACCAGAACAAAAGGACCTCTTCAGACTAAAGAAGCATAAGCCCAGAAAGTAGGCGTGAACAACCAGTTAAATAGGGGGATGGGGAAAGTGGTGGAATTATATACCTAATCATTACAAAAGGAAGGATATTAAACTAAGCTTTAGTTCTTTTCGCTTCATGAAAAAGCTACTACAAGATGTTGTGGTAACTGCAATTATCACACACCACTAGAAACACTGATGTGACAACTGTTCCTTTTGAATATAAAAGGTCATTATCTTTTCTGTAACTGGTGTTCTTCAAGATGTGTTGCTCACATCCATTCCAAGTTGGGTGCACATTGGCACACACCCAGTCACTGGAAGCTTTTTGCCCTAGCCAGTAGCCAAGTCAGTCACCCTCTTGGAGGGTTTTCTATTTAACAATACTTCTTTTATGGGATCTGAACACACCAGAGCCCAGTCCCTCAGCCACAGACATCCACCCTGTGAGGTGCAGCGACGGAAACTGTGATGTTGCAATCTCCCCTCTTTCTGTGTCAGCAGGTCCAGCTGGATTGGCAACATCGACTTGCGGACTGACAGGTGCAGGAAGGTTGAGTACCAGTGCTGACAGGCCCATGCTGGTGACAACAAGATGATCAACACCCCTTCTGAGTGAATCTTGAAGAGAACCCCATGAACTAGCGGAATCAGAGGGAACACAAACATCAGCCTGACCCATCAGGGGACACTGAAGGCATCTGCCCAGGACCCCAGGCTCTGATTGCAGTAGGAGCAAAACATCCTGCATTTTGCATTGAGGTGGGAGATGAACAGGTCCACCTGGGGATATCCCCACTTCCGGAAAATAGAACGAATGACCTCAGGGTGGGGAGACCACTAATGATCCATAAAGGACCTGCTGATTTGGGTCACCAGTGAATTGTGCACACCTGGCAGGTGAAGGGCTGCAGTAGGATGCTGTGTTTTATGCAGAAATCCCAGAGCGTCATGGCCTCGTGACATGGGAGAGGAGCGTGTACCCCCGTTTGTTGATATAGTACATTGCTGTCGTGTTGTCTATACTGACATACAATGTCCTGTACTGACATGCAATGTTGGCGCCGGAGTCATGTCCGTGATCCCTGATCGCTCCGCTTCAGTGCTACGGCGCCTCTCCTCCATAGACAGAGGAGGACCCAGCACCATCATCTGAAGCAGTCATTGTGCCCCTCGAAATGCTCCGGTGTTGAGGGCAAGTCCAGAACCTGCAGGCTCCCGCTCTGCACCGGCTTCAACGTACGCACCTCCTGCCCTTTGACAGCGCACGCCAGAACCTTGGACTTGAGGCCAACTCACAGACTTCGGTGAGCGACACTTCTCATACCTTTTCTTTCTCTTCAGCACTGGAGATTGACTCCTATGGTGCCAAGATAGCATTGGTACCTGCACCTGCTCCCAGTGCCGAGAGTCCTTAGGTGGCACTGTGGTCGATGGCGCCAGTGCACTTTACACTGAGAAAGCTCTAATTCTCTGCCCCTGCTCGAGACTCTTGAGGCTTAAGAGCCACCACCATTAAGAAGACTAAGGTGATGGGCCTGATCTTTCAAAGTTCTGGGCTTAATGGCCTTACAAGTTGGACAGCGATCACATAAATGTCCCTCCCCCAAGCAAATCCAACAGGCTGAATGAGGGTCACTTTGGGGCAGAGGTTTGCCGCATTTTAAACAAGTCTTAAAGCCTGGGGAGCCAGGCATTCCCCAGTGCCAAGGGGGATGGAAATCCTCGCCTCGACTATTAGTTAAAACACTAAGAGTAACTATCAAATACTAAAACTATTTACAGTACAATAGACTGCTAGCCAATGATTTGAACAGAGAAAGCAAGAGCCCCAAAGACCTGCAGCTTGGCGAGAAGGAAATGGGGGAGGGGCGCGGTTTGGGCGGTGCATATATCAATCACCATAGAGGTGCCACTCCAACGGGTCCTGCACTGACCCTATGGCTACTGGCTAGGCCAAAAGGATTTCAGCAACTGGGCATGCGCCAGCACACACCCAGCTTGGAATGGACATGAGCAATCACTCGAATTTCTAACTGCTTACACGTCTAGCTGTTAGAAATTAAGAAATACTCACACAGGGAGGAAACAGTTCAATGTCTTTGTGGAGTGGTTTAATCCATTCTAGTGGAACATTTTCTCTGTTGCCATAATCAACATACAATACTTCTGCTCTCTTCTGCAAGTTATCCACATCTTTTATCAGTACTCTGTTCCAGGTCTACATTATGAACAAATGATATTTAGAATGGAAAAAACACAAACTACACATTTCACTATATTCTCTACAAAATGAGTAATTTCAGAAATTACTTTTACTCCATCAAGTCAGCAAAAAAAGTAAAAATTACTATTGATCAGGTTTAAAGAAACTCCACTGACAAAGACTCGCCGTATAGCAACAGTCTGGGGGCAAAGGCAACCTGAAAAAGAATTAGTACCATCACCAAGACAAGATTCCTTTCACAGAACGTTCACAGAAAGCTCTCTCAAAATAAACCTCTTCCTCATGCCCCAACCCTGAAAACAGACACTGCATATTAAAGGTCTGGTAACACTGAAGGAAAGAGGGAGAAGGAAGAGAAGATGATGATGAAGAGGAGAAATAATGTGTTCTCTTAACAAAACTGCTGTTAAAGTCAGGCCACACACCAGGTAAGCATCAGAAGTAAATGGAGAGGATCAAATAACTTGTACTTTAATAAAAAAAATCAGGAGATATAACCCTTATTTGCTGGTTGTTCCTTTGTACCAATAGCAAGACAGTCCATCCCGCAAAGTATTGACTTACATAAGCTCAGTTTAAAAGAAAATCAGCTTAAGCAAGAACTGAAAGAAAACATTACATGAAAGTGATCTGCTCTTGGACAAAAAGACTGTCTTAAATACAGATTCCTACAAAGATGGAATTTATAATGTGCAAGAATATTAGGTACATCTACTTTCTGAAGTGGATTCATCACCCAATGCAAGTGTTGCATGCAACTCCCTTGCTATCAACACAAAATAGCACATATAACTTTCTCAGCTACACATACAATTTAAAAGGCATTTAGAACATTTAGGTATTTACAGTCCTACATTCTTTTAAAAAAATTATGAGACCCCAAATAAGTTACCTGATCCAGAGAATATTTTGCAACACAAACTTCTCCTTTGACAGGAATATATTCCTCTTGGCCAATATTTGCATAATAATCTTTCAATTTCACAGTAAGTTTGCTGATACGTTGTAAAACTTCTGGAGAATAGACCTGTATATAAAATTCACTTGGGTTCCTGAATTCTGTGACTGTACCCTAAAAAGAAAAAAGCCATACTACTGAAGTATCTAACATTAATATTTGTAATCAATAAACTCACCGTGTTTACTCTTTAATGGTCATATTAAGATCATCTCTACTATAAATATTCTGTATCAGTTCGAATTGGTTGATACATATTACTGATGCTAGGAAGATCCACTTCTGTCAGACCATCCCCATCCCTTTTATACAACCTCCATCTGTAGATGGAACAAAACTTAAAATGACAGGCCAAGATTGCTATCTACATTGTACAGTGAGGAAACAGGTACGCAAAGGTGAAGTGATGCATTTTACCAAGAAATATATATGAACAAGACAGAAGATGTGAAAAGTGAAATCAGTATTTTCAAATTAAATTTAACTAGGCACACGGTAGTAAAGAAAGTACCTGTATTTCCATAGCTTTTTTGAACCCTAGGCTTTTCAGGTCAGAAAACATTATTTTCTTGATGTCATTTTTTATCTTGTGGACATCCAGAGGAGATAAACTGCCCTATTTAGAAAAAAAAAAAAAAAACTAAGTGACTTCTAAATTCGAATGTGCTATGTATTACTCACTTGAGGGTAGTTCAAGGAACAACTCTATAAAGCATTTATGCTTAATTTTCAAAGGCACACAAGTCCAACTTTCAAAAGTGACTAATGTATTGAAGAATTTAAATCTTTAAAGGACTATAAGAGCTAAATAAATTCATGGAGGTTAGGTCCATAAAAAGCTATTAGCCAGGAGGTACGAATGGCGTCCCTGGCCTCTGTCAGAGGTTGGAGATGGATGGCAGGAGACAAGTCACTTATTGTCTTTGGCCCACCCCCTCTGGGGGCACTTGGCACTGGCCACTGTCAGCAGACAGGATGCTGGGCTAAATGGACCTTTGGTCTGACCCAGTAACGACCATTCTTATGTTCCTATGCTCTCACAGGAAGTCACCTTACATGCTTTTGACAATTGCATAAACCCTATATAGGGCACAAAGACACTACTGTCCTTCAACTTTTCATTGCTTGCTTTGAGCAGTAATTTTTCTGACAAACACGAGCACTGTTCCATGCTGAGTGTGTTTCAAAGCATGAGGTACAAGCATACAGTTTTGAAGACTAAAGAGCAGTAATTGCCTTTAGAATGAGATAACTAGCTTTAAAAAAAAGTAACAAAGAGGAAGCTGTGCTAGCCTATACACTATCAAAACAAAAAGCAGTCAAGTAGCACTTTAAAGACTAGCAAAATGGTTTATAAGGTGAGCTTTCATGGGACAGACCCACTTCTTCAGACCGTAGCCAGCCCAGACCAGAACAGAATCAATATTTAAGGCACAGAGAACCAAAAACAGTAAGCAAGGAGGACAAATCAGAAAAAGATAATCAAGGTCAGCAAATCAGAGAATGGAGGGGTGGGGGCGGAAGGTCAAGAATTAGATTGAGCCAGTTATGCACACAAGCCCCTATAGTGACTCAAAGTTCCCATCACCATTTAAACCATGTGTTAATGTGCCGAATTTGAATATAAAAGCCAGCTCAGATGTTTCTCTTGTCAAAACAGTGCGATAATTCCTTTTCAGTAACACACATACCTTTAGGTCATTGACAGAATGCCCCATTCCATTAAAATGTTGACTAACTGGTTTGTGGATCTGGAGTGTTTTGATGTCTGTTTTGTGCCCATTATTTTGAAGAAATAAAAATTTCCTTAACCTCCTATTCTGTTCACTATACTGAGTTGAGCATTACATTTTTAAAACTTTACTCTAAGTTTAAAATGTAGCTGCCTGATAAAACTTTTGTCATTCACAGGTTCTTAGCCCCCCCCCCGTAAAGCAAAAAGTTTGCAATGGCTAGTGCACATGCCAATGCTGCTTTGGCAGCAGGAGCATTCTCCTGCCAACAAAACGAAACCTCCTCGTTGAGATGGAAGTATTTTATGAGCAAAAGTGCCGACAAACTGTTCACACAAACTGACTAAGTGCCAGGGTAATGTCAATACAGCTTGGTTGCTAAAGGCTGCATAGTGTAGATATACCCTTGAATATATCTTTATTATATGCAAACTGCAGCAGAATCTTCTAAAAACAGATCTAATTAAAAGTTAATATTCTGTACCTCAAGTTCAATTTTATTCTTAATTTCACCAGGCAAGTTGGCATTATCTTCACTTTTCTTTAAACTGAAATAAACCAGGTGATTCAACTATTAAAGAAAGTCACAACAACATTAACGAACCAACAAATAAAGAATCAAGCCATTTTAGCAACTGGTACTTGAAGACCTAAAGCAAAGTGACTTAACTGTTATAAACATAAGACTGTTAACCTGCATCCTAGATCCACAGTGAAGACTGCCTAATAAAGTAAGGTAAAGGCCAGCTTATTTTATTTTTTAAACGATACTGCATAGCAGGTAACTAGAAGGAACAGTTCTTGTATCTGAAGACAAATGGAGATTTTAAAAGGTACATTTAACATACAGCCATGTTAAGATGTTTTTCACTTTTAGTACTGATAACACTTTCAAAAATTTGTGATAATGTTTCATTTTATTTTGACATGAAAATTAATATAACTTCACTGCTAATTGTCATCAAAAGGATACAAAGTTAAATAATCAGGGCCAAAAATTATCAGACTAAACAATCTCTAAGAATCCCCATTCTCTCTTCAAATCTGTAGTCACGGTTGGGATAAAAACCTCAAACACCATATGAAACTATGAGTGATGGGTACAGGTATTTCTACTTTAAACTTTACCACAAGTAATTGGCAGTTGACAGGATTGTAAAGATCTGCTCTCCAAAGAGCTGTTCAAGGGTACAAATATTTGGTGCTTTACCTTAACTGTGCCTCAAGATAAAGGGTAAATTTTTTACCCATGGACCACCCTCCTCTCTCACTAGAGAGAAAATAGTCTTGGATGAAATTCTGTGACTTCTGAAAGCAATGGCAAAACTCCCATTGAATTCAATAGGGCAGGATTTCATTCCACACAATCAGTTATTGTACATATGGAAGAACAGCATAAAGTAAGCATGTAATAGATTTAAACATCTTTTAATACTATGTAGCAGCAGCAAATAGAGGTAGCACCACAGTAACATGTAGACTCTGGCTGCAAAATATTTACTACTGGTCATGTAACACGAAGAAAGAAAAAAATCCAGCTTGATTTTTCATACTCCAAATTCATTTGCAGTGCTGTAACTTATGAGACCTTTTCACTTGTAAACTCAGCAAATTTCAAAACCATTCAGACACAATATAAAGCTCTAAAAGGTCATTTTCAGTCACCATTTTAAGCTTCCCTCCCATCTGCCTTTTTTTTTTTTTTTTCTGTCCCTCTTGTGCCTCATTTCCTTATGATGGTCAATGATATGGAATATCTTTCCGTACAAGACCAAACAAAGATCATTTAAACTTACATGATTATAGTAATATATACAATTAATTCAAGAGTAATTCTCATTTGGCTATTTTAAAATTCTCTGAGTTACAAGGTATTGCTTTAACATCCTAAACTTACTTTGGTTTAATTGCCTTGCATACAATACCATGTGTGGACCAATCTTTCTTCTGGCAGTCAGTAGAGCAATAATATGTCTGCTTACACTGAGAACATCTCAGGTCTCCTAAAAATTCAAAAAAAAAAAAAAAAAAAAAAAGTCAGTGTATTAACCTAAAGAAGAGAAGAGGCACATAATCATGTCTGAACAAAATAAGTTTTTGCAATGTAGTAACTGTATTGGGCCTGCACACAGAGGAACAAAGTAGGTCCTGAAAGTCTGTCCCTTTCATCAGCACAAGTTAGTCCAATAGAAGTTATTACCTTATCCATCCTGGGTCTCTCGCACTCTCTCAAAAAAGCCTAAGTTGTAGAACCCATACGTTCATTATTAATTTAATATACCATTAAACTTTTTTTAGAAGCTCAATCTGCAATTCATTAATTTTTCACTTAAGTATTGACTTTTTCCATCTTTGTTGTGTCACTTTTTTTTTTTTTCAAAGCATGGACTGATTGAGTTGACTGATTAATGGCTTTATCTAATGATTTTCTAATACTTGCTATTTATATTTTTCAGAATTACTAAATCAATTCAAAAATAGTAAAAAGTAAATTTCAAAAAAGTCAGTCTAGCAAAGTGAAAGTCTGGTGAAGATGGTTTAATATCTGTGCTTTTATAAGAATGTTTTGCACATCTATACTTGAAAGCAAGTCCAAATTTAGTACTGTGTTCAGGCTTATGAGATAGTAATAAAGGCTTACCATACAAACCACAGTGATGGCAAGTAGTCATCCGAGGGGAAGACTTTAATGAATTAAATAGTTTTGAATCATAGCTTATAGAGAAAATATTCTCAAGTGAATTCTTTATCTTCTTCTGCTTAGTTGGAAGCAAGTTAAAATTGGAGTTCTGTAAGAGAATACAAATCTCAAATAATGTTTTTTAATAGGAACTCAAAGGTCTAAAGCAGTAATAGTCTAATATAGAACACCTAGAATCAGTCTAGGATTGCTTACCCTAATACAGAAAAAAAAATCTAATTTTTAAAATCCCAGAGCAAATGCTGATTTTTTAAAAATCAAATAACTGCAGATAAAACCATTAAGTATTCAGTACAAAGCAAGTTTGTCAATTAAAGTTCTGACTACATCTTAAAGTGGAAATTAAAAAATGGAGAGATTCAATTTTTAAAACTAATAGAGCTGTTTCATTTCATTAAAACTGTGGATCACAATCATTCAGGGGTACCTTTTGGTTAAAAAGAGAAGAATGAAGGATCAACAGAGATAGAATAATTATTTTCAAAATACAAATTAGCGTAGCTTCTAAACACAATAATCTAGAAAAAAGATCCAATCCAAACTATTACTGCAGTAAGATTACTGCATAAGATTCAGCCATTTTGACTTTACCAGATGTGTAGTTACAACAACAGTCTATTCTTGCCATGCCAAGATTAACAAGCAATCATCCCCCTTACTCTGCAGCTAATTTTCATGGAACAATTTTACTGCGTTCATGAGGGAGACTACCCAAATGGTACATCGCACAGCTAACTGCCACTTGCACTAATCAACACAATCTCTACATTTTATGCTCCTAAAAAGCTTAATATTTTATGATCTCTTCTTAGACTGATCATCACTTCAGGACTCATACCACATATTCTTAGACACTCAAGGATTAAATTTGAGCCAAGATCCTTCTAGACCACTAGTGAGTGAAGAAGCCAATTTATGGGCCCAGAGGATAAAGTCTATTTTTTAATTTGTTTTCAGTTTCCATTTTTGTCTAGTCAATGATTTGCACAGGCATTTTGAAAAAGCTAATTATAAGAACACTATGGACAGTGAAAGAGACTAAGCATGCCTCTTACTTTATGGTTTTTAAGTTGACCAGCCCACTGAATCTCTGATACTGTTGGCATTTGAATAGTGATATATTATGAAACCACTTACTATTTTTCTGGTATTTACTTGGCAGTTTATAACTGTAACAGTGAAAATTTTGCTGAGATATTTGGTATGCATGTTTAAAATTCAGTTAAATATGCTGTCTTTTTTAAAAAAAATAAAATGCACAAGTACGTCGCTTATAACAATATTGCATCTGCAAACAAACTTCCACCTGTAAATTGAAATGAGATGCCAGCAGGAAAAAAAACACAACAAATTCATATCTTCTAGAAATGCATAAAATATATGCTGATCATTTGTTAACATTATACAAGCGAACACCTTGGCACAAAATCCCCGTAACTTACAGCATTTTCCTTCTTATTTGAAGGTGTTAACAGCAAACAACTTCTACCATTGATGCTTTCCACTGATTTTCCTAAAAACAAAGAAAGGTTTATAATATGGTCCAATTTTATAGAACAAAGACAGAAGTAGAATTAACAGTTTGTTTACAGAAAGCATGAGACAATATTATTTGAAGTGAAAAAATTTTAGATCTTCCATTTCTAAAAATTAAGAGTAAGGAACAAGAAACCACAAGTGCCAGAACTTTTTGTATTATAATTGAATAACATTAATTTTTGACATAAATCATTCTTATCAAAGACATTATTGAAACTATAGTATCTTCAGGGAATAAAAATTAGATCAGTCTACCACTTCATGGAAGACACTGAATGAATACTACCAAAAACATGCATCCTTACGACCAATTTGCACCACTGACATCCATGGATGTGTCTTTTTAAAGCGTATGACTCCAAATACAAGATTTAAAAACAACAAGTCCTGTGGCACCTTAGAGAGTAACAGGTATTTTGGAGCATAAGCTTTCGTGGGCAAAGACCCACTTCATCAACTTCACAAGTGGAGGGTTTAGAGGAAGGTTTAAATATATGGGCTTATGAAAAGGAGGAAGTCCCAGTCAAGTGGAGGGCCAGAGTCGATACAGTCAGTTCAGTCATGGGGGATGTGGCTCATTATCAGCAGTTAATGTGGAGTTGTGAACCTAAAAGAGGAGAAGCCAGGTCAATTCAGTCAGGGAGGATGTGGCCCATTATTCAAATGAGATATGTAGAATTTTGCAGACTATCCAAATATTTGTGTAGTAATTTTAATTTTTTGGTACAAGCTTTATCCCAGGGAGTAATACAAAAAACAAGAAGTGAGGTTAAGACTTTGCTGTACAGTTGATCCAGTTCTTACCTGGGGCTTTTTTCACGCCCCTTCCCACAATATACAAAAAAAAAATCTTCTGATCTGTGTTCCCTGTAAGTAAGCTGAGCGTCCACAGCTCAGAGTATGAGTATGAGATGCATATCATACTGATAATGGGCTACATCCTCCATGGACTGAGGATATTTAAACCCTCCTCTGGAAACCCCCCACTCATGCATCTGATGAAGTGAGTCTTTGCCCATGAAAGCTTATCCTCCAAAATATCTGTTAGTCTGTATTTCTAAAAAACAAGAAGTTCTGTAGCATCTTAGAGACTAACTCAGATACCTCTCTGGTACAAGATTTAAAAGGAGACCAACTCAGTCTGAATTTTATAAGTTGTGTATCATTCACTAAAATTGTTGTTTCCAGTTTGCTCATTTATGGTGCTTTATAATTCAAGGACATGTCTTCACTGCACACAGTTAACTATCCTAGATGACTGGCACCCATCTCTGAACATCCAGGTTAACCCAATACCTGGATGCGATTTTCCCCAGAACAAAGCCATTACTGCATCTACACTATTTCTGTATGCACCCTTATGTCTAGGAACATACCCTATGGTTCTCTGTGTTGCAACACTCAAGGATTCTTTTCTAGGATTCTCAATTGGGGTAGAACCCATCTGTTTTCTTTCTTTTTTTGGCTGTGGGGGGGTGGCAAAGGAAGAGGCTATGGGAAGAGCACTGGAACCCTAACAGCACTCAAGTGATTCTGCCTGCATCCTCACTTGTGAACAGCTAGATTTCAAGCTCGAGTTAAACCAAAACACTGGCTCTCATCTTTCCCATCCCACCACAGCCCCCACTGGGTAAACTAGGATGGGCTTAAAGCACCTGCAAACTTGGGTCAGAAGCAATGTTCCCTCTAATTTTTTTCCATTCATGTGTAGAATAAACTTTATTTGCAAATGTGCCCCACCAAAAGAAATGCATACTGTGAGCTGTGGGTGCTCAGCTGGGCAGCTGCCAAGCATTCAGTTTACAGGGAACACTGATCAGAAGATTTTTTTGTATATTGTAGGAAGGGGCCTGAAAAACAACAGGTAGGAACTGGATCAACTGTACAGCAAAGTCTTACCCTAACTTTTTGGTTTTTGTATTACTCCCTGAGGTAAAGCTTGTTCCAAAAAATTAAAATTTCTGCGCAATATTTTGACATTCTGCAAAATTCTACATATCTTATTTGTCAAAATAATACAATATAATCGCAGTTTCAATTATTTTGGTAATTTATTTGAAAATACCTGTAACAGCTAGAATGTCCAAAACAATGCAAACAATCAAAAAAAAAACTCCTCAGAGAATTAAAGAACCATATATGACAACATTGTTCTGATTCTGTGTTATGTTTTAGCCGTGTGGCCCCATCTGGGTGTGCCTCAAAATACCAGAAGGGCACATCTTGGGGAAAACTCCTCCACCCCTCTGGCCTTTTCATTGATTCTCATTTTTTTGCCTTGTTCCCATAAGGTTACCACATCTCATGATCCCAGATACCAGAGACTGCTGAGAGGAGAGTGCCGTCAGTGGGGTGGTGGAGGGGTGTACACATGTCCTAGAAGAGGTATTCATGCATCCTGGAGAGGGATGCACGAGGCTCCCATGACCCAGATGCCCACACCCCTCTACTTTCCCAAAGCCCAACCACAGACTCCGTTCCATGCAGTTTCATTACTATGCTGCTGTGGAACGTGGTGTGTCTCTCTCTTCCTCACACCATGTGAAAGCTAACACAGCTGGGTCTCCCATACATGCCCCCTCCCCTAGCAGGGGATGAGGATCAGGCCCTGCATGCTCTGGCCATCGGACCTCCTATCTCCATCAGACCGAGTGCTCCAATCACTGTAGGTCCACAGCCCACATGCCATCTCCTTTGTTCAAGGGCATGCTAGGAACTGCCAGCCACTCATGCCTCCCATGAAAGCACACGGCAAGCTGGGCTCTGCCAGACCTAGCAGTCCAACAGTTCTGCAGCACCACTTCTGCAATGGAAAAATAAAATTTTGCACAGAACGTTCTGTGCAAATGCTGCACTGTGTAGTGATGCAGATTTCCCCTCAGACGTGTATGCATGCTTTTTGTTCTGTGAAAAATTTACACAAGCAAGGGGAAACTGCTGGTATCAAGACAAACTGTCCCTGAAATTATTAACTTTAAGTTACTGGATTACCATCTGAAAATGTTCCTTAAATGAGTTTTATTACTTAGATACATTTACATTTATGCATAATTTTTTACATGTGTAAACATCTGGGAAATGAATGTTATCTCATCACCTGCTATTCATTAAACAGTATTCAGACTGATCTTTATCAAACTGGAATTTCAGATTAGTGAGGAAGTTTATTAAATTAGTCTTTTTTCTCCTTCCTACATGTTTAATGTATGGACATGTTATATAGTGCTACAAAAAAGGCAAGTCTTCACATAGCTACAGAAACTTATGATATTAAAAAGGTGTTCCCTCTCACCTGTTAATGATCCCTCATTCATCTTTGATCCAAATTCTTCCTTCTTAAGGTCATTCACCAATCCACTTTCGCAATGAGAGCTAGTATCCCCTGAACCATTCGCATGACTAGTAAAGAACGGTTTAGTTTGTTCACAAACTAAAAAGGGTGTGTTGGATAGTCCAGAAGTTCCACCTCCAAGCGCAGGGTTGTTCAACTTAAAATTGGGATATGTACGAGGACTTCTTAAGCATTCATTTGGGTCTTTGGTCTCTTTGGTCTTTATATGAAATCGGTGGTTCATCTTGTAAACATTCACACCCAAATCATTTCCCGACATCCTACCAAAGTCAGTATTTTATAATTACAAAATCCTGAAAGGGAAAAAAGGTAGTTGAAAGGTGTGCTAACATAGATACACCATTCAACTCTGGCTTTTAAAATATTAAATATAGCTCAAGTTTAAGGAGACCTTTTACAATGCTTATTAAACTAATTAAGAAAATAAATTATAAATGATTATCCTACAAGAAAGGTGTACTAACTTTCTTCCTTAGAATTTCAACCATTTGTAATTTCATAATGACAATTCGTTCATCAGTAAAGAACACTCAAACAGAAATAAATCTCTCTCCCCCATTAAGCAGTCCATGTTTTAAATAAGCAAATACCTATGTTAGTATTATCCTAAGTGCAATTCTGAGAAAAACTGGAGACGTAAAACTTAATTGTTACCCCCACCCCACCCCCATTCTTAAAGGCCTAGAAAAGCAAGTGAAGGCAAGGGTACTGAAGTATTACAAGCTGAACTATTCGGGGAAAAATTCAATTTTCGTTTAGCAAAGATTATCTTGGGAGTATGCTGCAGCAGGCTCTGTTTTCCATGCTGGCGGGGGTGGGCATTTGGGACTGATCTCAACTAGAAAGTCAGATTGACTGACTGTGCATGTACCTGTACCTAAATTTGTCTCCACTGGACATAAGCACCATGTTAGAGTGTCACAGTAACACTGCCTCCCTGAACAGGACTGACCTGTGGCCAACATACCGAACAAGTGTAGGCACAGTATGACCCTCAGTCAACCTTAACAGTCATCTAGTAGCTGTCCCACAAAGCCTTACTATGACTGTTTTGGTGACAACTGTGTCTCCAGGGATCAAAGAAATCAAAATGTGCCCCGTTTATATAATTTTGTTTAATCACCACCACCACCACCTGTGGCTCAGCACCCATCAGTGTCTGATTCCTCTCACTATTTCCTTCCATCTTTCCCTATCCAGTACAGAGTGGCTTAGTTTCTGTAGACTAACTCTGCACCAATCTACTGTATCATGTTTTTGAAATGCCTTTTCCTAACTGCCTAGCTAGCAGCTTTCCCTTTGTGCATAAAACTACCCAACTGGTCATTCCACTTACACGTTCTAGACCATTCTCCTGCATGGAGATAACTACAGCCTACGGGGAGAAGAGACTGTGCAAGCAGAGTTACAGAGCAGCTGTAGAAATGTGGCCACAAAGGCCAACAGTCGGGCTGGTGCCTAACCACAAACATACTTTCACAACTAGTTCAGGGGGCAGGGCAAATTCTTTAACCTGAGGGTAGAAATTGTATGGTGGGCCATGAATGCACACAAAACTGGAAAATGAATGTTATCCCGTCACCAGCTACTCATTAAACAGT
This sequence comes from Carettochelys insculpta, assembly GCF_033958435.1. Lineage (NCBI taxonomy): Eukaryota > Metazoa > Chordata > Testudines > Carettochelyidae > Carettochelys > Carettochelys insculpta. Next base: position 63,448,599 of record NC_134143.1, read on the forward strand.
ATTCAGACAGAGCTTCATCAAACTGGAATTTCAGATTAGTGAGGAAGTTTATTAAATTAGTCTTTCTGCTTCTTGTATGTTAGGGTGCAGAAGCGGGGAGAACGCTGAAGCTGAGAGCTCTGTGGGGCCAAAAATGAGTTCAGGACATGGCAGTGTGGCTGAGGGGCAGGGTGAGGAGCTTGGTGTGAAGCAAGGTATGCAAACTGGGATAGAAGGGCTTGAAGGGAGGAGCTCAGGGATGCAGTATCCAAGAGGAGCGTACCCGAAGCAGCTGCAGCAAGCAGTGGTCCATCCCCACTGCAGCTCTCAGATTGAAGCTGAGCCACAGAGCTTCATGTGCTGCCCCATCTGCAGGCACCTCCGCCACAGCTCCCAACCAATGGAAGCTGTAGAGCTAGAAGCCAGAGCAGGGCAGCCTATGGAGACCCTTGGCTGCCCCTGCTTCTGGGAGTCATGCAGAGCCACTCCATGCACAGAGCAACACACAGCTGACCCTGCTTGCCAGCTGAAGCATGACAAGCTGCTGGCCTCAATTACATGCAAGAACTTGAGGACTGGATTAAAAAGGTCCAAGAGGCTGGAGGCAGCCCAGCAGCTGTACTTCACCCCCACCTGAACTAGATGCTTGCCATACTTGGTGGAGAGCCCACCAGCACCTGGTGCAGCATTATCATCACCTCTGAGGAGCCCAAGACAGAGACACCTGCCATTAACACAAGCAGGAGGTGGTGTATGGGGGAATCTGCAATCTAGCACTGGGGGCATTCAGCTGTGTCCTGAGCCAGTATGTATTTGAATCTAGACAATCCCACCAGGTGAGCATGGATGAGACCCTGACATACAGGAATGAACACTGGGCAAATGTGATTTTTTTCCATTCCAATATTTAAATGTACAGATGGTGCCAGACAGCAATTGTGCAGGACAACTGTATCTGCTTTTCATACAGTCTTTTCATGCAGGAAACAAGTGGGAAGGCTACAGGAGGAAGTGGCTGGAATGAGGAGCATCTGTGTCTAGGAGGAATTCCCTGAGAGCTTTCATGTGGAGACATCCAAGGCTGAGGGAGCTATACATCTACACAGGACTGCTGGCACATCACTGGAGGAGGAGATGGCTCTGTCACAGGGACAACACTGGCAGATGGCTACTTCTGCCAACAGGCAGCGCTCCTCCCCTGCTTCCCACCCACTCACCATGATACTGGAGAATCAGCAGGCTGCCCTAGCAATGAGAGATGAGGGATCATCCCTTAGATGAAGGAAAAGCCCCATGCCCAACGGGCTGGGAAGTCTGCAGTCCCAATTCCCAAGAGAAAATGTAGGATAATGGACACTCTCTTCTCAAGGGGATGGAGTCACCCATCTGTCACCTTGGCATAGTATCCCAGGAGGGTTGCTGTCTGTATGGGGTCCATATTACAGACATTATGGTGGGATTGTCAAAGATCACCCAGCCCTCTGATTACTACCCCATGCTACTCATCTACATGCGCACCGGTGATACTGCAAGTTATCACCCTCAGGAGCTCAGAAGTGACTACAGGGCTCTGGAAGTATGGGTGAGGGAGTTTAGAGCACAGTGGAGTTCTCTTCAATCCTTCTGGTCAAAGGTAGGGGCCCAGGCACAGACAGGTACATCCTGGACATGAATGTCTGGCTGCAAAGATGGTGTTACTAGAAGGGCTTTGGCTTTCTTGATCATGAGATGCTGATCCAGGACGAAGAACTGCTTAACAAAAGGAGAGAACTGGGGGGAAAGGAAGTATATTAATGTGAGGAATATGGGGGACTAAGCAGAAAACTTGAAATGTTAGTAAACAAACACTTGCAACACAGCTGGCATCAGAGACTTGGTGGGATAATACACATGACTGAAATACTGGTGTAGAAGGGAACAACTTGCTCAGGAAGGATAAGCAGAGGAAAAAAGGGTGGATACTACGTAGACGTCTATTGGGGAAACACCACATCAGGGCACAGATTATCCAGCAAGTTCCTGGAATGCATTGGAGACAACTTTTTATTTCACTAAGGTGTAGAAAACTACTCGGGAAGGCTGTTCTAGATTTAATTTTAATAAATAGAAAGGAAATGTTTGAGAATTTGAAGTTAAAAGGCAGCTTGGGTGGAAGTGATCATGAAATGATGGAGTTCATGATTCTAAACAATGGCAGAAAGGAGAACAGTGAAATAAAGACAGTGGATTTCCAAAAGGCAAACTTTAGCAAGCTCAGGGATTTTCTGGGTCAGGTCCCCTGGGAAGCAAGACTAGGAGGACAAACTGTTGAAGATGATTGGCGGTTTTTCAAAGAGACATTCTTAAGGGTATGAGAGTAAACTATTCCACTGCACAGAGAAAGACAGCAAGCATGGCAAGAGACCACTCCATGTTAACCAGGGTATCTTCAGTGATCTTAAACCTACAAAAAGTGGAAAGTAGGCCAAATTACAAAGGATGAACATAAACAACACAAGTAGGCAGGGGCAAAGTTAGAAAGGTCAAGGCACAAAACTTCAAATTAGCTAGAAACAAAGACTAGAAAACTTTCTACAAATATATTAGAAGCAAGAGGAAAATGAAGCAAAAGGTAGACCCACTGCTCAACAAAGAAGGAAAAACCAGTAACAGAAAATGTGAAAATGGCAGAAGTGCTTAAGGCCTTATTTCAATTTTCACCAAGGTGGTTAGTGGTGATTAGCAACTAGCACAGTGAATGCTGGAGAACACAAAGCAGATTCAGCCATTCAAAAAAAGAAAAATTACAAGTTAAAATTACATAGAAAAGTTAAATGTTTCCAAGTCACTAGGGCCAGATGAAATGCACCATGGAGTACTCAAGGAACTGACTGGAGGAGATATCTGAGCACTTAGCTATCATCTTTGGGGGAAAAAAAAAAAAAAGGCACAGAATATGGGAGAGATTCCACAAGACAGGAAAAGGGGCAAACAGTACCCATCTGTAAAAAGGGACATAAGGGCAATCCAGGAAATTACAGACAAGTACCAGGAAAAATAACAGAGCACACAATTAAGGAATCTATTTGCAAGCATCTGAAAGATAAGGCGATAAGTAACAGTCAACATGGATTTTTAAAGAACAAATCATGTCAAACCAACCAGATAGATTGGTTAGCTAGGACAATAAGCCTTACGGATAAGGGGTAAGCGGTAGATGTACACCTAGACATATGCATTTGACACAGTCTTGCCTGACCTTATAAGTAAATGAGGAAAATACAACCTAGATAAGGCTACTATTAGATGTGTACATAACTGGTTGGATAACTGTTCTCAGAGTATTTATCATTCGTTCAATCATGCTGAAAGGGCATAAGTGGGGTTCCACAGGGATCAGTTTTGGGACCAGTTCTGTTCAATACCTTCATCAATAATTTAGATAACAGCATAGAGAGTATGCTTATAAAGTTTGCAGATTATACAAACCAGGGAGAGGCTTCAAGTGTTTTGAAAGTGATTATTACAATTCAAAATGATCTAGATAAACAAGACAAATGGTCCTACGTAAATAAAAGGAAATTCAAAAGGGACAAATGCAAAGTAGTCCAGTTAGGAATCAGTTTCACATATACAAATGGGAAATGACTGTCTAAGAAGGAATACTACAGAAAAGGAAGCATATATCATAGTGGACCACATGTTAAATGAGTCAACAGTGTGACACGGTTGCATAAGAAGCAAACGTTCTAGGATACTTAAAACCATCCTGTTAATTCAAGACATGAGAAGTAGTTCTGCTCTATTCTGAGCTGATTAGGCCTCAACCAGAGTACTGTGTCCAGTTCTGGGAAACATATTACAGCAAAGATGGAGAAACTGGAGAAGATCCAGAGGAGAGCAACAAAAATTATTGAAGTTCTAGAAAAAGTGACTTATGAGGAAAGATTGAAAGAACTGAGTTTGTTTAGTCTGGAAAACAGAAGACAGAGGCACAGGATAACAGCTTTCAAGTACTTAAAGGGCTGTTTCAGTAAGAAGGGAGAAAAATTATTCTCCTTAACTTCTGATAGGACAAATGGCAACAAGCTTAAATTGCAGCAAGGGAGGTTTAAGTTGGACATTAGGAAAAATGTAACTATCAGAGTGGTTAAGCACTGGAATAAATTGCCTTGAGAGGCTGTGGAATCTCCATCATTGGAAATTTTTACAAGCAGGTTAGATAAACACCTGGCAGGGATGATCTAGATGATGCTTGGTCATGCCATGAAAGTATGAGACTGCACTTGATGACCTCTCTAGGTTCCTTCAAGGTCTAGTATTCTATGATTCTACGAGAAGAGGTAGCAGCCCAACACTGTGGGGATGACGAGTGAAGGAAAGATATATGGAAATGTTTATGTATACGGGAGTGTCCCCTGAATCCTTCTGAGAGATCTCAATGAGATGTCCATGGTCATATGCTGCAATCCTCCCCTGGAGATTTTGGAGATAGTGGTCTTATTTCTTCCACTGAAGTAGGAAAGTGCCTGTACCATGACACCAGCCAGAGGAGCATCTTTTCCACACTGCTGGCTCTGGCTTACCACCTCCAAACTGGCCAGGAGACAAGACAAGAAAAAGGGTGGATCTGTCCCCGGGACTGCTCTGTAGTTCCACTGAGGTTTGGGGGAAAGGGTAACATCCCAAGTGCCCCCCCCTCCAACTCTGCTCATGGGCTCAAGGGCCTTCTGCTTCACAGGGAGCACCAGGGATCCAGGATTCATACCAGATTCAGTTTGGGATTGGGACTTCAGCCCCTTAGCTCCTGCTTTCAGAACCACAGGAGTTGCCAGGGATTGGAGATTCAGCTCTACAGCTCCAAGCTTCATAAGTGGAAGGAAGGACCACCACCACGGATCAGGGCCTCAGCCCTGCAGCTTCCATCTATAACTCCATGGGCCTCCCCAGAGCTTGGGCATTCAGCCCCTGCCCAAGTCCCACATTCAGTGAGGGTGCCAGAGATCAGGGTTTCAAGCCAATGAGAGAGGCACCTGAGATCGGGGTTCAGCCCCAAGGAGACAGGGCACTCTGGGGATCAAAGGGCACCATGGCTCAAGAACAAAAGGCTTGCAAAACCCCACTGAGAACCCCGCTTTAGGTGACATTCCCTATCTCCCCTCCCACTATGTGTACACACAGGCTGCCTCTCCTCCTACCTGACACTGCCTCTTCCCACCTTTCCTCCTGGCCGGAAGCCAACACGTGCTTTCTCTGACCAGCCACTGCCTGCACTTACTGGCTGTGTGAGCAAAAGGGGCTGGGAGCTGAGGGGCAGTTTCAACCCTGACCAGCAGCAAAGGAGGAAGCAGCACGGCACCAGCCAAAGGAGCAGCTGCCCTGTGGCTCAGGCTCCTGCCTCTGACCTGGCCTGGAGCACAGAGAGAAAGGGTTGTGTAGCTCTCCCTGGGACTGTATGTCACCCTGCCTCAGAGCACCACCAGCTGGCCATAGCCTGCCTGCACTCATCTGCCTTCCACAAACAGGAAGCTGCTGTGGCTGAACTGACCACAAATGACCAGCAAGGGGAGTGCTAAAGTAAAAAAAAAAATGTGGCAACTTTCCTATTTTTTTAAAGTCACAACAACTGAAAGAGGTCTGAAATAAAGGACTGACTGGTTAAAAATGACACAGACGGTCACCCTATTTATTACTTCACAACATACATTTCAGTATGCCCACCTCTACTCAAAGCATTTACTGATTGTTCAAGACAAAGGCTCTCCCGGGGTCAGTGATGAAGTGTACTAATTATAAGTATACAGCAGGAATCATATAATTAATAGATGCACTAACTATATTATTCATAAAGGTACACCAAGCATCAAATAATTCCTAACAGCTCCCAAAACTTCAGGTCCAGGTACGGCACATTTCACCACAGGACATTATGGTGGCTGACAGTTGAAGTACCCTTTCAAGGACTTTCCCAGACTTGTACTCCAATAGCTTTTGCGCCTAGCCATTAAACTTATTAGAAAGCTGCTCCACATCTGCACTCCACCCAAGAAGCCATTTCGATCTCTTTGCCTCACACATATTATACAAGACAACAAGCATCTATATTCATCAGGATCCAATCTTGTGAATCACTTCAATCTACCAAAAGCATATTCAACTATTATTCTGCTCCTGCTCAGACAGTAGCTGAATCTTTTAATGGCACCGTATGGCCCATGTATGGCTCCATGAAGCAGGGAATCAAGAAATTTACTAGGTCTCCCAGAACGAGTACTGGCATTTCAACATAGCCAGTGGTAATGTCAGTAGGAAAAGAACATTCTTAAATGTAGCTCTCTGAACAGTCCTATGTCGTGCACTTTCTTTGACTAGTCAGTTGGTTAAGATCCACTTGCACTTGCATAACCATGGAAAAGTAGCTCTTTCTACTGATGTATTCCACAGCAAGGTGAGGTGGTGCCAAAATAGAGATATACATACCTTACGTCACACCACTGCAGTTTGGTAACTTAACTGCAGCAAATCCTTTCATCATGTCATGCCCGTTACCAAGAGCAACACTCCTCTGCAGCACAAGTCTATTAGCCACCACTGTGGCTTTTCAAATTCCAAAACCACAGTGCACTAATGGGTAGGAATCTGGCATTACAAGCCTCCACAGTTTAATCACCAACTGCTCCTCAATTGCTCCCAGCTCTCTTTCTAATGTCCATGAGCTGAGGAGAGTTCAAAACACAGATAGATGATAAGCAACTGCCTGTCACTCCACACCAGCATTATGATCCAATCCCACCGATCATTTCTTGCGTGCAGAATTGGCACTCAACCATCTCCAGCTGCTTGGTGAATGCCACCAACAGCCTTGAATTAGTTTTTGATAAGTCCCACAGCAAACTGTCCTCCATTAAATTATGTTTCCCCATTGCTGCAGTTCTTCCTGTGGCTCTGCAATTACTAGAGGATCACTGATCCTGTCAAGGGTAATGCAAACAAAATAGGACATAACTGTGAGAGCTCTATGCTTCTGTCAGAGATGACAGCAAAAAAAGTGACACATGGTTTACAGATTTTTTTTAAAAAAGGTACAGCATTTTGGGGATACAGGTGGCATTATAGGATGGAGAAACTGCATAATGAGAACTTGATCCCCTGCTCCTAGTCACCCTCTGATTCATTTCTATCCCATCATGAATTGTCAAAGTTTTTCCAAAAGAAAGCGTGCTAGGTGCAGGCAAGTGGCACAGCGTAATACCTAACCACTCCACATCAATACAAACATTTCTAGTGAGTATGCACAGTGCCAATGCAGAGAGTCAGGTCATATATAATTACCCACACGCACGTGACATACTAACTATGGAATTTTTTTTGGCCAACAGAATTTATGTCGGCCAAACTTTGTAATATGCAATGTGCTTTGTGTACATTAAAGCTAGCTGGAAATAAATTTGCAAAAATCTCAGGATATATGCAAATGACTACCAACACATGCAAGCATGCTTACTGTAATCACATTGTCAAATAAATAGTTTTATGAGTAGCAGCTGCTTAGTACTCCCTGTCTCTGTAAGAACCAAGCTGCACATACCCATTCAGCTCTCCCTTCTTGGGCCAATTACCCAAAACCAGCAGCAAACTGAGCTCAATGGACTCCTAATAAAACTATTTCTGAGCTATCCAGTGTAATGAAATTACACCTGTCAAAAGCTTTGAAAAAGACTCCAGCACATGCAAGATTATTCATTCACACGCCAGTCTTAACAATGCCTTCGACTTAAATTTCAGAAGTTGCAAAAAGACTGTTAATTATGCAAAGTTGAGCTGAGTCTACGAAACACCCAATTAACTCATGATGAATAAAAATTCTCTCCTTGCCACCTCACAAACTCACATCTTGAGCGTAGCAGTTAAACATTATCATCAAAAGAAGATCACTGGGCTATCACAAAGTTTTCACAGATGCAGAAAGTCTACAGATCTCAAGGACCCTATTTTTAAAATAAAATTACTGTATTATATTATAGCTGAGAAGTTATCACTACTAGAGCTAGCACTTTGTACATTACCTGCTAGCACTTTGTAAACTTCTTGGAGAAAAACTTTCCCATTTGGAAACAGATCAAATGGGAACTGTTCTGGAGAGCAATAAATGACCATACTTATGTTAGTGTGGTTTGCACTTTGAAAGTAATTCAGATCCTTGTTTAATTTAAAATTAGACATGTATTTAAGACTTTCAGCTTGCCAAAGCCTTAATGAGTATTAAATACAGCAGCTTCAATATAAAAACTTGGCATATGAGAAAATTATTAAATAATTACCTATCCATGGTTTTAGACACTATGTGGAGTATCGCCAAATTAAACAGCAGAAATGTAGCACTTTAAAGACTAACAAAATGATTTATTTGGTGATGAACTTTCATGGGACAGACCCACTTCATCAGATCAGTAGGTCTGTTCCACGAAAGTTCATCGCCAAATAATTCTGTTAGTCTCTAAAGTGCTACAGTTCTACTGTTTTGCTGGCGTACAAACTAATATGGCTACCTCTCTATTACTATCAGTAAATTAGTATATCAAGATGAAATGCAGTAAACAACAAATATAGGAACAAGGAAACGGGTGTTTGAATGGTATATTTGCTTCAGTGAACCAAACATTTGCTCTTATTACAAAATTTAAACGAACACCAATTTTCATATTGCTTACGTCTGCGAAGTTGTTTCTCCTACTTAGCCCAATGGTTTCTACAAGCTGCACGCACCTCTTAATAATATAATCAAACTACTTCTCCAGATAAGCATTAACATTCAGCACTTTAAATAAAGCCATCTGGCTTAATGCCTACTGGATGGATTACACATTATCTTACTCTATAAACTGAAAAGAAAAATAATTCATTAATGCTACCAATTCAGTATTACAGCACCTCAACAGGCACCATCCAAAGCATACTGTCTACCAAAAATTATTCAGTTATCTTTAACCATCAACCTTTGTTCTTTTAGAGCAGGGAGAGTCAACAGATGGACCACAGGCCCAATCCAGACCACCAGATGCTTTTTGGTGGACTGCAAATTCTTTTTACATATCACTATACCTAGAGACTAAACCTTGACCAAGAAATGTAAATGTTGACAAAAATTATTGTTTACCCTATTCTAGAGCATTTTTCCTCAGAAGTTTCAAACTAACAACAGATAAAAATCACCATTTAATAGATGGAAGAGGAAATAATGGAAAAACTAATTTGACCCACTTCACACAGGAAGTGTGTGGCAAAGCCAAACACATTTCTATCAATAGGAAATGAACATAATGCTAGTCTAGAAATCTAAACTGTGTTCTTGCTATCTGGCAATAACACTGAATGGCAGGCAATAGCTTCTAGGACCACGTATACAAATGGGAGACAGCCCTGTATTCTATTACTATCTTTGCACTTAGCTTGCTGTGACACTGTAAATAAATCACAAACTGAGATTTTCAGAAGGGCCTCCAAGTTTATCTCTATAGGAAAACAAGCCAACACAGCTATCACCAAATAAAATGTCCTCCATTAGCATCCCCCATGGAGGTTCTTAGTCTGGAATAATCCACTTCTGCATTACCATAACTGACAAAAAGCATTTTTATTCTTGAATCTACAAAGGGATTTATCTCATTATAGCCCAAGAACTTGAAACCCACACCCCACCTTGTCCCAGGACAGCTCCCAAGTGTAGGCAAGCCCAACCACTTTCAATGGAAGAAGTACCCCAACGCCTTTCTTTAGGCCCCTGGAAGCTCCTAGCATCACCCCCACCCACGAGCCCCAGTTTCTCGGCTGCACAACAGGGATAACCCTGGCCCCAATTCAGGGGCGTTGCTGGAGTGTTGGTGCTGCCCAGGCAGTACTTTGCCGCCGAAGCAGCCCCGCTGCTCAGAGGCCAAACGGCCCCACAGAGAAAGGGCGGCAGAGGGCCACAGGTAACGGGTGTCACTGGGAGGAGGCCCCAGCTCTGCAGCCCGGGGATGGGTCCCTCACTCACAGCCCGGCCTCCCCGCGCCACGCAGCGCGTCACTCGCTGAGGAAACGGCCCCAGGGCGAAGAGAACCCTCCATACTATCCCTCTCCCTACCCGAGCAACAGGCCAGGGGCCCGGCTCTCGCCTCGCAGTGTATCCTTTCCCCTCGCCCCGGCCGGCGCGGCGCGGCGCGGCGCTACCACAACCGTTAACCAGGCCAGCTTCCCAGCACGCGCGCCGCAAGCAAAGACCAAACCACTTCCTTCCCGCGGGCGCCCAGCTCTCCACGTGCTCCTTACCTCCCGCGCCCCGCCTATCGCAGCGTGGTGGGCATGCGCAGTGGCGGACTAATACGCGCGCTTGAAGGCTGAGAGCCCTTCCTCGCTCAAGACCGAGGGTTCGAGTCCCGGGCTGCACCTGGAGTCTGGCTGCTTCTTCGGAAAGCTTCGCCTGTGTGCTCCGTACTCCTGCCGCGGGGTCCCCCTCTTCCGTTTCCACAGGAGCTCCACCTCCGGACCCCCGCAACTTCCCTCCTAGCTTAACTCCGGGAGTTACACTGGTCTCAAAGTGCTGCCAGTAGGCAGGGGTAGATGCCCTTTGGTGGTGAAATTAGACGGATTCGCTAAGGGACAGCCCATGGGAGAATTGAGCATCTCCATTTGTCTGTCATATTTTAGTACTGGCCTCACTGGTAGCCCTAACCCAGCATGAGTTGCCATGTCAACAACATGCTGTGTTGGATTACAGTAGGGTCATGACAGCCAGGAGTGTTTGGTGTTGAGAACCCTTGCAAATGTTGAATTTCGTGAATATCATTTTACCCACTGCTCACAGTCCAGACATGGAAGCTGAAGGCAGCCTGACCCTGGCTATCTCACCTACATGCAGAGCTGGTAGTGCTTGAAGAGCTGCATGCTGGAGTCTCCCACATGCTTCTCCTTGAGGAACTTCTCGGCAAACCCGTGGTTGAAGCACTGATCGTTCTTGTGCTTCAGCTCCATGCACACCTCCCCCTCTCTGTTTGTGGTGGAGCTGCAGGCCTGGGACATGAGCGCACCTCATGCAATCCCTGCCACTCACTCACAAGGACAGTGTTCCCAACAGCCGTATTTCCTTGGCATGCTGGCACGTGCAGCACAATGGCGCAGATCCACCAAGCTGAGTCTCCGGATCTGGAAGTGTTTGTGTTGGGGGAGGGGAAATAAAATCAATGTGGGCTGTGCACAATGGCTGCTACGTCGGGGGAGCATCCTCAGGAGGAGCCTCACATGGAAGTCACCTTTCCTCAGGAAGCTGCTTCATGCAGGCTGCTTTGGGGGGAGTGACAGCCAGCAGAGGGCTTTGGATTCAGGGGGGAGTGATGGAGGGGCAGGGTGAGGCACCTTCCTCTCCCTGTGCCACATGGGAGGCCAGCATCCACGAATAATTGTACATGTCACAACCTTGCTGTAATTCTCTGTGGGCATTCAATGCAAGGCAGAACAGTGGGCTGCTTACATGTTAATAAATGTTAATACCCTGGTTTAACTGGAGGGGTTAGGTTAAACAGCATTAGTTAAATCAGTGTAAACTCCAGTGTAGTTGCTCTTCTTTCAGACAAAGGCCATATGTTCACTGCAAAAAGTATTGTGTTTTGATATCAGGGTCACTTGATGTAAAATGGAGTGGAGAGAAGGCATAGTAATTCTGATCTTATGGTAGCCAAGAGGCCTAAACACTGGTCAGGGAGATATATACACATGACCTCAACTAAGTAAACTGAGATGACAGAACAACAAGAAGTCTTGTGGCACCTTATAGACTAACAGATATTTTGGAGCACACACTTTTGTGGGCAAAGACTCACTTCATCAGATGCAGGAGTTGGGGGGGTGGTTTCAGATGGGTATTTAAAGAGTGGGGTCCCAAACTATGATGCCTTATTCTCATTAGGATTTTACATTGAGATAGCCACCTCAAATTTATATTTGCATAAACCTACAACTTTTTTGCACTGAAAGCACAATTACTTTTTCTCAGATGTTTGCAGAAAACTTTTGTACTGTTTACCCTTGGGCTTTAGATTTCAGTTAAATCTACAAGAGATGCTGTCTTGCTCAGAACATGTTTATGCGACTTGGGGTTTCTCTTAAATTGGATTTAATTGGAAACACTTCACAGCTGGCAACTATCAGCTGCAGGTGCTATATGTTTTATTTCATTAGCTTAGATGGAAGCAAAGATGTTCCAATAACTTTGTGTTTTATTTGATAGCACCAATAAAATTAAGGATCTGTCAGCATTTCAGTTACTGACCTCACTTTATGTGAATTCAGAACTTTGTTGTAAAATTATGTTTGCAAGTGAAACTTAGGGTACAGCATCTTGGTCTGGGAGCACATTTTGTTCTGAAATATTTTAGATGGGTTTTACACTGTGACCTAAAAATTATTTTATTTTGTCTTCTATTTTCAGGCCATCTCCTCTCTTTTTCCCCTTTCCTTTGGTCTTTCCCCATTCATTTTACTATGTCTCAGCCTCTGAAGACAGGACAAGAAGCAATGGGCTTAAATTGCAGCAAGGGAAATTTAGGTTGGGCATTAGGAAAACCTTCCTGTCAGGTGGTTAAGCACTAGAATAAATTGCACAGGGAGGTTGTGGAATCACCATTATAGGAAATTTTTAAGGGAAGGTTAGACAAACATTTGTCACGGATGGTCTAGATCAGTATTTCTCAACCATTTTTTTATATCCTCATATCAGGTACAGCATCACTTGATTTTTCTGAACACAACTCATGCCCAAACAATCCAAATCAACTCTGATTGCTTTGGCACAAGTTGCATAATAATAAATATATTATGAATGTATCATAAATATGAATATGTCTACAATCAAAATACTATTAAATACTTTAGTATTTTGATACACAATTTCATATTTAATATTTTAGAAGAAAAATATTGCTAGCATCAAAATATTTTCACAGAACACCTATTCACATTGTGCAGAACATAAGTGTTCCACAAAACAACTTGGGAAATACTGGTCAAGATGATGCTTGGTCCTGCTGTGAGGGCAGGGAACCGGACTTTGTGACCTTTGGAGAGCCCTTTAATTTCTATTACTCTACCATCATTCAAGGGTGTAGATGTTATACTGATCTAACTCCTTCCCTGCCTACCACCTCTCTGGGAGCTGGACAATCTATGTTGACAGGAGGCACTATCCCACCCATGTAGGTGGCAGGTCAGTGCTGCAGCTGAAGTGCTGTAAGTGTAGTAGACCAGTGGTCTCCAACCTTTTCAGTAATATGGCACACTTCAGTGAGACTATTCCATGGCACATCCTCTTTTTTTCAGCTGAATCCATCGCTCTTAAACATTGTGTTACTTCCATTTACTACTGTTACAGTCCGACAATTGAGGTTTGCAACACAGTAGTGCATAACTAAAAAAAGGACCAAAGCCATTAATCTTTCAAATGCACCACAGACTACAACATCTTAGACAGCGACCACAGACACATTTTCAAAATCTGCTCAATGACATGCTAGGGATGTTCATCAGAGGAGTAACCACTGAAAGCAGGCTCCTCCACTCTCTGCCAGGCTGCTGGAGCCAGGATGCAACATTTAAACTGCAACCCAGCTACAACAGACTCCCACAGCAGGGAGTGGGGGCAGGCTCCCAACCAGTTTATTCAGGCTGGGAATCAGCATTTCAGCTGCTGCCCAGCACCGATGGGGTTCCGTGGGGTTGGCGCATCCCCTCACAATAGTGCTGCAAAGAGCCACATGGGGGGAGAGGGACCTTGACAAACCCTGCACCAGCTGGGACTCAGGCAGCCTTGCTGTTTGAGCCCCCTTAGCATGGGCGTCAGTTCATCCACCTCCATCCCCCGCATTAGCCATGGGGAGGGGCACCGGATGAACTTACAGGGCACACTGGTTGAAAACCTCTGGGCAGGCAGCCCAGGAGGGGGAACTGCAGTTCCCCTTCCCCAGCCTTGGGGCCTGAAGCAGGTGCCGGTGGGAGGCGTCCCTCACAGGCTGCCTCCCGCACTTGCTCATCCCAGGCCTGCGAGGGCTTGAAGGCTTGTGACTGAGCCGAGGGAAGAGCAATGTAAGAAGGAGGGCAGGGCCCCAGGAGGCCCCTCCCCACACAGTCAACCAGCGAGACAGAGAGAGCCCAGCCCGGCCCGGCCCAGCCCGCTGCGGGCAGGGCGCCAGCGCTCGCCCCTCCCCTCGTAGGCTGTCCGCGGCAGCCATCTTAGTTGATGTGTCAGCTCTTACGTGCTCCGGGGAGCCGTCGCCGGAGGAGGAGGAGGAAAAGGGGCGACCCCGCAACCATGCAGGCGCCGCTGCCTCGTCTCCCGCCCTGCGATCAGGCTGGTAAGAGGCCGCTGGCCGGGGTAATAATGGGCTGGAGGGAGGCTGCGTCCGCAGCAGCAGCGTTTGCTCTGGGCTCCCCCGCCCTGCTTTGCCGCGGAGCAGTTTAACCCTGACGTTTGGGGGACCCCACCCCCGCAGCTCCACTCGGATCTGCAGGGGGCGGCCGCTGCGCTTGGGGGGACAGGGGAGCTCGGCTCCTGCTGATGTTTCGTGGCTGGTGAGCGTCTCCTGTCTGAGGTACTTTATCAACAGGCTGGTGTTCAGGGTCCCCTCTCTGCCTGTGAATTAGGGGGACCTTCCTGAGGCTGCGGAGCCAGGGAAGTCCCCACGGCGAGGTCACACTTGGCCCAGGCGGAGCCACGAGTCCTGCCTCGCTTGCTAGACAGCATTCTGGAGATGCCTCTGCATTCGGGCTTGAATAGGGTTGTCGCACGCATGATGCTGGTGGGCAGCTGCCTGCTGGGTTGTACCCCCACTTTAATCCTTTTATTTCCTTTTCCCAAGGGTCCGGAGTTGTTAGAGGATAAAACCCTGCGGAGCTTTGATGTTTCTTTAAATACTGATCGCCAGCGCTGCCCGTCTGCGTGCTTTGGAAACTAATAACGCTTTAATAATCTGCTGATAGTGGTGATTCTGTGCCGTGGAAACTACCGCAGAACAATTTTATTTGGGGCGTTAGTGTGTGATCTTTGTAGTTACTTGTTGCAGTGAGATTTCAGTAAATCTGTTGCAAAGGAATTCAGCTACCGGTAACTAGCTCCAGTGAAATCAGTAACTTGTGGCCTCTCTTGGAGAGTTTCAAGTTTAGGAGAGGAAAAAAGCAAAATGAAATTGAATACAAGGAGGTTAAAGTCCTAACTAGGTGGCATTATTTCATTTCCTTGTTAAGAACCTTTAAAGTGTGTGACTCCTGCTGCATATTGTCTGCTTCCCCCCTCCCTGCCTTCAGGTGAGAAAAATATTGATGATCCTTTTCCTAATGGATAGAGTGTAGAAAGCCTTCTCCTTGTCTCTATTTGGTGTCCCTATTATTACAGTTGCAGCTTTTGTGCTAAAACTACGTGATGTGAAGGCTATGGAAGGATAGCTAAAATGAAGGGATTTTTTTTTAACCTTGCAGGTTTACTGCAGTACAATATGCAGCTGTTTTATTTATGAGAGCTGTCTACACTTCCAGGTTTGAAAATGGGAGGTATTACTGCAACTCAAGCAAGAAAGAATACTTTGTTTGCATAATCTGTATTTTTAGCTCTGATCATACTAGAGCAATCTACACAGGTGGACCCAAACCCATGTAGATTTCCAGCAACCTCATCCAGTCATTGTGAAGACCTGGCTGGACAGGTTGCTCTGCGCATTAATTTTATGTATAAAAAAACCCAATCTGACCTCTTATTTCTTTCTAGTACAGTACTTTTATCTTTGTTTGTTTTTTTTCCTGCTAATCCTAGTAGAATTTCCTATGTGAAATAATGTATTGATACTAATACAGCACTAGCTACAAAAATCCTAGAGTGCTTCATAATATCAGATTTACAGATGCAGACTTCAAATGATCATTACCCAGGTGAAATCTAGCTGGCTGCATAAAAATAATTGTTAGAAATAGTTTAATTTTGTATGAGTCTTTCCTGCTAACATCTGGAATAATACAATCACATTTTCCTGCTTAATTTTTCTTAAAACTGATACTTTTGTGCTCTTGCTCTTTGGAAGACCCTTGTGAACAGGGAAAATGATAAACTGACTATCTGGGGAAAGAGTGAAACTGGCTTTTGTAATGTGCGGACAGCTGTGCGTGCAATAATAAGATATAGAATTTCTTGTGCTTGTAAGAACTGGGTTCATATTTTCTTTAACTGATGCTTATAGCTTCTAACTCTGTCATGTACAACATGCTAGCTGCTAGCCAGTTTGGCCAGTTAAGTGTGGCAAGTTAGCTTGAACATTAAATATATTGTCATAATAATGCAGCTGGGTTGCTGTATTGATTGCCACTAACCACTGTAACGAGCTAGTCACATTATTCTGAAAACATTTGTTTTCAGAGTCGTATATAGTGGCTACTATATATTTTCAGAATAAAATATAGTAGCTAATGCTTCAGACCTGGTTGGACTCCTGGGCAAACATAACATTTTTTTCATCTTTTAAAAGTGAATATTGCGTGCTCATTCTAGTACTCATCTTTGATAGACATGTATTAATGACTTATGCTTGCGTCTGGGTCTACTGAGCATTGATGTTTTGGTCCCATCTGCACTTGTTGGAAAAAAATTTTAATAATATAGTACTGTTCCAGCGCAGTTAGTACATGAGTCTGATCAATCTATATATATATATATATATATATATATATATATATATATATATATATATATATATACATACACGTATATGGAACGGTACCATATTTCACCTATTCTGTAACTTTGGACTTGTAGGGTTGCAGTGGCTGCTTTATGACGACAGATGAAAGACTGGGACTTCGGTTTAGAAAAGAGGAGACTAAAAGGAGTTTTGATAGAGGTCTACAGAATCATGAGTGGTGTTGAGAAAGTATATAAGGAAAACTGATTTACTTTTTCCCATAAAACAAGAACTAGGGGGTCAACAAATTAAATTCATAGGTAAGTTTAAAGGAGATGGAAGTATTTCTTCATGTAGTACACAATCAAGCTGTGGAACTCCTTGCCAGAGGGTGTTATGAAGGCTAGGATGTAAACAGGGTTCAGGGGAGGGAAAAAAAGGCAGTAAAGTAGCACTTTAAAGAATAACAAAATAATTTATTAGGTGAGCTTTTGTGGGACAGACCCACTTCTTCAGACCATAGCCATACCAGAACAGACTCAATATTTAAGGCATAGAGAGCCAAAATTAGTAACAAAGGTTGACAAATCAGGAAAAAAAATGATCAAGGCGAGCAAATCAGAGAGTAGAGGGGCGGGGGGGAGGGGGCGTCAAGAATTAGATTAAGCCAAGTGTGCAAAAGAGCCCCTATAATGACCCAGAAAATTCACATCCTGGTTCAAACCATGTGTTAATGTTTCAAATTTGAATATAAAAGAGAGTTCAGCAGCCTCTCTTTCCAAAGTAGTGTGAAAATTCCTCTTCAGTAAGATGCAAACTCTTAAGTCTTTAACAGAATGGCCCACCCTGGCTGAACAGTTTGTGGATCAGGAGTGTTTTTATGTCTGTTTTGTGCCCATTAACTCTTTGCCTAAGAGTTTGAAGTCTTGTCTAATATACAAAGCATCTGGGCATTGTTGGCACATGATGGCATATCTGACGATAGTTGAGGAACATGAGAATGTGCTGGTGATTCTGTGGCTAACCTGGTTAGGTCTATTGATGGTATCTCCGGAATAGATATGTGGACAAAGCTGGCAGCGGGCTTTGTTGCAAGGAAAAGTCCCAGGACTAGTGTTCCTGCGGTATAGATTGACTGGTGAGAATCCTCATTAGGTTGGGGGGTTGTCTGTAGGAGAGAACAGGCCTGTCACCTAGGGCCTTCTGGAGTGTGGCATCCTGATTAAGGATAGGTTGTAGGTCTTCAATGCATTGCAGTGGTTTGAGTTGAGGGCTGTAGGTAATGACCAGTGGTGTTCTGTTCTTGGAGCAGCTGGTCTCAGGGTATCTGTCTGGCCACGTCAATTTTGTTTTTTTATTTTCTCCTGGCGGGTAGTTCAGGTTTATGAATATTTGATAAAGATCTTTTGGTTTTTGGTCACTGTCAGTAGGATCAGAGCAAATGCGGTTGTACCTAAGGGCTTGACTAGTGCATCTAGTTGTGTGCAGGATGGAAGCTAGAAGCATGTAGGTAAGTATAGCGATCAATGGCTTTCTGGAAGAGTGTGGTACCAATCAGGCCATCCTTGATTTGTACTGTAGTGTCCAGGAAATGTATCTCTCGCGTGGACTTATCGAGGCATAAGTTGATGGTGGGGTGCAGATTAAGATTTTGATAACCTTTGAATGACTATCCTCCATGAATTTATTAGCCAGGATGGGTAGGAATTATGTCCCTAGATTCTGTTTGTCAAGCTAGGAATGAGTGACAGGGTAGGGATCATTTGATGACCTTTTCTGTTTGTTCCTCTGGGACACCTAGCCTTCACCACTGTTGGAAGATGGGATACTGGGCTAAATGGACCTTTGGTCTGACCTAGTATGGATGTTCTTAAGTTTTGGCAACTCCTTTAATTAAAAAACCCATTTTGGTATACACTGGACCAACCCACGGTTTAGCCCAGTGTTTGTAACCTGTGGTCTGTAGACACCCAGGAATCTGCAGACTATGCTTAAGACTTCTAAAGGAGTGCATGCATTCATTTGACGTTTTTTAGGGGCCTACAAGTGGAAAAAGGTTGGAAACCACTAACTCATCCAAGTCAGGATCTTATGGTGGTGTCCCTAGTTATAGTGAGGGCTGTAGCAAGACGGAATGCATAAGCCCATACATTGCAGGTCTGGTTTAGGGCCGAAGGCCTAGCAAAAATGGATAAAACATGGCTAAAAGCAAAGCTAACCTGTGAGCAAGAGGCAGGCTTCTGCTAACAGAACTTGTCACAGTCAGGGTGAGAGTACAAAACGATAATTGGTATAGTTCATAAGTTGAAATCACAAGGTACCTCCAGCTCATTAAAAAAAGACCTTGGTACCTACTCTGCACAGATACAGACCTCAGTTCAGGAAAGAGTCTAAATTGATAGCATGATGGTTGGGAGGTGATCTAACTAAACCATGAGTTACAGGGTGATTGGTATCTAAGTAGCATCAGAGGGTAGCCACTTGGCACGTCAGTAGTGAGGTGTGCTTTGTTTGTACGTGTATAGAAAATTATGTCTTGAGGGGGCCATCTTTGCCTGATCAGGGCGGGCAGTGGAATTCCCACTGACTGTGTAAGTCCATTGCTGTAGGTACATCTACACAGTGGTTCAATAAAGTATTTGTGACAACTGTTATCTGTACCTTACTTGACAATAAACCCTGGCAGGAGCACTTTCTGTCCTTATCTGGTCTGTGGTCTTTGGGGAACCTCATGGGGTCTGCTGTGATTATTGGACCCGTATCATTGAACACATGCAAGCAGCCTTCTGGTTATCATTAATGGAGCCAAAGACCCATGAGGATACAATGGCAGTAAATCTGCCAGACTATGGTGGGGCGGGGGGGGGAGCTCTCATGTAGACGGGTTATGTGGGATTAATTGGTACATTTACAGCTGAGTCATCAAGACCTGTTTGCTGGGCAGGGGCAAACAACATGGTAGGTAATGCTGAAAGGGTACATTAGTGCCATCACCAGTGGAACTGCACTGGTTTCAGACAGGGGTATCTTAGCAGCATGGACAAGACCAGATTTTGTCAGGAGTGTGTCAGTTTAGACAGGAGAGCGGTGTTAGGCCTTTTCTACATTAGGGTTGTATCTATACTACAAAAATAACTTCGAAGATGTTCAAAGTTGAGCATCTGCACACACCCTACTTCGAAGTAGGACACTACTCCATTCCTGGAAATGGAGTAAGGCCTTTGAAATTGAGCTCCCTACTTCAAAGTTAACTTTGAAGTAAGGGAAAATACATGTAGATTCTCTGGTGGCTACTTTGAAATAGTTCCTAGTGTAGATGCACCCCAGGTAAATTAAGACATGTATTTCAGCACTTCTGCAACTCCATCAAAAGGTTATTTATCTGCTTATCTTCTTTCCCCCTCCAACTTTCTGTGTGCAAGCCCTTAGAGCTTAAAGGCTGTTTTCAAACACTGGTTAAAGATTGTTTTTTTGGTGCCAAGCCAGCCACCTCTCTAGTTGTAGTATTTTTTTCCCCTAACAGTTATGAATAGATCCACTTTGACCATCACATGTACACTAGCCTTGGAACCAGATAGACTAAGTATTAACAGACTCTGCCCAGTTTGCATTGTAATTGTAATAAATCCAGACCCATTAGTAAATTTGAACATTAACAGAGAGTAAGCTGTGCTCGTCTATACACTATCAAAACAAAAAGCAGTCAAGTAGCACTTTAACGACGAGCAAAATAGTTCATTAGGTGAGCTTTCGTGGGACAGACCCACTTCTTCAGACCATAGCCAGACCAGAACAGACTCAATATTTATTATAAAAATTTAATACTAATATAAATAAATAATATTAATAAATATTTAATATTTAATCTGGTCTGGCTATGGTCTGAAGAAGTGGGTCTGTCCCACGAAAGCTCACCTAATAAACTATTTTGCTAGTCTTTAAATTTGAACATGTTTAGATTTAATCTTCAACTTCAGCTGTGATTGATTTCACTCTCAATCAGATCACAACATGGAGCCTTTGCAACATAGGGGGAACCCCCAAAGATACCTTAAAATCATGTAAAAATACATACTAAGGTAACACACAAGCTGTGACACAAGCAAGGAAAATCCAATTAAAGGAGGATATCTTGTCTTGCAATTCTTTTAGAATGAGTCATAGCCCTTGGAAGATATATGGTACTGAGCTTTGCAACACATCACTGTAATGGAGCAATCTGCAACCATTTTACTTTGCTGTGTGTGTGTAATATATACAAAGGATTAAAACAATTAAATCAAAACAATAGCCTGATACTGTAAGTTTCCTTGCTTTTATGGAAGCTGCCAGTCCACCCTTATCCCAACCACCAGCTCAAGCTTAGTGTTCACAGCTCAGTGAGGCCTTATCTACGCTGCATTAGAGAGCTGTGCCCACTTACACATGAGTTTAGAGAGCAGCCTTAATACACAGACTTTTTCCTTCCTCATACAGATTGTGCCCTGATTATGGTTACAATCCTCTTTGACTTTTCCTGTGTATACAGTTTGCATCTACCTCCAGGAGCCAAATAAGTGATGTTTTGACTAACTATGACTAGAGTCGTGCAGTAGCAATTTCTGTTAGCACAGGTGGTTTTACTGCCGTGTTGCCTAGGTAGGTAGGCATGCGTCAGTCCCAAAGGACTATGGTGTGTTGTTGCACCCGGGGTTGGATTGACAGCAGCGTCTAGTGTGGCTGTAAAGTCCAATTCTTGAGTGACAGCCTTTTCCGCACAGGGTACAGGAGAACACTGAGCCCTGGTTGATGGACTGGGGGTGGGACTTCCTCAGGGTTCTTTTCTCTCTTGTTGCCTGAGGTTGTCTTCATACTGGGACAGTCCCTTTTTCACCCATTGCTTTCACAGACATCGATTGGTGGCGAGTGTCTCCCAAGTGGAAGTGCTGATGTTAGCAGCCTTCAAGTCACACTTGCACACATCTTTGTAGCGGAGATGAGGTCTTCCAACTGGCCTGGTCCCTGTCAGCAGTTCACCGTAGAGCAAATCCTTAGGTATGTGACCGTCCTGCATATGGGAGATGTGACCTAGCCATCGCAGGCGTCTCTGCTTGATCAAAGTGTGCATGGTGGCAGTCCCTGCTCGTTCGAGCACTGTGTTGTTGGTCACCTTGTCCCGCCAGGAGATTCTCAGGAAACGCATATGAAGTGAGTTGAGCCTCTTTTCATACTTGGAGCTCAGCGTCCAAGTTTCACAGCTGTACAGGAGGGTAGTCAGTATGCAGGCTCTATAGACTTGTGCTTTGGTGTGCTCTGTGAATTTCCTGTTGGACCATACTCTTTTTGTTAGTCTAAATAGTGTTGTGGCAGCCATTCCAATACGTTTGTTATTCTCGCCTTCAAGGGAGAGGTTGTCGGATATTGTGGAGCCCAGGTAAACAAACTCGTGGACATCTTCCAGCTGGTGATCGTTGATGCTTATGGCAAGCAGATGATTAGTGTCCTGACTCATTGCTTGTGTTTTCTTGATATTGATGATAAGCCCAAACTCTTCGCAAGCATCCTCAAAGCGATTCTTGAGATGCTGCAGTTCCTCCTGTGTATGAGTTGTAATAGCTGCGTCATCCGCAAAGAGGAAGTCTCGCAAGCACCTTGTTTGTAGTTTGGTCCTTGCTTTTAGACTAGACAGCTGGAATAGCTTGCCATCAGATCTTGTGTGAAGGTAAATGCCTGTTGTGGCTGAGCCAAAGGCATATTTGAGCAGGATGGAAAAAAATATTCCAAAAAGTGTAGGGGCCAGAACGCAACCCTACTTCACTCCACTGTGGATACTGAAAGGTTCGGAGGTGGGTCCATCATAGACAGTGACTCCCTTCATGTCCTCATGGAAAGAAAGATGATATTGAGCAGGGTGGGGGGAAAGCTAGTCTTTTCCAGAATTTGAAAAAGACCATTTCTGCTAACAAAGTTAAAAGCCTTGGTTAGGTCAATGAATGGAATGCATAGTTGCCTTTTCTGTTCCCTGCACTTTTCCTGCAGCTGCCTAAGGGAAAATTATCATATCGATGGTAGATCTTTTAGTTGTAAACCCGAACTGTGACTCAGGATAGACTCGTTCTGCAAGGACTTGGAGCCTCTTTAATACTACCCAGGCAAAGAGCTTTCCAACGATACTCAGGAGGGATATACCATGATAGTTGTTACAGTCGCTCCTGTCACCCTTGTTTTTGTAAAGAGTGACTCTGTTGGCATCTCTCATGTCTTGTGGTACTTTCTGCTCCTTCCAGCACTGACACAGCAGCCCATGCAGTTCTGGAATCAGGCTGCTCTTAGCACGCTTGAGAACTTCTGATGGAATGCCGTCTTTACCTGGGGTTTCCCAACTGCCCATGCATCAAGTGCCTGGCTGACCTCCAGCGCTGTTGGTACATTGTCGAGCTCTGACAAAGTTGGAAGGCACTTAATGGCGTTCATTGCTGCTTCTGTGACGGCGTTCTCCGAAGCATACAACTCTGAGTAATACTCCACCCATCTTTTCATCTGTTTGGAGCGGTCCTTAAGGATCTCGCTATTGAGTACCTTCAGGGGAGCAATCTTATTTTGAATTGGTCCAGTGGCTTTCCTGATTCCATCATACATGCCCTTTATGTTGCCATTGTCTGCACAGGTGTGGATTCTGGAGCAGAGCTGAAGCCAGTAGTCATTAGCACAGTGCCTGGCTGTCCTTTGGACTTTACCATGAGTGGCCCTGAGTATCTACAAGTTCCTCTCGCTAGGGGATGTCTTGTATGTTGTCACTGCGAGCCGCTTCTCCTCAACGATGGGCAGCAGCTCTTCTGAGTGTGCTTCAAACCAGTCAGCTGACTTCGTCTGCTTCTTACCAAAAGTCGACATCACTGTGTTGTAGATGGTATGCCCACCTTCTGCTGGCATCTGCACTGGTTGGGCTGGGAAGGGCCGCATCGAGGGCATGGATAAACTGTGCAACCCTCTCAGGGTCTTTGGTCATACAGATGTTGATTCGTGGCCTACCCGCATTCTTTGTTCGATACAGCCTCTGAGGTTGAAGCCTGATCTTGCTGGCAACGAGTGAATGGTCGGAGTTGCAGTCTGCACTGTGATAGGCAATGTCAAGCTGACTCGCAGCTATGCAGGCGTGCCTTACAAGGATCGAGTCCAGCTGGTGCCAGTGTTTGGACCTGGGATGATGCCATGACACACTGTGCTGAGGCTTGGTCTTGAAGAAGATGTTGGTAACACAGACTGTGCTGGCAGCAGAGCTCCAGCAGTCGCTGTCCATTGTCATTTAACTTCCCAACTCCAAATTGCCCTATGCATGTGGGCCAGCTGGAATGGTTAGCACCAACTCTTGCGTTAAAATCCCCAAGAATGATCAGTGGCTCGCGAGTTGGAATTTCTTCGATTGCGATGTTGAGCTTATCATAAAACTTGTCCTTAACTTCTTGGGAAGAGGTCAGTGTTGGAGCATAGACACTGATGATGTTGGTCAGGCCTCCAGATGTTTGCACTTGGAGTTGTATAAGCCTTTCCAAGCGCCCTGTGGGTGGTGTGAAGGAGCCAGTCAGACTATTCTTGATTGCAAAACCCATGCTATGCTCTTTGGTCTCACTAGGGGGTTTTCCCATCCGGAAAAAAGTGAAGTCTTTCTCCTTTAGACTGCCGGAAGATGAGTCTTGTCTCCTGAAGGGCGACAACGTCCATTTTTAACCTTCTCAGTTCATTGTTAATAACCGCTGTCTTGCAGATATCATCTGTGTCTTCCAGGTTGTCTGAAAGTCTAGTTATCATGGTTCTAACATTCCAAGTTTCCAGTCTAAGAACTGGGTGCTCTTGTATTTTTTTGTTTTGTTTTGTTTGGTGCACAGATTTCAGACCACCTGTTGGGATTGATCCCTAAGCTCCACGCACCTAGTGAAGCAAATGGACTGTGGCGAGACAGCACCTTATTGGCTGGGGGCTGCCCAGTTTGAGGCGGGCGGTAGCTGTCCAATGGGGCTACGATGACTCCTCCCACCATCGGAAGCAACCCCTGGCGTCAAGCTCTTCGCCAACGAGCTATGACTTATAACTGGCATACTGTTGCTTCCTGCCTTATGCCGACGCTGTGAGGCAACACTGGAGTGTTCTGTCCAGGGCTCATGCCTGGGCAAATTTTGTATGGAGGGTGAGCTGTTGCCCAGGTAGCGGATCCACCCTCTCCATGTTGCTGATGAATCCAAAGGAACGGCGAGCCAATACCGATTGGCATCAGCAGCATTGCAGGAGTTGCCAGCAAGATGTGAAAAGTAACATCAGGCTGCCTTTGGGTCTCCAACTCCAGATTTTTCCTCAGGGTTAACTCCTGAAGCTCTTCCCTAGAATGGGTGTGACTGCAAGGCAGTGGGGGGTTTGAAATCAGAGTTTGCCTTCTCCTAGGTGAGCGACCGACCAAGGCTAACTAGCCTCACCTGCCCGAAGCAACCGGTTTTAAGGCGCCGGTGAGCTGCCTTTTGCTCCTTCTCCTGTCAGTAGAAACTGTTCCGCCATGCTTAAAAACTAAGCCACACGAGAAGGCCAGGAACTGGACATGGTTGTCAGAGGCTTTTTGAGACGCGCGCCATTGAGATGATTTTATAGGCTATGGGAGCTTATCCCCACAACCGCCCTCGGCATGACGACTTTGGAATCCATAGTTTCTTAAACTATGTTTTGCAAAACACTGGTGTTCTGTGAAGAACTTGCAAGTGTGCTGTGAGTTTCTGATGCTTTTTTGATATCATAGACTGATGGCATATATTGTCTGTTACAATACCTGAGCAAAATTAGTTCATTTTGTTTTTGCTGGATGTGTTGCTGTTTGGTTTTGTGTTTTTTATTTATTTATTTATTTAGGTCTGGCAGCTTTTTTTTTAAAGAATTTTCACAGGTGTTGTGCATAAAAATATAATTGTTTGGTGTTCTGTGGTCTCAAAAAGTTTAAGAAATACTAGTCTAAATAGTAATAGTGGTCTGTTCCCTGTAAGCTGAATGGTTGTGCAGCTGCTCAGGGGAGATTTAGGTTCTGCCCAGCTGATTAAGAGAGAGTCCATAGCTGGCAGCATTTGTTTTTCTGTTGATGGTGCACATAAGGGCTTTTATTCAGCCCATGGATGGAAAAAATAGAGGGAACACGGATAATCTACTTACTTCAATCCAGGGAAATAGAAGGCTATACTATATTAAGTAAAGTCTTTATAACAAAATTTAAACATGGTTTAGTTTAAGCCAAACCATGTTAGAAATCATCTTATCTGTAACCATATTGAGCCATGTTTGAGCTTAAGTACTGTAGACCAGCAGTGAGAAGTGTGTCCTACTCCTGTTCTGTGCATGGAACATATAATTGTTACTGAGTACATAGGACTAAACTACAACTCTGTTTTACGCTGGCTACATCTACACTAGCCCAAATCTTCGAAATGGCCATTTCGAAGATTAGTAATGAGGCGCTGAAATACGTATTTAGCACCTCATTAGCATGCTGCCAGCCACTGCACTTCAAAATTGCAGCGGCTCATCCCGACGGGGCTCCTTTTTGAAAGGACCCTGCCAACTTCAAAAATCCCCTTATTCCTATCAGAAGATTTCAGCGCCTTGTTAGTAATTTTCGAAATGGCCATTTCGAAGATTTGGGCTAGTGTAGGCACGGCCACTGTGTTTTTCTTACATACTCTGTTCTGAAACAGTGTAATGGAACTTGATATGAGATTGCTGTCTTTATACTGGAAATCTCAAAGCAAAGTGCGTGCTGCCAACTGATAACAACATTATCTGACTAGCTCCGTTGGAAAGAATTTCATGCAGTACAAGAGGCAGCAGAAATAATTTCCTTATTTTAAACACAAGTTCTCCAGTGACTGGTAGCTAGTTCATCACAGGCTGCTGTTTCCTTATCCTTTGTCAACCTTTTAAATTCCATTAAAACACCAATTCAGTACTTTCCCTGTGTTATCCTTTTGTGTGAGCCATTGCTGTAATTGCCACAGGGATGTTACACAATTAGGGCTATGCAGTGGACTATGCAGTTTTGGACTGGGCAGGGTGGTCCATGTGACGGTAAATGGAAAAGAATAATCCTGACAGAATTCTGCACTAAACAAATTATATGCACAATGTTCTAAAATATTGCATATTTTGTCAAAATAACTCTGTGTAATCACTCCAGTTTCAATTCCTTTTGTAATGTATTTCAAAAGAAGGTCAGACATTTTATCTGTTTTTCTGCTTCTAGAGCCCAGCCATGCACCCTCCTGTCCCACAGAGATCACCTGCAGACCCCTCAGCTTAAATACTTGCATGTACTTTCAACCCTCCTAAAGCCTGGGAAGTCAGAGGAAGAAATAGTCAGGTCTCAGGCTTTTGTGGTGTTTCTGGCATGCGAACTCCTTCCTTCAGCATGTGCTGGAAACTGCAGCTGCATGGAACCATTTCAACTTTTCCCTCCTCTCTCTGGCAAGGTCTTCAATTTATGAACTGGGAAGCTGGGCTCTGTAGCTCATTTCTGTGGGTGAGAAATTAAATTCTTTACAGAATACTAATTTCTATACAAACTCTGCATTGTACAGTGGTGCAGAATTTCCCCAGGAGTAACAGAAGGAATTCATGAGACTCTCTGTAGTATGAAGTTGTACATACTACAAAATGATTGGTCTCTCTAGATCTTCATGATTTAATCAAGCTCTCTGTCAGAAATGAGCAGCTCATTCGTATCTATAATAAACAAGTGTATTGTTAGACTATTTTATTTTCTCTAATATGCTTGGACTTTGTTACATGGAATTAACAACTATTGTGCTTCCAACTGGTAGCTTTGTAATTTAGGTCACAGCAACTTTGCTAGCAGTGCTTCTAGGAGTGTTTTGTTCTTGTTTTAAAGGGTGAAACTGTTTGTGTGGGGGTGGGGAGTCTTGAAACTGTAAGGGAAATTTTACACTGACAGAACAGGATTTCCTCAAGATGACCATTAGCTAGAACTCTAGGAAACTATATTTCTAAAATGGCAGTTGCAGCTGTAAAGTGGGTATCTCTCTGGGAGTCGTTGTGTTACCAGCCAAAATCATTGCTGAGACTGGAACATAAGCAGAGGTGCATGACTTTGCTGCTGAAAACATACAGGAAATTGTGCCACCACACTGAAGGGAGTTGCTGGCCAGTCATCTAGATGCAGTTTGTTGATGTGACTGTCTGATTCTTGATGTCAGGTATTAATTGAACACACGTCTCCTTAACACTGTCAGTTTACTTACATTTCTGTACCCTTATTGCTATTCTTTGTCTATCACTGCTACAACCCCAATGATCCCTGTATCTGTTGTTGACTCCATTCCATCTGATCTGAAACTATGTATTCTTACTCCTTGCTTCTTGACTATTGTGTGTTCCTTTCCCCTGGCCTCCTCAATTCCCATCATCCCCAGATTTCAGCTATCCTTTCAGATGTACAAAACCAAAAAAGTGATTATATGAGCATCATCCTCAGATACCATCACTGGCCCAATATTTATTTGAGGATCTGATTCCAACCCTTCTGAATTGATTTCATGGACCTTTTGTTGCTGTCAGATGTTCGAAAGAAGAAATATCTTCTCTATTACTCTGCACATGCTCTGATGCTCTGTAGTGTATATGTAGCTGCATGCGTACTAGATAAATAATAATTATGGCATTGACTAAAGGACTTGTATGAGAGGCTCTTGCCACATAGAACATAATTTCTTCTTCTCCAGTTAGTTGACTCCTTGTCTCCTAATGAATCCTGGTTAAAACACTTTTTTCTCACTTTCTGCTGTCAAATAAGAGATTTTACTTCTGGAAATATTGTTTTAATTCAATAAAGTGTTTGAGGTGCAATATATATGGAAGACACCATGCAAATTAAAGATGTGATGTACTACTGTTGGATGTAGAACAGGAAATGTAGTTGTCTTGATCTACACAATGAATGTAAAACCAGAATTGAAGATATCCTGTTCTTTTACACAAAAAACCCCACAAACTGGTGGAACTGGTGAGTTACAAAGATGTGTTCATTCCTTTTCGTTTCAGCTGACTGAACGCTTTGAAATTTGGCTGCTAATGTAGCTGTCTTTTAGTCCAAGATGCAAGACTTCTTTGTTCAGTTTTAATTGTTAGGCTGGAGTATGAGTACAGGGCATGTCACAAAGCCAGCTGGGATGACAGATGCATATCTGTGCATTTCAAAGACACTTCGAAAATGTCAACCTGTTTCTTTTCCTGATTAAATGATTATAGTCGTCTAGTATATGTTCATGATACCCATAGTTTTAAATGTTGTTTTTACAGCAAATAATTGTTTAATACTGTTCTCATGCAAAAGTATTACTGTATCGTGAAGAATAGACCATACCCCATGGCATCTCTATCACGTAGTTTTGTTTCTCTAGTTAGTAACTAATAATAGATGGAATTAGTAATAAAGTGACAGTTGTAATTAAAAACTTCCTTGTTTCAATTAGTTGTTGGATCTCTTCTTTACAGTTTTTGTGTATTGTGGCAGAGTAACCTTTAAAAGATAGTGGAAAATATATTTTTAATTCTCCAGTAGCTTTTCTAAGGTCATGTCTTTTCAACAATTCTCTGATTAAATGTGGAATACTATTTGATACTATGGAAATACTAAGGGAAAGTTTCTACATAGGGCTGATAATTTGTCCAAACAGTTACAGGCTTGCTAATAATATTTAATGGCATCAATAAAGGTCTTTGCATGTAATCATTTCCAGTCTTTTTTTTTTTTTTTTTGAATTTGGTAGCTCCTGTGTAGGTTCACCAAGCAAGTTCTAAACAAGCTTATATTCTTTGAATATTTTCCATTCAATAAATGTTAGCAACTAACTTTAAAAAAACAAAACAAAACAAACCCCCCCCCCCCGTCACCCTATTCTATATTGCACTAAATTATCTTGTCATTTGTTGGTATTTCCATACTGAGTAGGAGATTTGCTTAAACCTGTTGTACTACAGGTTTTTATTCATAGTCCTTAAACATAAAGACTGTGTCAACACTAGCTCCCAGCTTTGAAGGGAGCATGGTAAGGACCGTGTGGGGAGATTATTAATGAGCAGTGCAGCACTTCATGTGCAGCACTTCATTAAGCTAATTCTTCCCCATGGCAACTTTGAAGTGCTAAACTTTGAATTGCCGGCTTGCGTGTAGCCACGGCTAACCCACCAGTCCTTCCAAGTGCCTGGGCTACTTCAAAGGACTGGTGGGTTAGCTGCAGCTACATACAAGCTGGCACTTCAAAGTTTAACATTTTGAAGTTGCTGTGCAGGAGAATTAGTTTAACAAAGTTCTGCATATGCAGCTCAGCACTTCATTTAATAATCTCCCAACACGCTACTTACCATGTCCCCTTTGAGTTTAGGAGCTAGTTTAGACACAGCCAAACAGATTTATAAATAATTATCCCATAGATGATTGTACACTGCTTATTTGTGGTACTCCAGGATGAACTGGAAACTTCAATGACTGGATTTTCCTGATGATGCAGTATAGACAGATCATAGGAGCTGAATAATATGTTATGGTAAATACCTGAATCCTGTTTACACCCAGCATTCCCTTTAGATTGCGCTTCTGCAGAAATATGCTTACAAATTTTCCCAGTGAAACTAAGATCGTTGTTTCATTAGCTTTAACAATTGCTCCCTTAGGAGAGAGATGGTTTTATGTGGTGGGCCCATTTATACAGGAGGGCTACATTTACACTAGAGTTTTGTCAATAAAATGGGTTTTGTCGACCAAACTCGCAGCATTTATACACAGAATGGGTTTTGTCAACAGTGTGGAGACAATGCCCACCACTTTTGCCTGTCCGTGTTCTGCCTCAAAACTTTGAAGCATAATGCCGCTGTCAACAAAATCTGTTGACAGAACAGCTGTGTAAACGCCCCCAAGGGGCTTCTTTCCACAGATGGGGCATCTACAACAATGGGCAGTCCTGTTTGCTGTGCTTCTGGGTGCCTGTTTTGTTGAGAGAGCAGCTGGGCAGTTGGCTGCTCTGGCGACAGAGCAGAGTGCTCTCCCAATTTGGATTTTGTATGTATGTGTGGTTTGTCAATTGAAGGTGTTGTCGGGAAAACTCTACCAAAGTGACTTTTTGTTGAGAAATAGCTGTAGTGTAACCATAGCCATAATCTTTTAGGCTTCAGTCCTTTTTCAGATGGAAAGCAAATAGTGAGGGTAGTAAATGATAAAGAAAAAGAAGGTGGGAGGAAAGCAAAGGGTTAGTTTAATCAATAAGACTAGTTTCTCAGTTTGGAAATGTGGACGTCTTATTGGAATAGCAAATTAATAATTTTATGGAGAGTTTGTGGATTCATATAGACTTGCTTAACGGACACATCTTTTAACATAAGTTTGAGAATTTAGTCAGAAAATGTGCAGACATTATTCCTCTAAAACTATTATATCTGAATAGTATTCAGTGTGCAGCTTGCAGGCCTAAATAAACCACATTCTGTTTTTAACAAAAAGTGGTTTGAATTTCAGCTGAGGATGCATTTGGAATCTGGTGGATTGACTTTCAGAGGTGCTGAACAACCGTAAATCACTGTGAAGTCAATGGGAGCACTGAGTTCTTAAAAGTTCTGAAAATCAGGCCACTTAGTTCTTTTTCATGATTAATAAAAGGTGACGTGTTTTGTTTTGTTTATAACCGGTGGAGCAGAATAAGTCAAACGTATCTGGTATGCTTTACAGCAATCCTTAATTTATGTGTGGCATTCTCTTTACCACCCTCCTGCCATCGGGAGTAGGAAATTGTGTTGCAACACCGTTATGACCTGAAACTGTGTATTTTCAAAGTATGTTCAGTAGTGCATGCAACTTGCTCATGGAAATGAAGTCCTAATGCTTATTTTTGCTAATTAAAGGGACAGGAAAAGCCATGGATTCGTTTATTTAGCGTCTGATTCTAGTACTTGTACTTTTCATGGAGGGGGGGAGAATCTCCCTTTCTCAGCCTATAATACACTAGCCATCATGGTTAACTGACTAGATTTATTAGATCTTTTTTAGAACTGTTTTTAAAAGCAAGAAAACTTGTGGGTTTGGGGGGGCGGGGTTTGGACCATTTGCTAACAACTGCTAAGCTCTTGTAAGAGTGAAACCAGTGGCAATTGGTATTAGCTGCTTTAAAGGATATACTGGTTTTGCATTATTGTGTCAAAAACAGTGGCACAGGAAAATTGTAGAGAAAAGTATTTAAGTGTGATGAACTGTGTACCATATCCTAAACATAATGCAACTGATGAAGTTTGCCCTATGATTTCACAACCTGTTTCTGTAGGTCCCATGCAAAGTAGAATTTTTACCATTAATTTTACATCACAAGCCTGCTTTTTGTAATGATTAACTTTAATTTTTGATAATGTTACTTGGTATGTAGAGAATATATGTATTAAAATAAAATGTGCAACCTATGCTCAAAGAGGGACTCTGCTTTTGTTTTCCTGAGTTCAGTAAGCCTAGTCCTATGCTAAAATATTTTTACATTTCCTTCTACTTTTTTTCAGCTCTGCCAGTACTAGCAACAGCTGGAAGCACTAGCACAGACCAATCACAGGTCTTTTAACGACCTTCTTGTCTAATCACAAGGGGCTAGTGATACACTTCCAATACTGGTATAACTTTTTCAGTTAAAGGTGCGGGAGGTGTGTCCTTATATTGGCACAACCCCTCCTGTGGACAGTTATATTGGTAAAAAGGCATCTTATCATTATGACATATTTCCCTTTCCATATGCGAATGGCTGTGTCAGTATAAAAGTGCTTTATATGGTAACTACATCCTGGGTGGGATGAGAGGGGAAGTTTTACCACTTACAGCAATATAGTTAAATTGGTACAACTCATGTGACTGGAGAATTTTGTTGTGGATTCATCTTTAATGGTATTTGAATGATATGCAGGTCATATGCACCTAACCTTTGAGTACTATTCATGATTCACATAAGTGATGTGAAAATGGATTTTCTTTCCCTCTTGATGATGTGGGGGAAAGTAAACAAAAGTAAACTTAGTAATGGGTTCTGCTGGCTAGGTGTGCTGATGGGCCGTATATCCAAGTGAGCTTTACGCAGATCAGGAGCAAATGGATCTGACTCTTTGAGGACTACTGGTTCCTTGCACAGAAGGGGGACAAAGTCCTGTACCACATAGAACAGACAACCAGGTTTTTGCTGTGTCCATGCTGCTGCTTACAGTCCTGGGCACTACTAATAAAGGAAGGAAAGAAAAAGTAGGTCTTTCTTCCTCTCATTAGTAGAAGGGAGAGGAAGTGTAAAACAGTGTCATAAAGCCTCTATTTTTCCCAGATGCCAGCAGAAAGCCCCTACCAACCATGAGGGAGAGAGGATGAATAGCTCCCTATTCCAGTGACCTGCAGGGCAAGCTGCATATAAAACAAACTATCCTGTTTTTATTTGTCATTCAGGATTTGAAAAATCTTAGTCTGTCCACTAATTTCTGAGCTTCTGGGGTTGGCAATATGGAGGATTAGTGAACATTGCAGAGCATTTGCAGAGTTACTATTGCTATACTGTATGATGAATTTCAAAGAAATTGACCTTGAGAAAGTGCAGCCTTTAAAAGTCACAGGAGCAGTAACCATGCTGGAGGATTTCTAGGTTGTTGTTCAACACAGGTTTTAGGAAGGACCATGAATATTATTTTAAAAAAAAAAAAAAAAAGGATCTATATAGTATAAGGACTTCGCAGTTTAAAATTGGAAGGTATAATGAGTCCCTCTGAAGAAATCTTCAGGTAAAATCTGGTCTATGTGCAGTTTTAGTACCACTTTAACTATTTGGGTGAGGGGTATAAAATGAGGGATTTAAGAACAGGAATAGTTATCATAACAACCCCTACTGTAGCTTCAGGTGAATCTGTGCACAGCATCTGTATACGGGTATGATTTTTATCTATGCTGGGGGGAGTAGTACTGCTTTAACCACATTATAAAGCAGTACAATTGGTGATTAGACAAAACCTAAGAGTTTCACTTGAAAACAATTAGCTGTCTGCTTTATTGCCATATCTAGAGTGGATAGAAGATATGGAAGTGCAGCATGGGGGTGGCATCTGTTTCCTTCTAATCTGAGCTGTCTAGGTACTTCTGCATCTCCAGAGTTTTAGTGCATATTGTGTTTTAGCTGACTTATGGTCTGAAGTGTGTGTGTGAGAGAGAGTGAGAGAGATGAGCTAATGCATTGTGACAAAGAATTGAAAATAATCCTTACTTTACCGTTGCAAGATATCTGAATCTCTCACAACTTACATCATATTATTGTGGTTCTGGAGTAAAAAAATTAATCAGAAGTTTAATTTGAAACCTTTTTAAAACAAGTACTGTCTTCATCTTCTAGTCTGCATTGCATGTATTTCATTAAGTTTATTATAGTACTGCTGACACTTGCAAAATATTTCGTAAGCTAGGTCTATACTAGACATAGAAGTCAATGGCAGAGGCATGATTTTATCTGCGCCAGCGTGTCTGTGCTCAATTAACAGGTCTGCCTTAACAGGGGAAGGTTGAAAAGAGAGCTTCTCCCTTCAATCGTCCTTCTTCCTCATCTCTCGCAAGAAGCACACGGGTTGACTTAGGCCCCTGAGAGCTTGATTTCACATGCACACAAAATCAAACCCTGGAAGATAGACCTTGAGTGGGGTTGATCTTCCGTGGTAGTGTAGATTAAGCCTTTGTTCAGGTACTAACATTGAACGTGGGATCATGGATACTTTTCTCATGTAGTAATTCAGCATAATAAATTTACTGGTATGGTTAGTTATGTGCTTTTGTAAGCATATAACTTGGTCTTGTGCTCCTCTTACTTCATTTTGCAGTGAAAAATTAAATTGTAAAGATCAGTATAGGATGGGTATTTGTATAAACCCCCCACCAAATCCTCCGCTTACTACATTTCTTAAAGTGAAGTTAACTGGATCCTGTACAGTTAATTGTCAGTTTGCAAGAGTATGGAAATGAATATTGGATAAGAACGAAAGTTGAATGTCTGTCATAGGGTAGATTAGATGTAAACAAGTTAAGGGTTTGATTTTGGTTTCTAGTAGGAAGGCCAACTTGAGAGACTTTGCAGATCAGGTCCCTATTGTTTTAAATGATTCCAATAAATATATTAAAAAATTTTTAAAGAATTCCCAAGTGGATTTGAGAGCACTTCAGTCTTAGCACCCGTGATTTGGGTCAGACAAAAGACTAGCAGAAAAAGAAATATTTTTACTTAAGTATTTCTAAACTAACACCTTCAACTTTGGAAATATATTGTCTGAAATTTTGTATGAGTTAAAATCCATGGTCTTGCAAATGCACAGATGTTTAACATCAAAGGTACTCTTAGTCTTATTCAGTGTAAGCAGGGTCACAACACACCGGTAAGATTATTGGAAACTAACAAAGCTTCTCAGTTTTTGTGCATTTGACAGCAACTTGCGTATCATCAGCTTCACTGTTTTCCCCCCTTATTCCTTTCTTAAAAGTAAATTTAAAAACTTATTCAGCATATATTTTCCAGAAGGAAGAAAATTTATTATTTAAATACTCATTTCCAAAAACATTAAAGTTGACAGTGTCCTTTTAAAAATTTTCCAGCTGAAGATCAAAATTTGACCTTGAGATTCTAAATGAGTTTGTGTTCTGTATTGTCAAATTTTGAATTTTAAGAGGGTACATAAGTGATAAAAAATACAGACTAACATTTATGATTATGATCCAGTTTACAAAGGAAAAAATGAAAAACAAGCTTCTACTTAAACTTTAGAGCAAAATTTGTAATGCATATCCTTCAGTTTTCCAAGACTTTGTCTTTGGTTACCTCTGTTTTCCCTCCATCCATTTCCAGGTCTGCTTTTTCCATAACATTCTTACAGCAGCGCGTATCCTGCATGCCAGAAGTGTGCTTATTTTAGAACTTAGGAATGTAGACATGGTTCTCCTCTTGTGGGTATGCACTGTTGTGTATGGTTTTTAAAAAAAAAAAACCATCCTGCATATAGTTGCATAGCAGAATTTCAGATTAGTTCACTTATTAGAAATACAAGACTCCATGTAAATCCCCAAACTTCTTAGCCTAAACCATCAGAGAAACCAAATTAACCTTTCCTGTCTCTCCTTCCCTGGTTGCCCCCTCTTTGTACTACAAGGAGTTCAGATGTCATTTTCCTCCTTGCTGCCCTCACTACTTTGCTCTGGCCAGCATACTTTGTGTTGGAATATAATTTCTTGCCATACCATCTGCTGGTGATTTTTTTTTTTTTTTTTTTTTTTTTTTTTTTTTTTTAAGGTGAAGTCTCTTTGCCCCAACTGCCAATATATTTTTAGAGTTTTGGAAATACCATCAGGTTGTAGAAGGAAAAATATTTGCAAGTCCTCTCTGGTGCATGTAAAATATGTAGCATCCACACAAAAGTAGTAATTTGCAAGGCTGACTTAATATTGTTAGCAATCCTCTCAGAGTTTGGCTTTTTTCCTTAAAGTTCTAGTTCCTGGAATCCCATGACTGAGACATTCTGCTTTCATATAATATATACCAATAAGCCTGTTTCTGACTCTCATGGCTGGGGAGATGAGCTTGAAATGTGAACCTTAAAATCTCAAAAAACAGAAAGCGAAATAATGAATTTGAAAATTGTTATAATCCTTATTTTTAAAGGCTTGAGTCATGGTTTCAGACTTCTCAGACTTGGGAGTACTGGGTTCGTTTTTATAGTTGTGCTGTCATCTCAGTTAGGAGAGTGAGAGGGGACTTTTTATTCTTATGCAAATCTTAGTCTGGGTCCTCTCCTGTGCCAAATTAGCTACTGTTACCTTATCACCAGGACTGCAGTTCTGAAGTGGAAGGTATAGGCTTACCCACACTTCCAAGTACACTTTTTTTTGTTATGATTAGTCTGAAGCTTACATCAGGTATGGATGCACAGTGTCCATACAACTTTTTTTTTTTTTTTTTTTTTTTTTTTTTTTATACTGTGCATCCTTTATGCAAACCAGGCTTGTGCATCCCCACCATCCATACTGTTTAACCTTGTATTGGAGTGTACCAGGGAAATATGGACTGCAGTGACTGTTCTGTAGCATTTTTGTTTCTGTTCAGATGCCGGGAAGATATTCATGAAAAGCCAAATGTTAAGACAATCCACTTTGGAATGTCCTAGCCATTAGAGAGTTGGGAGGAAGGAAGACTGGTCAAACTAGTGGCACAAGCATGCTTGGGAAGTTCTGCTGGGACTATTAAGTGTCATGGACTAGTTATAGGACCTACGTGTCTGGCAAGTCAAAACATGGCTAGCTGCCATGGTTACTAATAGAGTATTAATCGTATTCATGCTGACGCCAGCTAGAGATTAAACACGCCACCTGCTTATTCAATACCACCTTTGGAGCAGTAGATAAAATATTTTGTCCTATCGTAAGTTTTTGTAACTGTTCGGTTTTTGTATAACCACACTGACATCTGACAATCTGTGTTAGGGAACATCAATATCAAAGAAATTAGCCAAAAGCAGGTTTGATTTAAGAAAAGTTGAAACTGCGAGGCTAAATTTTATTGAAATTGTGTAAGCTGCAGCATTATCAACACATTGAAGTTGACAAAAGATTGAAATCTGTTACTTTAATTTGTAAGACCTATAGCTAGCAATGGCTTTAGCAACAGAAAAAAATTAGTTGCCACATGCTGTTGAGATGAATTTCAGGCCAATTCAGTGTGGTTTTAAAAGGATAGCTTTTGTAGCACAAAGATTCAATACAGAGTTCACTGTTAAGAAGGCTAAAAACAGTCTCTGTCTTTTTAGTAAGTTATGTTTTGGAAACAATTGAATTTGCAACAAGACAGCGGGACACCCTGATGTCAGAATTTGCTATTTTTTCTCCTGTAGCATGTTCGTGTTTTATCTGTATAGTTGCCCTATCTGTTTAATTGCTGTAAAACCTACACATTAGTTTCCCATTCTATGTTTCATGATAATGAGTAAAGTTAGTGGCATTTATTGTTCTGTTATTAACAAAGTGGGTATAATTAGACTGGCTCTTGCTTTTATGTGGATTAATCCATGTGTGTGTGTTTAGATATAATTTTTGTAAAACGGACGCATACTAATGGTTGGAGAAAGTGACCCATCAAGAACATGAGAATTAGACACAGAGGGGTAGTCATGTTTGTCTGTAGCTTCACATGACAAGCAATTCTCTGGCACCTTAGAGACTGACAGATTTATTAGGCCATGAGCTTTCATGGGTAAGACTCCCTTGCTCAAGAAAATACTTACCAGTGCCTCTCTGCCATGTACGTTGGACAAAACGGACAGTCTCTGCACCAAAGGATGAATGGGCATAGATCCAACATCAGGAATTGGAATACAAATAAACCTAAAGGGTAGTAGTGATGGAAGGAAATAGTGAGAGAGGCATCGGACACCAACAGGTGCTGAGCCTGTGGTTGATGATGATATAGGGCAGTGTTTCCCGAAGTGTGGTATGCCTACCGCCCATGGTACATGAAAGGACTTCAAGGAGTACATGGCAGAAAATAAATTACTAAAAATCGGGAGATAGGCACTGGGAGAGCGGGGTACGCCAATAAGGCCAAAGTCCCAAAAAGGGTACACAAATGTTATAGGACAACACTTTAACCTCCGTGGACATTCAATAATGGATTCAAAAATACTCATTCTCTTACAAAAGGATTTTACCACAAGATTACAGAGGGAGATATCTGAATTAGAATTCATTTGCAAATTTGACACATTTAAACTAGGCTTTAACAGAGATCGCAACTATCTCATGCATTACAAGGGGAATTTCCCCATCTTTGATATTTGCAGGAACAGGACACATCCTACTTCGCTCCATCAACTGGAAACCCTTTTTTCCCCTCCTCTTTCCTCCCGCCTGTCCCCATTATCCAAACCCTTGATTCTATTTGTTTACTCCCATCAGCTGAGGAACCTAATAAATTTGTTAGTCTCTAAGGTGCTACAGGACTGTCTGTTAGAGAATTTGTGTGTGTGGTAGGAAGGATGCAGTAGCTTGAGAGTGGGTAGTACTCGAAAGCATAGTGATGTTTTCAGATGAGGTGAGTGTGTGTGGATTCTGTAAATGTGTACTGAATGTTCTAAATAGCAAATGTCATTGGGAATGCAAAATATTCTCAATCTCTTCTTTTGTATAACTAAAAACAAGAAAATAAACTACTGCTTAATCTGACACCTGTGGCTTAGCTTCCAATTTGAGTGTGGCTTCCATATGTCTTTGTCCTAGACAGGTGAGTTCTAGAATTTGCTATCAAAAGTGGACCCTTCTTATTTCATTTAAAACAAACAAACAAACTTAAAAGCCTTCGGTGGTGCATCCTCCGCACATGGGGAACACCTAATTCTGATGAAGAGGAGAAAGGACAATGATTAGGGAGCATGTGTTCATTGAGATCTTGTAAACCAGTACTGCACTGGACCACAAATAGAGCCTGAGTGAACATTGCAGACAGTATGGAGAAAGTCCCAACAGGAAGAGGAAATATACCAAGACATAACAGGCTTCTTTAGCAGCTAACACAGGTGCTGCAGATGTTTGACTGACAGGCCCAGAAATCATGGGGTCATTGCAGTGAATGTAGGCCTCTGTTCTAGCACTTCCCTATGCCCCTCCCTCTGTGTTCCATGTGATGCTGTGGCTGGTCATTACCTCTGCTACTCCATGTCAGGTAAGGCTGTTAGGACAACCACACTTTCACGTACAGCAACCATGTGTAGCCAGTATAGACTGGAATGTTTTTTACCTTTCTGATTGCAAAGTCCTCTTTTGTTAACTTATTTTAGAAGTTTGTATTATTTGATTTTTAATTACACGTGAATTTTTTACACTGGTGGAAAGTACGCTTCTATTTTGGGGAAACTCATATTTATTACTTAACATATATTGTGGAATGTCTAGCACTGCTCAGATCACCCACTCCTTTCATTTTACAGCCCACAGAACTTACAGGTTCAGTGAAAAACTGGACCTAATAACATATATGTAGCAAACACCATATAACTCAGAGGTTTATTAAAAGAATGTGTAATGTAAATAATTTATTAGGTGAGCTTTCATGAGACAGACTCACTTCTTCAGACCATGGCCATACCTGAACAGACTCAATATTTAAGGCACAGAGAACCAAAAAACAGTAATCAAAGTTGACAAATAGAAAAAAATTATAAAGGTGAGCAAATCAGAGAATGGAGGGGCAGCGGGTGGGAAGAGTCAATTAGATTAAGCCAAGTAT